>NC_138773.1:240699102-240929102 GCF_965119305.1 Pelophylax lessonae
TACTGATTTTAAGCTGTAAACAACAAATGTCAGAAATTGGCCTGGTCCTTAAATGAAGCCAAACTCCAGCTTCCACTTTGTAAGCAAAACAGCAAACATTTTTTTCCTTTTGAGATAAAGTTTTTACATAAGTAAAAGCTGATCATTGGAAGCACCCCTGTCAGTTGTAAATGGTTTATTTCCTCCCTGTAACTGCTACATCTGTAGGAGAGCTTGTTCTTTTGGAAAACAACATACACTAGGCGAAAATTAAAGGAAAGAAAGCCTACAAAAAGAAAAAGTAAAGCAGCCATTATATCTAAGAATCGGTAGGCTGCAATATATTAAATATATACTTTTGGGTATATTAGTGCTTTATTCTGGCCAGCTGTGTCAAGGTAATTCCTGTCTGGCCAGTCCCTACTTTAAATGACACTACACTATTCTATAAAATCCTAAATGTTAATCACTGCTAGCATACTTCAGTGGATATAGTGCCAGTATGGGGCAAATAGACATAGGCTGTAGGCAAGCTACAGGTTCAGGTCTGGTCACTAATCTGAACTACTGTACATATATATATATAACCCAGCAGGTGCTAAAAGGGTATGACTACATGTCAACACTAGAAAATTTGAATTGAACCCTCTGCACATTGCAATACACCCTTTCTAGCAAACTTTTATAAAAACAGGGATTTTTGGTTCACATACTTTGCAATGTATGTTTAAGCTGGCCAACTGCGTCAAAGTAATCCCTCTCTGGCCAGACCTACACTACACTAAACTACGCTAGCTACACTACACTACTTTGCTCTAAACTATACTATTCTACACTACACTACACTACTATACTCTACACATCAGTACACTACATGACACAACACTACGCTACAGTACTTTGCTTTACACTACACAGCACTATACTATGCTACATATAATTGCATTGCACTACACTACACTACTCTACACTGCACTACTCTACACAATATTACTCTTTGAAACACATAACACTATTCTACTCTACACGACATGACACTATTCTACACTACACATACTACGCTGCACTACTCTACACCACCGTACACTAACTACACATCACTACGCTGTACTACATGACACAACACTACACTACTCTACTTTGCTCTAAACTATACTATTCTACACTACACTACTCTACTATACTCTACACATCAGTACACTACATGGAACAACACTACACTACAGTACTTTGCTTTACACTACACAGCACTATACTATGCTATATATCATTGCACTGCACTACACTACTCTACACTGCACTACTCTACACAACATTACTCTTTGAAACACATAACACTATTCTACTCTACACAATGTGACACTATTCTACACTACACATACTACGCTGCACTACTCCACACCACGGTACACTAACTACACATCACTACGCTGCACTACATGACACAGCACTACACTACTGTACTCTACACTACTTTGCACTACTCTACACATCACTACACCATTCTCACTACTCTACATGACACTACTCTGTACAATACTACTCTGCATGATACTACACTATTCTACACTATACAACAGTAAACTACTCTACACTGCTCTACTTTACATAACTGCACTTGATTGCATAGCACTACTCTACACATCATTACTGTACACTACTCTACAGTACATTGCACTAAACTACACTATACTGCACTGCTCTGCACAACACTACATTACTCCACACTATATTACACTACTGTACTCTACACTACAGTACACATTACTATTCTGCACTACTCTACTGTACTATACACTATGGTACTCTACATGACACTACTTCACACAACACTGCACCATAATACAACACTACACTCACAACACTACTGTATTTTTTTTTTTTTTGTTTTTTTGTTTTTTTTTTTTTGTTTTTTTATAATATTTTTAAAGGGTAAAAGGGTTAAATATACATATTTACAAAAAGATACATGGAGAAATATCTTTCCTCCGTCAGTCTCCCAAGGTAGGTGGAGTGGAATTCCTGGGAGCAGGGTGGCACGATGGTGGTGTTGTCACACTCTCCTTCACCGTCTCAGCAGACGCTCTCTGGTTCTGTTGGAAAAACACAGGTCAGTTAGACATAGAGCACCATTTGTACAATACCATTTTCATCATTCTCAAAGGAAAACTGAAGAGCCAAAAATTCTTCAAGACTTAGGTAGGGTATCTCCCAGCCGTGGATTCTCCGATGATTGTTCTGAGGAATAATGGCCCGGCAAAGGGGACAAGTAGAACTCTGCTCCCTCCACTGCCCGATGCATCCAGTGTGGAACAGGTGGGTGCACGGCAGCATTGTAGTCTCCTCTCTCATCTCCTCCAGGCAGATGGTGCAAATGGGCTGTTCACTTACTGCTGGCCTCTGCAGTGCCGGGTCTCTCGGAGAGCGACTTCTGTGAGAGGATCTGGTGTTCCGTTGTCTCTCTTGAAGTCGTGCTCTAGAACGAGTCCTGTGCGCTATAGGAGATTCTTGGCCTGTAATAACAATGACTGGAGTTTAATTAAAATGAACAATAAACAATTTAGTGCAGCGCTATAGTTCTAATACATCCCACTAACAGTGTGTAAATAGGCAGTACATATAAATATCAATTCAATCCATGTTAATATCCAGCTTTTCATTAATGATTCTCCACCCAAAACTGCAGACATTATAAACATCCCATATAAGTGTCACATTCAAAGCACATAATATCAAAATGACAGAGAGTTTCTCAAGTGGGGCTTCAATCCATGCAAATCCACCCAAAACTTTGCCACCTATTGTTAACTCTTTTTTACCAACAAGGGATAAAGATAATACTGGGTCCAGGCAAGTCTAGAAGCGCTCTTTTCCTCCTAAAGGTAGCAAACACTTATGCAGAGGCCTAACTAGAACCTTCAGGGCCCTGATGCAAGAAACCATGAAGGGCCCCCCAGACCCCTGGCCGGGGCCCTTACCTTCAAGCCCAGGGCTCTTCCCACTAATCCTGGGGCTCTTTACACTCGTTGCATGGCCTTTTATTTCAGTCCCGCAGCAGGATTCTTTCACAAGTTCTGCAGTGGGCCCCCTTCCTACAATCTTGGGGCCTCCCCACAGTGGTGCAATGCCAGGGTCCGGTCGCAAGTGTGACCTTTGCGATCCTGAAAGTTCACCCACTGGTTTGCTACCGGGCCCCCTGGAGCATGGGGCCCGGTAGCGATTGCAACCCCTGCAACCCCTGTAGTTACGCCCCTGCACTTATGGCTTTACCTTGTATTATCTGGGGAGGCAAAGCCACAAGTGTTTGCTACCTTCAAGAGGAAAAGAACTTGCCTGGACCCGATATTATCATTAACCCTTGTTGGGAAAAAAAAAAGCGTTGTAACCAGGCAGGGCCGGTGCTAGACTATTTTACGCCCTAGGCAAGACCAGCTATTTGGGCCCCCCCCCCCCCCAAAAAAAAAAAAGAAAACAAAAATGGGAAATGGTTAAAAACTCCTCTGTGTCATACCCAGTGACCCTGATGTGATGCTTCCTCCATGTTATGCTCTCATACCTAGTGACCCCCATATTCCTCCATGTCACACCCGGGGATCCTGATGTCCCTCCATGTCATACCCAGGGACCCTGATGTCACACCCTGGTACCCCAATATTCCTCCATGTCATGCTGTCATATCCACTGACCCCAATGTTCCTCCATGTCACACCCAGGGACCCCGTGTTCCTCCATGTCATGCTGTCATACCCAGTGACCCCAATGTTCCTCTATGTCAGACCCTGATGTTCCTCCATGTCACACCTGGGGACCCTGATTTTTCTCCATGTCACACCTGGGGACCCTGATTTTCCTCCATGTCACACCTGGGGACCCTAATGTTTCTCTGTGTCACATCTGGGGACCCCATTCCCCCATGGCACACCCAGGGACCCCAATTCCTCATGGCTCACCTGGTGACCCCGAACCCCTGTTACCCCAGGTGACCCCTATCCCCCATGTCACACCTGGTGACTCCGATTCCCCATGGCACACCTGATGACCCAGATTCCCTTTCATACCAGGGATGCTCCATGTAACACCCAGGGATCCCGATCCCCTGTTCTGGGCACACTCACTGGGCGGTATGAAGAGAGTGGCCCGCACTCTGCCCTCCTTCACTGTGATCCTGCTGATTCCTTCTCCCAGGACACTCCTATCCGGGACCACAGTGCTCACCACAGCTCCAACTGGCTCCTGGTGGAGGGAAAAGCAGCAGTCAGAGAGCTCCACACTTATTTCATCGCCAACCTCCTCAGACCATTCCGGTGCCTCGTTGCTTCTGCTCCAGTAAAGGTTCCGCCCTCCAGTGCCGAGCTCTGGCTCAGGTTCAGCTCTCCTCAGCTCCCTGCTTAATACGACCCAGGGAAATGAATGGCTGCCCATCAGCTCAGTGCAGAGAGTCACTTCCTGCCCGGGGTTAAGGCCGCTCAGCTCCAGCCGAAGAGGATCATCATTCAGGCAGCACTCTGGTGGACTCACTTCCTGCCTCTTTGGGCCCCCTAACAGTGGTGGAAAGCCAGGGTAGTTCTGCACTGCCCAAGACACCTGGCATCTTCCACTGCCCCTTTTTCCTCCCCCACGGCCACCCCTCCCCTCAGCTCACAAGGATCATTCATGATGGAGAGAGAGTGCAGATTCATGGCTGTGCCCCTAGGTGGCAATGCGCCCTAGGCGGCTGCCTAGTTTGCCTAGTGGAAGCACCGGCCCTGTAACCAGGTGAACTGGTGTTTCTTTTGGGAGTGGAGTTAACATAGTGGTGGAGAATTGTGGCATATCTTCAGTTTGGGGTGGATCTACTTGGATTGAAATCTTACTTGAAAAGCAATTGGTCATTTCAATATAAGGTGTTTTGAATGTGACAGGTATATGGGATGTTTATAATGTTTTGGATGGAGTAATTGAGAATCTTTTTTATTTTGGTTGGAGCAACTGAGAATCACAATTGAAACGATATGCACATGTATCTCTATGGGGTGGATTTACTAAAGGCAAATAGACTGCGCACTTTGCAAGTGCAATTGCACTCATTTTCTCCAGAGCTTAGTGAATGTGGTAAAGCTTCACACTGTAAAAATTATCCAATCGGGTGCAAGGAAAAATAAGCAATATTTTTGCTTGCACAGGATTGGATGATGGAAAGCAACAGAGCTTCCCCTCATTTACTAAGCTCTGGGGAAAATGAAGGGAACTTCCCTTGTAAAGTGAACAATCAATTTCACTCGTTTGTGTTTTCATGGTGACACTTACAGTACATGGGATGTTTATAATGTTTTCAGTTTTGGGTGCAGTAACTGAGACTCACAATTGAAACATTGGGTATTCACACAGATTGGAGTGTGGACATTTATATTGATATATATATGTATTGCCTATTTACACACTGTATAATGCAACTGTTATTTTCTGTGCAGTGCTGGAGTAATAAGTAAGGTTAATGATTGGAGTTTTTAACCACTTCCCGCCCGCCCTATAGGTGTTTGACGGCGGGAATGTGGTTGCATTATCCTGACCGGACGTCATATGAGCGGCGATCGGTGATGCGAGGTGTCAGTCTGACTACCCGCATCTCCGATCTCGGTAAAGTCTCTTTACCATGTCCAATCACAGCTGGTCACATAGTAAACAGGAAGAGCCATTGATCGGCTTTCCTCAGTATGTGCCACGAGTAAAGGAGGAGCGCCGATCTGCGGCTCTCCTGACAGGGGGGGGTCAGCACTGGTAATCAGATCATTGATTACCAGTGCAGACCCTTGGGGGGGAAGAGGTTCCACCAGGGGTGCCCACCCATGACCCCAGGGATGCCCACTATGGCCACCAGGGATGGCAATCAGGGCTCAGGGAGCCCCCCATTGCCCTTTCCATCAGTGCTGCCCACCAGTGCCCTCCCCATAAGTGCTGCCCAATATTGCCCATCATTGCCGTCTATCAGTGCCACCCACCAGTGCCCATTATTGCCCACCAGTGCCGCCTATCAGTGCCCATCAGTGCTGCCCGTCAGTGCCGAACAGTGCCACCTATCAGTGCCCATCAGTGCCCACCAGTGCCGCCTATCAGTGCCCATTAGTGCCCATCAGTGCCCACCAATGCCGCCTATCAGTGCCCAGCAGCGCCGCCTATCAGTGCCCACCAATGCTGCATATCAGTGCTACCTATCAGTGCCACATATCAGTGCCTATCAGTGCTGCCTATCAGTGCCGCATATCAGTGCCACCCATCAGTGCCCCCCCATCAGTGCCACCCCATCAGTGCCTCCTCATCAGTGCCTGTAAGTGCAGTCTCATCAGTGCTCATCAGTGCAGGAAAAAACATATTTATTTACAAAATTGTATAACATAAACAAAAAAACTTTTTTTTTTTTCAAACTTTTCGGTCTTTTTTTTATTTGTTTAGCAAAAAAGAAAAAACCTTGTGGTGATCAAATACCACCAAAAGAAAGCTCTATTTGTGGGGGGAAAATGACATAAATTTGGTGTGGGTACAGTGTTGCATGACCGCGCAATTGTCATTCAAAATACAACAGCGCTAAAAGGTGAAAATTGGCCTGGGCAGGAAGGGGGTGAAAGTGCCCAGTATTGAAGTGGTTAAACCTTTCCTATCCCATAACACATTCAGATTTTTAAACTTTAAATGTCTAGGGCAAGTGTCTGATTTGGAGGAAATATTGAAGCGTCATAGCTGACTATCTCAGAGGTCATCCTGAAAACTAGAGATAATTTAGGAGTGAATAGTCAGATTCATTTATCTGTCCAATCACAGCACCACCTTGGCCTCTATAATACATCTAGAGACATTTATTGTGTGTTCATTTAAATATTTATAGAAATATATTAAATGTATATTACTAAATTGAGTTTTAATCAAATGTACAGTATGCTGCCTGAGTACAGAGTGCTGGTTGATTGACAACTGCTCTGACCAATCAGCTGAGACTGGGATTTTCTGTTATTCAAACTGTCACTTTTCTAAGACAGCCCAGCCAGGCCCAGAAAATGGAGAAATGAAGGATTTTATGGCAGGATCAGCAAGGTATTTAGGGGGATATACGGCATACACATTATATATTACCCACATTTCATTATATTTCTATCATATTTTACCCACATTTTCACTATAACAGCAATTATTGCTGTCTGTTAGGGACATGGAAGGGGATTGGGGGGAGGGGGGGTATTTAAGCATCTAAGCCCTAAATAACCTCAGTAAAACAGTCTGACCTGGTACAAAAATACAAATAATATTGTTTAAGGGTTGAAAATAACTCAATTTGGTTATTATTGACTTACCTGCTGGCCTGTCCTCCTGGGAGTTGCGCCGTGAACGCCTTGTTGCAGCCCGTCGTGGCATCCTGATGGTATTAAAGACACCTGGGTGTATAAAGATAGATATATAGATCAGATATATCGAAGTATATATGTGAATAATATTCACAACAGCCAAAAGTAAGCAAAAAATGTCAGAAATCGCAGGGAATCGCTGGAAAGAAGCTGTACAGCGTCCTCTCAGTCTCTCTCCTCCTCACAAGTGCTGCCACCACAGCTGCACAAACCAGTTTAAACCAGTTCTGAGCCAAGCACAGTGCAGTGAGCCATTGATATCCCAATACTATCATAGTTTGACTGACAATTACTCCGTTTTTTAGATAAAAAAGAGCCTTTTATGGTATTTAATAACCACTGGGATTTGTATTTTTATTATATAAAGGAAAACAAATAAAAATTTGTAAAAAACATATGCATTTTTCAATGTTGTGTGATTGTATTGGGGGGGGGGGGGGGTAAAATGCTGCTGACCACTGATGGTGGAGGGTTTGGGGGGGTTTAAAATGCAATTTGCCACCAATTATCTAATTGTGATAATAATTGTGGGATTTTTTGGAAGTTTAAGGCCCCTTTCTAACTTGTGTGACTTGTCCTGTAACTTGGGACTGCAAAGTCGTATGACAAGTCGTGCTCTATGATTTCCAATGAGTACTGTCCATATCTGTGCCACTTCAAAGTAGTCCCTGCACTACTTTGATCTGACTTTGATGCGTTTTGCGGTCCATAGACATAGGCATTGCTTCGAGTCCAGGCAAAATTGCGCAAATGTTAGGTCGCACACGTGTGAAAGGAGCCTTAAAGTGTTTTGGGTTTATTTATGATATCTAGCCATAACACACACTGCAATTTCATCCTCCAGGGAACTTTCCGGTAGCTATCATTTTGGGAGTGTTTGTAATGTGACATTTTTATTTGATATATTTTGTAAGAGAAATGAAGGGAAATGGCTCTTATACATGCGGCACCAGAAGTCTGACGCAGATTGTTGTATCCAGGCAACTAACAAACTGATTTTAAACAAAAGCCCAATAAATATTTTACCCCCCATTACAAGAGGACACTTGACCTTTTATTTAATTTAGATAACATTCTGTGGCTGGAGTTGTTCTTTAATGTTTCTCTTCTTCTTAAAGTCATATTGAAGCATTATTTCCCAATGTGATGCTGATAGCCGGGCTTATCATGCTGTTGCTGTATTTATGTTTCTCCTCTGTGCTGCTTCTCATACTGTCTGCCTGACTTCAGTTTTGCTTTAGATGCTGTAGATACGGCTTTGGAGCCGCTGTCAATCACCGATGTGGGGGAGGCGTGGCTTTGTGTCTCTGTCGCTGCCTGTCTGCGCAGTGCTGTGATTGGCTGCATGTAAGTTGGAGTTCAGAAAAGGAAGCGTGTGCATTGTAGAGACTTTGGAGAGACTCCATAGGTCCCGGTAGGCACAGGAGGCACCCATATATCTGAAGTCAGACATCCCAGCCAGGGAACGGTATGAGGAGCAAGAACAGAGGAGAAAAACAACAAAAAAACTGAAAATCTTGTATCAGAAGCTCAGTTTACAAAAATTGGCTTTAATATCATTTTAATGTCCATTTAAAACTCCATGTCCATCTAAGAATATCCTATAGTCAGTCAAAGTCAAAGTCAAGTCAAATCTACTTTATTGTCAGTTCTTCCACATGTACAATACATACATACAGAGAATCGAAGTTACGTTACTCTTAGACCCCCGGTGCATACAGATAACACTAACAATGTAGCCTAAAAATCTAAAAACACAAAAAAAAATAAATAAATAAATAAAAATAAGGTTAAATAAAAACAGCGCAAGGCACAGGACAGATAAAGTGCAGACCAATGACTTCAGTTCCATGGTGAATGAGGTAGTGAGCAGACCAATGCTGCCAAAGTGACTGGTACAAGTCATGGAATGCTAGTGGAAGGAGGGGGTGGAAGGACCTAGGGATATAGGATCTAGGGAAGGGGAGGTGCATAGTTCAGTGGTGCCTATGGCAGAAAAGGGACAAGGGGGTAAGTTCGACATGGGGTGGCAGAATTTCTCTGCACAATGAACATGTTTCTAGGGGTTGCTTATGATAATTGAATCCCCTTTTTTCTCATTAATCCCCCTGATCCAGGGCTCCTCTCCCTGCTTTTACCAACACTCTCCATTCAGGGCTACATGAGCACGCCCTATGTAAGGTCAGGTGCTGTGACCAAGGAGGATTGTGTAGTAGTCTGTGAAGCTGCTCCAACATTTCACCAATGATTGTGGGATTGTGTCCAGGTAGCAGATGCCAGTGACACTCCTGATAGCTGGCATGCAGAGTCCGGCTACCAAGACACTGCTGCTGTTGTAGTCTCTTCTATAACTAGAAAATCTGGGGTGACTAGGGGAACAGTAGACACATTGGATCTCCCTGCTTGGGGCTGAGAGTTGAATTATTGGCACCAGTGATGACTAGATTGGTTTGCTCAGATTAAACCAATCATTAACCAATGGCAAGACAAAATTGTGTATTGTAATGAACTGGTAAAGGGGCCCTTTGAAGCCGACACTCGCTCACCTCCAGTGAGGGACTTGTACTGAGACTGGAGCACAATATACAGAAGTAATGTATGCTTGTTGAGGTTACAAGAGACTTTTTTACCTGTGCACTGCAATACTTACACACTCCCATTTCTACAGAGATAGACTTCTGTTTGATTTTTTGGAAATTGCCAAGCATAATGACCTTTTTTTTTTTAGAAATTCCCAACAAAAGTATTACTTTTAAAATTATTTTTTAAATAGCAAATACAAATTAAAAAAGTCACTAAAATAATTTTTCATTATTAAATATATCAGAAAAATAGCCCTTAGGTCAGGACTACCTACAGCGCTTACTATTATACTAAAAGTGGATAATTATATCACCAATAAAACCAATAAAGTTGTGCAATTAGGCAAGTGGTGCAATGGACGAATTAATAATTATGACAAAAAAATATAAATATAAACTGTTGTGCAATAGAGCAATTACTATATTATGTGCAATGGGTGGGTATTTATATCAAAACTATAAATAAATAATATAAAATGGTGTTGCAATCAGCAGTATAGATTCAAAATGATATAGTGCACTAGAGCAATAAATAATCCGTCTACCACTGAGCACTTTTGATATAATTGGATGAACTTTTTTTGCACTAAAGGAAATCATTTGGACTTTAATATTTATTATTCACATATTGATGAACTTGAACAAATATTTGCACTATATAGTCCCGTTTATAACAGCACAATCTATTTATTTAGAGTTCATGTCACCTGTTGATGACTATATGGTTATTTATTGCTCTAGTTCACTATATAATTTTGAATTTTATGGTTTTAGTTATTAATTAAATACTCATTGCACTATACTGCTCATTGCAACACCATTTTATATTATTTATTTATAGTTTTGATATAAATACCCACCCATTCAACATAATATAGTAATTGCTCTATTGCACAGAAATTTATATTTATATTTGTTTGTCATAATTATTAATTCGTCCATTGCACCACTTGCCTAATTGCACAACTTTATTGGATTTATTGGTGATATAATTATCCACTTTTAGTATAATAGCAAGCGCTGTAGGTAGTCCTGACCCAAGGGCTATTTTTCTGATATAGTACTCTATTTATATGGCTGCTGCTATTTTCATAGTTTTTGCTAGGAACCCATTATTGTACAACACTAGGCGCGGGGGATACACTTAGGTGTTATCTTTTCTTCATTATTAAATATACTCTTAAAATGCAAGCAGTGTAAGTACCTATTTTGGCCTAATATTAGCCTCTTGCAGGCTCTGTACAGCAGAACTGAGTGTGAGAGGAAGAAGCAGCACTTGCAGTCAATCAGTTCAGGGGCAGGCATGGAACATACTGATAGGAGGAGAAAGCAGAGTGACAGAGAGGTGAGCTCATCACTGTGCTGCCTGGAAAGTAGTTGAATGCTGCTGGCTGTCATTTAGATTAGAGGACTGAGGACAGAAGTGAAATGCTGCATGGGGACAGGTCCAACTAAGTCAGCGATGGAACACCAAAGAGAAAAAGAAGAGATGTTGTCTAACAATAAATGCAATTCAGAAGTCGTTTTAGTGTAATGGAGTGTTATGTTCTTCTTGGCATTAGAGCAGTGGTGTATTTAGGTTTTGTGCTGCCCTAGGCCTGACTAAACTTGTGCACCCCCTAATTTAAATATGACCCACCCATTCCTGTAAAGGCCACACCCCTTCCTGTGTATGACCCACCCTGTCATCTGTAAACCACAGACCATAACCACAGTCTATCAGTGCCCATCAGCATAGCTTCATCAGTTCCCATAAGTTTAGCCTCATCAGTGCAGCCTTATCAATGCCGCCTCTTTACTCATATCAGTGTGGCCCCATCAGTGGCCACCAGTGCAGCCTTATCGGTGCCCATTAGTACAGCACCAGTGCAGCCCCATCAGTGGCCAAAAGTGCAGCCTTATCGGTGCCAATTAGTACAGCCTTATGTCACGGGATTAGTAAGATTACTCTTTTAAGATATTTGGACTTGTGTTTGTTGCCACTGATTGTAATTATAAGATTATTTCACTTATTTGTATAATACATAGGAAGTCCATAGTCATTATACAAATAATTAAATATTTTTTTGCTGCCCCCCTGCAAAGTGCCGCCCTAGGCCTGGGCCAGGATACAGCACTGCATTAGAGGGCGGGTGTTTACTAGAAAGCTCATCCATTTTGCTTTTACTTACAGAACACCGGTCATTATAGTATTATGGGGCTATATTTGTGGCCTTGATCTGAACGTGCTCAGTGCCTGGCTGTGTCTGTCTTCAATTCTTCTGAAATAAAGACACATCCATGATTCCCTGGGACTTGAAGATTTGTTTGTACAGGGCAGTGAAAGGAAAGTAATCATTCAGAAGGTTCACTGGCTCTGGTTGGGCAGCTGGCATAGAACAGGACGACCCTCCAGTGGGTACCCAGAAGGTCACCTAAAACAAAGAACCACAGAAGGAGCGCCAGACCAAATGGTTCTAAATGGGTTTAACAGTTCTCACCTAAAACAGCCAACTTATGTTGTGGACAAAAACACTCCTCCTTCATCAGAGGATCTAGTCAGAACTTGAATGGACTCAGTACAAGGGATTTATTCTCTGTTCATCTGTATGGGTAAATAATAACTGAATCTATCAGTCACCAATAGTGCCACCATTATAGATAGTCACATCCTTTACTATTTGGTCTGGCACTCCTTCCTTGGTTCTGTGTTGCAATTGAATTGACCATGGACAGGCTTGCAGCAAACAGGTGTCTCAGAAAAGAGGCAGCAATCCTTTTATCTATACTCGTTCTATGTCCATTGAACAGTGTGTTGAAACTAAAGAATGATTATGACAGCAAAGGAACTAGCTTTTTTTCAGAAGGAGACAACAGCAATGGCAGCCTACATACATTATATTACCAAAAGTACTGGGACTCCTGCCTTTACACACATGAACTCTACTGGACCTCCCAGTCATAGTCCGTAGGGTTCAATATTGAGTTGGCCCACCCTTTGCAGCTATAACAGCTTCAACTCTTCTGGGAAGGCTGTCCGCAAGGTTTGGGAGTGTCTATGGAAATGTCTGACCATTCTTCCAGAAGCGCATTTGTGAGGTCAGGCACTGATGTGGAGAAGAAGGCATGGCTCACAGTGTCAGCTCTGTTTATCCCAAAGGTCTTCTTTTGGGTTGATGTCAGGACTCTGTGCAGGCTAATCAAGTTCCTCCACCCCAAACTAGCTCATTCACGTCTTTATGGAACTTGCTTTGTGGTGGGCCAACTCAATATTGAACCCTACGGCCTAAGACTGGAATGCCATTAAAGTTCATATGCGTGTAAAAGCATGTGTCCCAATACTTTTGGTAATATAGTGTATTTTTCTCACAAGACCCATCATTAGCGACATTTGAGGTTGATTTACTAAAGGCAAATAGACTGTGCACTTTGCAAATGTCCTTGCTCCAGAGCTTAGTAAATGAGGGGAAGCTCTGCTGATTTCCATCATCCAATCGCATGCAAGCAAAAATATATATATTTTTTTGTTTGTTTTTCTCTGAATGTGATTGGATATTGTTTGCAAAGTAAAGCTTTACCTCATTGTCTAAGCTCTGGAGTAACTACAATTGCATAGTGCACAGTCTATTTGACTTTAGCATATCTCCTTCATAATGTTTGCCATTGGTGGACTCCTTTTGAAAAAAAAAAAAGTTAACTGACTATGTCTTGCTTCATAAGTTGAGTCACACATCCATTCATATCTTTTTAGTAGACTTTATGGTACCCTGAACTCTCTCATGGCTCATGATGTGCAATGAATTTGGACAGTGAACTCCCTCTGTACCCCCAGCCCAAATGGTGTCTATAGGAAATGAGAGAATCTTTCTGGGACCCTCGTTATCTGTTAGACAGGTAGTGAAGGATGTGACTCCTGCTTCTCAACTGACGTAGAGATGAATGCTTTTATATTTTAGGAAGCAATAAAAGTATTATATATACATAAAAAAATATTTATATATACATAGGATTGTTTAGGAATTGGGTGCACCCATCAAGCATTGTGTTCTGCTATATTCTGTTTCTTGTTTTTGCTATTGAGAGATCCAGTCCCACACCCCTACCATTTGGTTCCATACCACAGACCAAGAAGTATGGGTACCCCCAGTTCCAAACCTAAGGGGGTTTTGGGGTTTATTTACTAAAACTGGAGATTGCAAAATCTGGTTCAGCTGTGCATGGTAGCCAATCAGCTTCTAACTTCAATTAAGCTTTGACAAAAAAAATAAAAAATACTGATTGGTTTCTATGCACAGTTGTACCAGATATTGCACTCTCCAGTTTTAGTGAATTGACACCTAAAGCTGCATACACACTATACAATTGTCTTTAGATTATTTCGTTTGGATTTACCAAAACCATATAATATGAGGTCAAACCCAAACACGATCAATTTTATGCAATCAGGCAGGCCCCTGCACTACATAGTTGAAGGAAAATCTAACAACAAAAATTGTATAGTGTGTATCCAGCCTTAGCGTCTACCTTTAAAGACAGGCCTGTGGTTTGGTATGTGTTCTTTTGGATGCTGAAAAGTTACCTCTGGCAGGTTTTGGCATAGAGGTTTCAGCATGAATAACAAACTAAAAAAACGATTATTTCTGCACTGACTGCTGGCGCTGAGGTGGCTGATCTGAGGTGTGCGGGAGTAATTCTTAGCAGGACTCCTAGGCCCCTTTCACACATATGGACCGTTCCTCCATTTTTCATCCATCTGTTGACGGATGAAAAATGGACATCAATGCATTCCTATGGAAAAAAGGATGTAAATGGATGATAATCTATTTACTTCAGTTTTTATCCGCTTCCATCAACATCCGTTTTTTTTTTTGCCCTATTTTTCATCCATTAAAAAAACAGATCGGACGAAAAACGGATGACAACGGATACAAAACGAATGAAAACTGTTAAAAACGGATGACAACGGATAAAAAATGGATGTGAAACTGAAGTTGACTAAGAAAAAACTGATGACAAAAAAGTGACTGAACTGATGAAATGAACGGTCCGGATGTGTGAAAGGGGCCTAATATTTGTCACAGGGTGAGCTGACCCCTGCACTCTATATGGTATATCATATGTTATATAGTTTTTATAGCCGTACTCCTGATTGCCAAGTCACCCCCCAATGTTCTTCTATTAGGTAGGCTTAGGTGGAAAGTAGATGTGGGAAGAGTTTTTACAAATGATATTTTCATCCTGAAGTTTATGTGAGTTTGTAAGACTCTTGTTTATGGCACAGTAATTACAGACTATTTTGTGGGTACAAGGACTGAGACACACATGTGTGGTGTATACTGTGGGTGGGCTCAGACTCTAACCACACCCCTTTAAACTATGACCACCAATATTCACAGGAATGTACTGATAACCATGCTTTGTTGTGAACTTCATATATTTTTCCCATTTCATGTACCTCTATTCCAGGGACGTGCAGTCAGGGGAGGCAGAGCCCCCCTGCCATTAACGTTAATAAAAAAAAAAAAACAATCAAGCTTTGGGGGCCGTAGCTCGGTGACCTGGGGTCCCCTAGCACCTATGGTTCCGGAGATACGGGGCTCCTTGCGCAGCCTGTCAGAATCTGTTTGCAGCAGATTGAGAGGATGAGCTCACAGTGCCTCGGATTTCTTGCCAGAGGCACCGGCAATGGACAGATTGGTTGGAGCCTTGGAACAATGGTAAAACACCATTGGTCTAAGCTGTCCAATAAAAATGCTGCAGTGGAGGCTCTCCTCTCACTGCAGTGTCATAGAAGGGGACATGTGTCTAAAAGAGAAATGCTCCCTTCCAGCCCAGCCCTCTTACTTACAAGGAAAAAACATGGATTTATAGGTATAAGGTTTACCCATAATCCCATGTTTTTCTTATACAGTTAAGAGAGAGAATCTGCTGCTGCTGAAAAGGTACTTTTTTAATCAAGCAAAATAATATATTCTTATTATAACATAAAAATGTGTTTTTTATCTATTTACTGTGAAATTACTAGTTTGAAGTTAGAACTTCAAACTTCAGTAATTTGACCGTTAAGCCACCTGCTTGAGTACAGTTTTTAAAATATAGTAAATTACCTTAAAAACAATATATAGTAATTATTTGTATATTACTTATGGTAATTAACCACTTGCCACCCAGGCCAATTCTGACACTTCTCTCCTACATGTAAAAATCATCATTTTTTTGCTGAAAAATTACTCAGAATCCCCAAACTATATATATATATATATATATATATATAAAATATATTTTATTTTTTAACAGACACCCTAGGGAATTAAATGGTGGTCATTGCTACTTTTTATTTTTCAAACACATTTTTTAGAAAAAAAGAATTGCTTCATGAATAAAAAAACTAAAAAACACCAAGGTTAGCCCACATTTTTTGTATAATGTGAAAGATGATGTTTCGCTGAGTAATTAGGTACCTAACATGTCATGTGTTAAAATTGCGCACACTTGTGGAATAGCGCCAAACTTCAGTACTTTAAAATCTCCATAGACATTTTTAAAACGTCGCCTATGGAGTACCAAATTTGTCGCCATTCCATGAGCATGTGCAATTTTGAAGCATGACATTTTAGGTATCAATTTACTCTGTGTAACATTATCTTTCACACTATAGAAAAAAATTGGGCTAACTTTACTGTTTTTTTATTTTTTAATTTAAAAAAAAACTGTATTTCTTTCCAAAAAAATGGCATTTGTAGGACCGCTGCACAAGTACGGTGTGACATAAAGTATTGCAGTGATCTCCATTTTTTTCTCTAAGGTCTCTGCTAAATATATATATAAATATATATATATATAATGTTTGGCAGTTCTAAGTACTTTTCCAGCAAAAAATACTGATTTTAAGTTGTAAACAACAAATGTCAGAAATAGGCCTGGTCCTTAAATGAAGCCAAACTCCAGCTTGCACTTTGTAAGCAAAACAGCAAACGGTTTTTTCCTTTTGAGATAACGTTTTTACATAAATAAAAGCTGATCATTGGAAGCACCCCTGTCAATTGTAAATGGTTTATTTCATCCCTGTAACTGCTACATCAGTAGGAGAGCTTGTTCTTTTGGAAAACAACATACACTAGGTGGAAATTAATGGAAAGCCTACAGAAAGAAAAAGTAAAGCAGCCATTACATCCAAGAATCGGTAGGCTGCAATATATTAAATATTTGCTTTTGGGTATATTACTGCTTTATTCTGGCCAGCTGTGTCAAGGTAATTCCTGTCTGGCCAGTCCCTACTTTAAATTACACTACACTATTCTATAAAATGCTAAATGTTAATCACTGCTAGCATACTTCAGTGGATATAGTGCCAGTATGGGGCAAATAGACATAGGCTGTAGGCAAGCTACAGGTTCAGGTCTGGTCACTAATCTGAACTAATGTACATATATATATATATATATATATATATATATATATATATATATATATATAACCCAGCAGGGGGTAAAAGGGTATGACTACATGTCAACACTAGAAAATTTGAATTGAACCCTCTGCACATTGCAATACACCCTTTCTAGCAAACTTTTATAAAAACAGGGATTTTTGGTTCACATACTTTGCAATGTATGTTTAAGCTGGCCAACTGCGTCAAAGTAATCCCTCTCTGGCCAGACCTACACTACACTAAGCTACGCTAGCTACACTACACTACTTTACTTTGCTCTAAACTATACTATTCTACACTACACTACTCTACTATACTCTACACATCAGTACACTACATGACACAATACTACACTACAGTACTTTGCTTTACACTACACAGTACTATACTATGCTAAATATCTTTGCATTGCACTACACTACACTACACTGCACTACTCTACACTGCACTACTCTACACAACATTACTCTTTGAAACACACAACACTATTCTACTCTACACAACATGACACTATTCTATACTATTCTACACTACACATACTACGCTGCACTACTCTACACCATGGGACACTAACTACACATCACTATGCTGTACTACATGACACAACATTACACTACTCTACTTTGCTCTAAACTATACTATTCTACACTACACTATTCTACTATACTCTACACATCAGTACACTCCATGACACAACACTACACTACAGTACTTTGCTTTACACTACACAGCACTATACTATGCTAAATATCATTGCATTGCACTACACTACACTACTCTACACTGCACTACTCTACACAACATTACTCTTTGAAACACATAACACTATTCTACTCTACACAACATGACACTATTCTACACTACACATACTACGCTGCACTATTCTACACCACGGTACACTAACTACACATCACTACGCTGTACTACATGACACAACACTACACTACTGTACTCTACACTACTATAACCTACTCTACACATCACTACACCATTCTACACTACTCTACATGACACTACTCTGTACAACACTACTCTGCACGTTACAACACTATTCTACACTATACAACACTAAACTATTCTACACTGCTCTACTTTACATAACTGCACTTCATTGCATAGCACTACTCTACACATCATTACTGTACACTACTCTACAGTACATTGCACCAAACTACACTATACTGCACTGCTCTGCACAACACTACATTACTCCACACTATATTACACTACTGTACTCTACACTACAGTACACATTACTATTCTGCACTACTCTACTGCACTATACACTATGGTACTCTACATGACACTACTTCACACTACACTCATAACACTACTGCATTTTTTTTTTTTTTTGTTTTTTTATATTTTTAAAGGGTAAAGGGTAAAAGGGTTAAATATACATATTTACAAAAAGATACATGGAGAAATATCTTTCCTCCGTCAGTCTCCCAAGGTAGGTGGAGTGGAATTCCTGGGAGCAGAGTGGCACGATGGTGGTGTTGTCACACTCTCCTTCACCGTCTCAGCAGACGCTCTCTGGTTCTGTTGGAAAAACACAGGTCAGTTAGACATAGAGCACCATTTGTACAATACCATTTTCATCATTCTCAAAGGAAAACTGAAGAGTCAAAAATTCTTCAAGACTTAGGTAGGGTATCTCCCAGTCGTGGATCCTCCGATGATTGTTCTGAGGAATAATGGCCCGGCAAAGGGGACAAGTAGAACTCTGCTCCCTCCACTGCCCGATGCATCCAGTGTGGAACAGGTGGGTGCACGGCAGCATTGTAGTCTCCTCTCTCATCTCCTCCAGGCAGATGGTGCAAATGGGCTGTTCACTTACTGCTGGCCTCTGCAGTGCCGGGTCTCTCGGAGAGCGACTTCTGTGAGAGGATCTGGTGTTCCGTTGTCTCTCTTGAAGTCCTGCTCTAGAACGAGTCCTGTGCGCTATAGGAGATTCTTGGCCTGTAATAACAATGACTGGAGTTTAATTAAAATGAACAATAAACAATTTAGTGCAGCGCTATAGTTCTAATACATCCCACTAACAGTGTGTAAATAGGCAGTACATATAAATATCAATTCAATCCATGTTAATATCCAGCTTTTCATTAATGATTCTCCACCCAAAACTGCAGACATTATAAACATCCCATATAAGTGTCACATTCAAAGCACATAATATCAAAATGACAGAGAGTTTCTCAAGTGGGGCTTCAATCCATGCAAATCCACCCAAAACTTTGCCACCTATTGTTAACTCTGTTTTACCAACAAGGGTTAATGATAATACTGGGTCCAGGCAAGTCTAGAAGCGCTCTTTTCCTCCTAAAGGTAGCAAACACTTATGGCTTTACCTCCCCAGGTGATAAAAAATAAGAGAGAACTCATAGTGCTCCCTGTAACTCCATCATTTATTAAAACTCATATTAAAAGCACTTTTGTAGTGAAGTATGAGCTTCAGTAGAAAAGCTTTGCCGTGTTGCAACAAAATCACAGCAACATAACGTATTGGGTGATGCCACCGGTGGGATCTCTGAGGGATTCCATACAAATGTGAGGTGAGCAGTGATAGGCAGAGCGGTGTATTGTGATGGGAGCGGTGAGCGGCCATATACACACTACATGAAAATACTTTTTTATTGAAAGCCCATACTGGTTTTATACAATGTAAGTGCTTCCAATATAAGTTTTGATAAATGATGGAGTTACAGGAAGCACTATGAGTTCTCTCTGATTTGTATTATCTGGGGAGGTAAAGCCACAAGTGTTTGCTACCTTCAGGAGGAAAAGAACGCTTCTAGACTTGCCTGGACCTGGTATTATCATTAACCCTTGTTGGGGAAAAAAAAGCGTTGTAACCAGGTGAACTGGTGTTTCTTTTGGGAGTGGAGTTAACATTGTGGTGGAGAATTGTGGCATATCTTCAGTTTTGGGTGGATCTACCTGGATTGAAACCTTGAAAAGCAATTGGTCATTTGAATATAAGGTGTTTTGAATGTGACAGGTATATGGGATGATTATAATGTTTTGGATGGAGTAATTGAGAATATTTTTGATTTCGGTTGGAACAACTGAGAATCACAATTGAAACGATATGCACATGTATCTCTATGGGGTGGATTTACTAAAGGCAAATAGACTGCGCACTTTGCAAGTGCAATTGCACTCATTTTCTCCAGAGCTTAGTGAATGTGGTAAAGCTTCACACTGTAAAAATTATCCAATTGGGTGCAAGGAAAAATAAACAATATTTTTGCTTGCACAGGATTGGATGATGGAAATCAACAGAGCTTCCCCTCATTTACTAAGCTCTGGGGAAAATGAGGGTAACTTCCCTTGTAAAGTGAACAATCAATTTATCTGCAGTAAGTCCACTCCTTTGTGGTTTCATCGTCACACTTACAGTACATGGGATGTTTATAATGTTTTCAGTTTTGGGTTCAGTAACTGAGACTCACAATTGAAACATTGGCTATTCACACAGATTGGAGTGTGGACATTTCTATTGATATATATATGTATTGCCTATATATACACTGTATAATGCAACTGTTATTTTCTGGCTTACTATATACAGTACATTCATCTATTTTCTGTGCAGTGCTGGAGTAATAAGTAAGGTTAATGATTGGAGTTTTTAACCACTTCCCGCCCGCCCTATAGGCGTTTGACGGCGGGAATGTGGTTGCATTATCCTGACCGGACGTCATATGAGCGGCGATCGGTGATGCGAGGTGTCAGTCTGACTCCCCGCATCTCCGATCTCGGTAAAGTCTCTTTACCATGTCCAATCACGGCTGGTCACATAGTAAACAGGAAGAGCCGTTGATCGGCTTTCCTCAGTATGTGCCTGACAGGCATGAGTAAAGGAGGGGCGCCGATCTGTGGCTCTCCTGACAGGGGGGGTCGGCACTGGTAATCAGATCATTGATTACCAGTGCAGACCCTCGGGGGGGGGTTCCACTAGAACCACCAGGGATGCCCACCCATGACCCCAGGGATGCCCACTATGGCCACCAGGTATGGCAATCAGGGCTCAATTGCCCTCCCCATCAGTGCTGCCCGCCAGTGCCCTCCCCATCAGTGCTGCCCACCATTGCCCATCATTGCCATCTATCAGTGCTGGCCCACCAGTGCCCATTATTGCCCACCAGTGCCGTCTATCAGTGCCCATTAGTGCCCATCAATGCCGCCCGTCAGTGCCGATCAGTGCCGCCTATCAGTGCCCACCAGTGCTGCATATCAGTGCTACCTATCAGTGCCACATATCAGTGCCTATCAGTGCCGCCTATCAGTGCCGCATATCAGTGCCACCCCATCAGTGCCTCCTCATCAGTGCCTGTCAGTGCAGTCTCATCAGTGCTCATCAGTGCAGGAAAAAACCTATTTATTTACAAAATGGTATAACATAAACAAAAAAACTTTTATTTTTTTCCAAACTTTTCGGTCTTTTTTTTATTTGTTTAGCAAAAAAGAAAAAACCTTGCGGTGATCAAATACCACCAAAAGAAAGCTCTATTTGTGGGGGAAAATGACATAAATTTGGTGTGGGTACAGTGTTACATGACCGCGCAATTGTCATTCAAAATGCAACAGCGCTAAAAGGTGAAAATTGGCCTGGGCAGGAAAGGGGTGAAATTGCCCTGTATTGAAGTGGTTAAACCTTTCCTATCCCATAACACATTCAGATTTTTAAACTTTAAATGTCTAGGGCAAGTGTCTGATTTGGAAGAAATATTGAAGCGTCATAGCTGACTATCTCAGAGGTCATCCTGAATAATTTAGGAGTGAATAGTCAGATTCATTTATCTGTCCAATCACAGCACCACCTTGGCCTCTATAATACATCTAGAGACATTTATTGTGTGTTCATTTAAATATTTATAGAAATATATTAAATGTATATTACTAAATTGAGTTTTAATCAAATGTACAGTATGCTGCCTGAGTACAGAGTGCTGGTTGATTGACAACTGCTCTGACCAATCAGCTGAGACTGGGATTTTCTGTTATTCAAACTGTCACTTTTCTAAGACAGCCCAGCCAGGCCCAGAAAATGGAGAAATGAAGGATCTTATGGCAGGATCAGCAAGGTATTTAGGGGGAAATACGGCATACACATTATATATTACCCACATTTCATTATATTTCTATCATATTTTACCCACATTTTCACTATAACAGCAATTATTGCTGTCTGTTAGGGACATGAAAGGGGAGTGGGGGGGGGGGGGGGGTATTTAAGCATCTAAGCCCTAAATAACCTCAGTAAAACAGTCTGACCTGGTAGCAAAATACAAATAATATTGTTTAAGGGTTGAAAATAACTCAATTTGGTTATTATTGACTTACCTGCTGGCCTGTCCTCCTGGGAGTTGCGCCGTGAACGCCTTGTTGCAGCCCGTCGTGGCATCCTGATGGTATTAAAGACACCTGGGTGTATAAAGATAGATATATAGATCAGATATATCGATGTATATATGTGAATAATATTCACAACAGCCAAAAGTAAGCAAAAAATGTCAGAAATCGCAGGGAATCGCTGGAAAGAAGCTGTACAGCGTCCTCTCAGTCTCTCTCCTCCTCACAAGTGCTGCCACCACAGCTGCACAAACCAGTTCAAACCAGTTCTGAGCCAAGCACAGTGCAGTGAGCCATTGATATCCCAATACTATCATAGTTTGACTGACAATTACTCCGTTTTTTAGATAAAAAAGAGCCTTTTATGGTATTTAATAACCACTGGGTTTTGTATTTTTACTATATAAAGGAAAACAAATAAAGATTTGTAAAAAATATATGCATTTTTCAATGTTGTGTGATTGTATGGGGGGGGGGGGGGTAAAATTCTGCTGACCACTGATGGTGGGGGGTTTGGGGGGTTTTAAAATGCAATTTTCCACCAATTATCTAATTGTGATAATAATTGTGGGATTTTTAGGAAGTTTAAGGCCCCTTTCAAACTTGTATGACTTGTCCTGTAACTTGGGACTGCAAAGTCGTATGACAAGTCGTGCTCTATGATTTCCAATGAGTACTGTCCATATCTGTGCCACTTCAAAGTAGTCCCTGCACTACTTTGGTCTGACTTTGATGCGTTCTGAGGTCCATAGACATAGGCATTGCTTCAAGTCCAGGCAAAATTGCGCAAATTTTAGGTCGCACACGTGTGAAAGGGACCTTAAAGTGTTTTGGGTTTATTTATGATATCTAGCCATAACACACACTGCAATTTCATCCTCCAGGGAACTTTCCGGTAGCTATCATTTTGGGAGTGTTTGTAATGTGACATTTTTATTTTGATATATTTTGTAAGAGAAATGAAGGGAAATGGCTCTTATACATGCGGCACCAGAAGTCTGACGCAGATTGTTGTATCCAGGCAACTAACAAACTGATTTTAAACAAAAGCCCAATAAATATTTTACACCCCATTACAAGAGGACACTTCACCTTTTATTTCATTTAGATAACATTCTGTGGCTGGAGTTGTTCTTTAATGTTTCTCTTCTTCTTAAAGTCATATTGAAGCATTTTTTCCCAATGTGATGCTGATAGCCGGGCTTATCATGCTGTTGCTGTATTTATGTTTCTCCTCTGTGCTGCTTCTCATACTGTCTGCCTGACTTCAGTTTTGCTTTAGATGCTGTAGATACGGCTTTGGAGCCGCTGTCAATCACCGATGTGGGGGAGGCGTGGCTTTGTGTCTCTGTCGCTGCCTGTCTGCGCAGTGCTGTGATTGGCTGCATGTAAGTTGGAGTTCAGAAAAGGAAGCGTGTGCATTGTGGAGACTTTGGAGAGACTCCATAGGTCCCGGTAGGCACAGGAGGCACCCATATATCTGAAGTCAGACATCCCAGCCAGGGAACGGTATGAGGAGCAAGAACAGAGGGGAAAAACAACAAAAAAACTGAAAATCTTGTATCAGAAGCTCCGTTTACAAAAATTGGCATTTATATCATTTTAATGTCCATTTAAAACTCCATGTCCATCTAAGAATATCCTATACATGGGGTGGCAGAATTTCTCTGCACAATGAACATGTTTCTAGGGGTTGCTTATGATAATTGAATCCCCTTTTTTCTCATTAATCCCCCTGATCCAGGGCTCCTCTCCCTGCTTTTACCAACAGTCTCCATTCAGGGCTACATGAGCACGCCCTATGTAAGGTCAGGTGCTGTGACCAAGGAGGATTGTGTAGTAGTCTGTGAAGCTGCTCCAGCATTTCACCAATGATTGTGGGATTGTGTCCAGGTAGCAGATGCCAGTGACACTCCTGATAGCTGGCATGCAGTGTCCGGCTACCAAGACACTGCTGCTGTTGTAGTCTCTTCTAGGACTAGAAAATCTGGGGTGACTAGGGGAACATTAGACACATTGGATCTCCCTGGTTGGGGCTGAGAGTTGAATTATTGGCACCAGTGATGACTAGATTGGTTTGCTCAGATTAAACCAATCATTAACAACTTTGCCGCTGCTCACTAGAGCTCTACTGCGGCAAAGTGGTTCGTTATTGCCTGGCAACGTAGACCTTATTGCCTGGCAACGTAGACCTACGTCGCCAGACACTCCCCCTTCTCGGTGGCGCGAGCGCCGCCGGAGGCTCGCTCCCGCTGTATTCAGTCACAGCGGGAGTCGGGCCAGGGGAGGCGCAGCGGCGATCGCCGCTGCTCTTCCCCGATCGTCGGGGAATCGAGTCTGGCGATCCGCCCACTTGTGTAAACAAAGCTGGCGGATCTCCTAAGTGACAGGCAGGGTCAGATTGCAGGGTTCAGCATAGCTGAACATGCGATCTGTCCCTGTGTCACTCAGTCACCTCCCCCCACACATGTCAGTAAGCACCAGGCATACATTAACCCCTCCCTCTCCAATAAAATTAACCCCTTCCCTGCCAGTGTCATTTTTACAGTAACAGTGCATATTTATAGCACTGATTACTGTAGTAATGTCACTGGTAACCCCAAAAGTGTCAAAAATGTCAGTCAAGGGTCCGATCTGTCCGCCGCAATGTCACAGTCTCACAAAAAAAAAATCGCAGATCGCCGCCATTACTCGTTAAAAAAAAACACACCAAAAACGACATAAATCTTTCCCTTAGTTAGTAAACGCAATAACTTTTGCGCAAACCAATCAAAATACGCTTATTGTGATTTTTTTTTACCAAAAATATGTAGCAGAAAACAAATTGGCCTAAAATGATAAAAAATTTTGATTTTTACATTTTTTTTTGGGGGGGGGGGGGGGAATTTCATATAAAAAAAATGTTAAAAATATTGTTATTTTTTCAAAATTGTCGCTCTTTTTTTGTTTATAGCGCAAAAAGTAAAAATCGCACAGGTGATCAAATACCACTAAAAGAAAGCTCTGTTTGTGGAAAAAAAAGGACGTAAATTTTGTTTGGGTACGGTGTCGCACGACCGCACAATTGTCAGTTAAAGTCGCACAGTGCAGAATCGCAAAAAGTGGCCCAGACGTAAGACAGCAAAATCCTCCGGTGGTAAAGTGGTTAACCAATGGCAAGACAAAATTGTGTATTGTAATGAACTGGTAAAGGGAGGGACTTGTACTGAGACTGGAGCACAATATACAGAAGTAATGTATGCTTGTTGAGGTTGCAAGAGACTTTTTTTTACCAGTGCACTGCAATGCTTACACATTCCCATTTCTACAGAGAGAGACTTCTGTTTGATTTTTGGAAATTGCCAACAAAAGTATTACTTTTAAATTGTTGTTTTTTAAATAGCAAATACAAATTAAAATAATCACTAAATTAATTTTTCATTATTAAATATATCAGAAAAATAGCCCTTAGGTCAGGACTACCTACAGCGCTGCTATTATACTAAAAGTGGATAATTATATCACCAATAAAACCAATAAAGTTGTGCAATTAGGCAAGTGGTGCAATGGACGAATTAATAATTATGACAAAAAAATATAAATATAAATTGTTGTGCAATAGAGCAATTACTATATTATGTGCAATGGGTGGGTATTTATATCAAAACTATAAATAAATAATATAAAATGGTGTTGCAATCAGCAGTATAGATTCAAAATGATATAGTGCACTAGAGCAATAAATAATCAGTCTATCACTGAGCACCGGCACTTTTGATATAATTGGATGAACTTTTTTTGCACTAAAGTAAATCAATTGGACTTTAATATTTATTATTCACATATTGATGAACTTGAACAAATATTTGCACTATATAGTCCCGTTTATAGCAGCACAATCTATTTATTTAGAATTCATGTCACCTGTTGATGTCTATATGGTTATTTATTGCTCTAGTTCACTATATCATTTTGAATCTTATGGTTTTAGTTATTAATTAAATACTCATTGCACTATACTGCTCATTGCAACACCATTTTATATTATTTATTTATAGTTTTGATATAAATACCCACCCATTGCACATAATATAGTAATTGCTCTATTGTACAACAATTTATATTTATATTTTTTTATCATAATTATTAATTCGTCCATTGCACCACTTGCTTAATTGCACAACTTTATTGGTTTTATTGGTGATATAATTATCCACTTTTAATATAATAGCAAGCGCTGTAGGTAGTCCTGACCCAAGGGCTATTTTTCTGATATATTACTTTATTTATACTGTTGCTGCTATTTTCATAGTTTTTTTTAGGAACCCATTATTGTACAACACTAGGCGCGGGGGATACACTTAGGTGTTATCTTTTCTTCATTATTAAATATACTCTTAAAATGCAAGCAGTGTAAATACCTATTTTGGCCTAATATTAGCCTCTTG
The DNA here is from genome assembly GCF_965119305.1 of Pelophylax lessonae. Classification (NCBI taxonomy): domain Eukaryota; kingdom Metazoa; phylum Chordata; class Amphibia; order Anura; family Ranidae; genus Pelophylax; species Pelophylax lessonae. The sequence continues at coordinate 240,726,236 of NC_138773.1, forward strand.
CAGACTCTGTACAGCAGAACTGAGTGTGAGAGGAAGAAGCAGCACTTGCAGTCAATCAGTTCAGGGGCAGGCATGGAACGTACTGATAGGAGGAGAAAGCAGAGTGACAGAGAGGTGAGCTCATCACTGTGCTGCCTGGAAAGTAGTTGAATGCTGCTGGCTGTCATTTAGATTAGAAGACTGAGGACAGAAGTGAAATGCTGCATGGGGACAGGTCCAACTAAGTCAGCGATGGAACACCAAAGAGAAAAAGAAGAGATGTTGTCTAACAATAAATGCAATTCAGAAGTCCTTTTAGTGTAATGGAGTGTTATGTTCTTCTTGGCATTAGAGCAGGGGTGTCAAACTCAACTTCATTGTGGGCCACATCAGCATTATGGTTTCCCTCAAAGGGCCGGGTTATATTTGTAAGATTAGATGTCCAGAGCACCCCACACCCCTTACACCCTTCCATGAGAAGTCAAGAGTCACCCACCCTTCCTTACATCACAATGCACCCCCTTACCTTGTGCTGCTGCCAGGAAAAAGATGTAGGTGGATCTGGGAAGAAGTTCAAGGTCTGGAGGAGAACCAGAGGAGGGCTGGAGTCAGCTTCCAGGGTCTGCTGAATGCTGAGACCAGCAGGTGCAGGATCTGTAGGAGTTCTGCCTTCCTCTTTGATGTGGACTACTGAGACGGGGGGGGGGCAAAGTCAAGCCTTTCTGCAGCTGCACAGAGTAGTGCAGGATCTGGGAAAGGAGTTTTGTCCTCTCTGCTACCAACTACAGAGAAAAAGTGGGGGCAGAGACAAGGGGGGTGCTGCAGCTGCAAGAGAGGTGTGAGGGCCACATGAAATGGCCTGGGGGGCCACATTCGGCCCGCGGGCCTTGTGTTTGACACCTGTGCATTAGAGGGTGGGTGTTTACTAGAAAGCTCATCCATTTTGCTTTTACTTACAGAACACCGGTCATTATAGAATTATGGGGCTGTATTTGGGGCCTTGATCTGAACGTGCTCAGTGCCTGGCTGTGTCTGTCTTCAATTCTTCTGAAATAAAGACACATCCATGATTCCCTGGGACTTGAAGATTTGTTTGTACAGAGCAGTGAAAGGAAAGTAATCATTCAGAAAGTTCACTGGCTCTGGTTAGGCAGCTGGCATAGAACAGGACGACCCTCCAGTGGGTACCCAGAAGGTCACCTAAAACAAAGAACCACAGAAGGAGCGCCAGACCAAATGGTTCTAAATGGGTTTAACAGTTCACACCTAAAACAGCCAACTTATGTTGTGGACAAAAACACTCCTCCTTCATCAGAGGATCTAGTCAGAACTTGAATGGACTCAGTACAAAGGATTTATTCTCTGTTCATCTGTATGGGTAAATAATAACTGAATCTATCAGTCACCAATAGTGCCACCATTATAGATAGTCACATCCTTTACTATTTTGTATGGCACTCCTTCCTTGGTTCTGTGTTGCAATTGAATTGACCATGGACAGGCTTGCAGCAAACAGGTGTCTCAGAAAAGAGGCAGCAATCCTTTTATCTATACTCTTTCTATGTCCATTGAACAGTGTGTTGAAACTAAAGAATGATTATGACAGCAAAGGAACTAGCTTTTTTTCAGAAGGAGACAACAGCAATGGCAGCCTACATACACTATATTACCAAAAGTACTGGGACTCCTGCCTTTACACACATGAACTCTACTGGACCTCCCAGTCTTAGTCCGTAGGATTCAATATTGAGTTGGCCCACCCTTTGCAGCTATAACAGCTTCAACTCTTCTGGGAAGGCTGTCCACAGGGTTTAGGAGTGTCTATGGGAATGTCTGACCATTCTTCCAGAAGCACATTTGTGAGGTCAGGCACTGATGTGGAGAAGAAGGCATGGCTCACAGTGTCAGCTCTGTTTATCCCAAAGGTCTTCTTTTGGGTTGATGTCGGGACTCTGTGCAGGCTAGTCAAGTTCCTCCACCCCAAACTCGCTCATTCACGTCTTTATGGAACTTGCTTTGTGGTGGGCCAACTCAATATTGAACCTTACGGACTAAGACTGGAATGCCATTAATGTTCATATGCGTGTAAAAGTATGTGTCCCAATACTTTTGGTAATATAGTGTATTTTTCTCACAAGACCCATCATTAGCTACATTTGAGGTTGATTTACTAAAGGCAAATAGACTGTGCACTTTGCAAATGTCCTTGCTCCAGAGTTTAGTAAATGAGGGGAAGCTCTGCTGAATTCCATCATCCAATCGTATGCAAGCAAAAATATATATTTTTTTTGTTTGCAAAGTAAAGCTTTACCTCATTGCCTAAGCTATGGAGTAACTACAATTGCATAGTGCACAGTCTATTTGCCTTTAGCATATCTCCCTCATAATGTTTGCCATTGGTGGACTCCGTTTGAAAAAAAAAAACAGAACAAGTTAACTGACTATGTCTTGCTTCATAAGTTGAGTCACACATCCATTCATATCTTTTTAGTAGACTTTATGGTACCCTGAACTCTCTCATGGCTCATGATGTGCAATGAATTTGGACAGTGAACTCCCTCTGTACCCCCAGCCCAAATGGAGTCTATAGGAAATGAGAGATTTTTTCTGGGACCCTCGTTATCTGTTAGACAGGTAGTGAAGGATGTGACTCCTGCTTCTCAACTGACGTAGAGATGAATGCTTTTATATTTTAGGAAGCAATAAAGGTATTATATATACATAAAAAAATATTTATATATACATAGGAATGTCTAGGAATTGGGAGCACCCATCAAGCATTGTGTTCTGCTATATTCCGTTTCTTGTTTTTGCTATTGAGAGATCCAGTCCCACACCCCTACCATTTGGTTCCATACCACGGACCAAGAAGTATGGGTACCCCCACTTCCAAACCTCAGGGGGTTTAGGGGTTGATTTACTAAAACTGGAGATTGCAAAATCTGGTTCAGCTGTGCATGGTAGCCAATCAGCTTCTAACTTCAATTAAGCTTTGACAAAAAAAAATAAAAAATACTGATCGGTTTCTATGCACAGTTGCACCAGATATTGCACTCTCCAGTTTTAGTGAATCGACACCTAAAGCTGCATACACACTATACAATTGTCTTTAGATTTTTTTCCTTTAGATTTACCAAAACCATATAATATGAGGTGAAACCCAAACACTATCAATTTGTATACAATCAGGCAGGCCCCTGCACTACATGGTTGAAGGAAAATCTAACAACAAAAATTGTATAGTGTGTATCCAGCCTTAGCGTCTACCTTTAAAGACAGGCCTGTGGTTTGGTATGTGTTCTTTTGGATGCTGAAAAGTTACCTCTGGCAGGTTTTGGCATAGAGGTTTCAGCATGAATAACAAACTAAAAATGATTATTTCTGCACTGACTGCTGGCGCTGAGGTGGCTGATCTGAGGTGTGCGGGAGTAATTCTTAGCAGGACTCCTAGGCCCCTTTCACACATACGGACCGTTCGTCCATTTTTCATCCATCTGTTGACGGATGAAAAATGGACATCAATGCATTCCTATAGAAAAAAGGATGTAAATGGATGATAATCTATTTACTTCAGTTTTTATCCGCTTCCATCAACATCCGTTTTTTTTTTTGCCCTATTTTTCATCCATTAAAAAAACAGATCGGACAAAAAACGGATGACAACGGATACAAAATGAATGAAAACTGTTAAAAACGGATGACAACGGATAAAAAATGGATGTGAAACTGAAGTTGACTAAGAAAAAACTGATGACAAAAAAGTGACTGAACTGATGAAATGAACGGTCCGTATGTGTGAAAGGGGCCTAATATTTGTCACAGGGTGAGCTGACCCCTGCACTCTATATGGTATATCATATGTTATATAGTTTTTATAGCCGTACTCCTGATTGCCAAGTCACCCCCCAGTGTTCTTCTATAAGGTAGGCTTAGGTGGAAAGTAGATGTGGGAAGAGTTTTTACAAATGATATTTTCATCCTGAAGTTTATGTGAGTTTGTAAGACTCTTGTTTATGGCACAGTAATTACAGACTATTTTGTGGGTACAAGGACTGAGACACACATGTGTGGTGTATACTGTGGGTGGGCTGAGACTCTAACCACACCCCTTTAAACTATGACCAATATTCACAGGAATGTACTGATAACCATGCTTTGTTGTGAACTTCATATATTTTTCCCATTTCATGTACCTCTATTCCAGGGATGTGCAGTCAGGGGAGGCGGAGCCCCCCCCCCCCTGCAATTAACATTAATAAAAAAAACAAAAAAAAAACAATCGAGCTTTGGGGGCCGTAGCTCGGTGACCTGGGGTCCCCTAGCACCTATGGTTCCAGAGATACGGGGCTCCTTGCGCAGCCTGTCAGAATCTGTTTGCAGCAGATTGAGAGGATGAGCTCACAGTGCCTCTGATTTCTTGCCAGAGGCACCGGCAATGCACAGATTGGTTGGAGCCTTGGACCAATGGTAAAACACCATTGGTCCAAGCTGTCCAATAAAATTGCTGCAGTGGAGGCTCTCCTCTCACTGCAGTGTCATAGAAGGGGACATGTGTCTAAAAGAGAAATGCTCCCTTCCAGCCCAGCCCTCTTACCTACAAGGAAAAAACATGGATTTATGGGTATAAGGTTTACCCATAATCCCATGTTTTTCTTATACAGTTAAGGGAGAGAATCTGCTGCTGCTGAAAAGGTACTTTTTTAATCAAGCAAAATAATATATTCTTATTATAACATAAAAATGTGTTTTTTATCTATTTACTGTGAAATTACTAGTTTGAAGTTAGAACTTCAAACTTCAGTAATTTGACCGTTAAGCCACCTGCTTGAGTACAGTTTTTAAAATATAGTAAATTACCTTAAAAACAATATATAGTAATTATTTGTATATTACTTATGGTAATTAACCACTTGCCACCCAGGCCGATTCTGACACTTCTCTCCTACATGTAAAAATCATCATTTTTTTGCTGGAAAATTACTCAGAATCCCCAAACTATATATATATATATCTTTTTTTTTTTTTTTTAACAGACACCCTAGGGAATTAAATAGTGGTCATTGCTACTTTTTATTTTTCAAACACATTTTTTATATAATGTGAAAGATGATGTTTCGCTGAGTAATTAGATACCTAACATGTCACGTGTTAAAATTGCGCACACTTGTGGAATGGCGCCAAACTTCAGTACTTTAAAATCTCCGTAGACATTTTTAAAGCGTCGCCTATGGAGTACCAAATTTGTCACCATTCCATGAGCGTGCGAAATTTTGAAGCATGACATTTTAGGTATCAATTTACTCTGCGTAACATTATCTTTCACATTATAGAAAAAAACTGGGCTAACTTTACTGTTTTTTATTTTTTAATTAAAAAAAAAAACTGTATTTCTTTCCCAAAAAATTGCATTTGTAGGACCGCTGCACAAGTACGGTGTGACATAAAGTATTGCAGTGATCTCCATTTTTTTCTCTAAGGTCTCTGCTAAAAAAAATATATATATATATATATATATATATATATATATATATATATATATATATATATATATATATATATATGTGTGTGTATATATATATAATGTTTGGCAGTTCTAAGTACTTTTCTAGCAAAAAATACTGATTTTAACTTGTAAACAACAAATGTCAGAAATAGGCCTGGTCCTTAAATGAAGCCAAACTCCAGCTTGCACTTTGTAAGCAAAACAGCAAACAGTTTTTTCCTTTTGAGATAAAGTTTTTACATAAATAAAAGCTGATCATTGGAAGCACCCCTGTCAGTTGTAAATGGTTTATTTCATCCCTGTAACTGCTACATCTGTAGGAGAGCTTGTTCTTTTGGAAAACAACATACACTAGGCGAAAATTAAAGGAAAGAAAGCCTACCAAAAGAAAAAGTAAAGCAGCCATTATATCCAAGAATCGGTAGGCTGCAATATATTAAATATTTGCTTTTGGGTATATTGCTGCTTTATTCTGGCCAGCTGTGTCAAGTTAATTCCTGTCTGGCCAGTCCCTACTTTAAATTACACTACACTATTCTATAAAATGCTAAATGTTAATCACTGCTAGCATACTTCAGTGGATATAGTGCCAGTATGGGGCAAATAGACATAGGCTGTAGGCAAGCTACAGGTTCAGGTCTGGTCACTAATCTGAACTACTGTACATATATATATATATATATATATATATATATATATATATATATAACCCAGCAGGTGCTAAAAGGCTATGACTACATGTCAACACTAGAAAATTTGAACTGAACCCTCTGCACATTGCAATACACCCTTTCTAGCAAACTTTTATAAAAACAGGGATTTTTGGTTCACATACTTTGCAATGTATGTTTAAGCTGGCCAACTGCGTCAAAGTAATCCCTCTCTGGCCAGACCTACACTACACTAAACTATGCTAGCTACACTACACTACTTTACTTTGCTCTAAACTATACTATTCTACACTACACTACTCTACTATACTCTACACATCAGTACACTACATGACACAACACTACACTCCAGTACTTTGCTTTACACTACACAGCACTATACTATGCTACATATCATTGCATTGCACTACACTACACTACTCTACACTGCACTACTCTACACAACATTACTCTTTGAAACACATAACACTATTCCACTTTACACAACATGACACTATTCTACACTACACATACTACGCTGCACTACTCTACACCACCGTACACTAACTACACATCACTACGCTGTACTACATGACACAACACTACACTACTCTACTTTGCTCTAAACTATACTATTCTACACTACACTACTCTACTATACTCTACACATCAGTACACTACATGACACAACACTACAATACAGTACTTTGCTTTACACTACACAGCACTATACTATGCTATATATCATTGCACTGCACTACACTACTCTACACTGCACTACTCTACACAACATTACTCTTTGAAACACATAACACTATTCTACTCTACACAACATGACACTATTCTAAACTACACATACTACGCTGCACTACTCCACACCACGGTACACTAACTACACATCATTACGCTGTACTACATGACACAACATTACACTACTGTACTCTACACTACTTTGCACTACTCTACACATCACTACACCATTCTACACTACTCTACATGACACTACTCTGTACAACACTACTCTGCACGATACAACACTATTCTACACTATGCAACACTAAACTACTCTACACTGCTCTACTTTACATAACTGCACTTCATTGCATAGCACTACTCTACACATCATTACTGTACACTACTCTACAGTACATTGCACCAAACTACACTATACTGCACTGCTCTGCACAACACTATATTACTCCACACTATATTACACTACTGTACTCTACACTACAGTACACATTACTATTCTGCACTACTCTACTGTACTATACACTATGGTACTCTACATGACACTACTCCACACAACACTGCACCATAATACAACACTACACTCGCAACACTACTGCATTTTTTTTTTGTTTTTTTTTGTTTTTTTATAATATTTTTAAAGAGTAAAGGGTTAAAGGGTTAAATATACATATTTATAAAAAGATACATGGAGAAATATCTTTCCTCCGTCAGTCTCCCAAGGTAGGTGGAGTGGAATTCCTGGGAGCAGAGTGGCACGATGGTGGTGTTGTCACACTCTCCTTCACCGTCTCAGCAGACGCTCTCTGGTTCTGTTGGAAAAACACAGGTCAGTTAGACATAGAGCACCATTTGTACAATACCATTTTCATCATTCTCAAAGGAAAACTGAAGAGCCAAAAATTCTTCAAGACTTAGGTAGGGTATCTCCCAGCCGTGGATTCTCCGATGATTGTTCTGAGGAATAATGGCCCGGCAAAGGGGACAAGTAGAACTCTGCTCCCTCCACTGGCCGATACATCCAGTGTGGAACAGGTGGGTGCACGGCAGCATTGTAGTCTCCTCTCTCATCTCCTCCAGGCAGATGGTGCAAATGGGCTGTTCACTTACTGCTGGCCTCTGCAGTGCCGGGTCTCTCGGAGAGCGACTTCTGTGAGAGGATCTGGTGTTCCGTTGTCTCTCTTGAAGTCGTGCTCTAGAACGAGTCCTGTGCGCTATAGGAGATTCTTGGCCTGTAATAACAATGACTGGAGTTTAATTAAAATGAACAATAAACAATTTAGTGCAGCGCTATAGTTCTAATACATCCCACTAACAGTGTGTAAATAGGCAGTACATATAAATATCAATTCAATCCATGTTAATATCCAGCTTTTCATTAATGATTCTCCACCCAAAACTGCAGACATTATAAACATCCCATATAAGTGTCACATTCAAAGCACATAATATCAAAATGACAGAGAGTTTCTCAAGTGGGGCTTCAATCCATGCAAATCCACCCAAAACTTTGCCACCTATTGTTAACTCTTTTTTACCAACAAGGGATAAAGATAATACTGGGTCCAGGCAAGTCTAGAAGCGCTCTTTTCCTCCTAAAGGTAGCAAACACTTATGGCTTTACCTCCCCAGGTGATAAAAAATAAGAGAGAACTCATAGTGCTTCCTGTAACACCATCATTTATTAAAACTCATATTAAAAGCACTTTTGTAGTGAAGTATGAGCTTCAATACAAAAGCTTTGCCGTGTTGCAACAAAATCACAGCAACATAACGTATTGGGTGATGCCACCGGTGGGATCTCTGAGGGATTCCATACAAATGTGAGGTGAGCAGTGATAGGCAGAGCGGTGTATTGTGATGGGAGCGGTGAGCGGCCATATACACACCACATGAAAATACTTTTTTATTGAAAGCCATACTGGTTTTATACAATGTAAGTGCTTCCAATATAAGTTTTGATCAATGATGGAGTTACAGGAAGCACTATGAGTTCTCTCTGATTTGTATTATCTGGGGAGGTAAAGCCATAAGTGTTTGCTACCTTCAGGAGGAAAAGAACGCTTCTAGACTTGCCTGGACCTGGTATTATCATTAACCCTTGTTGGGAAAAAAAAAGCGTTGTAACCAGGTGAACTGGTGTTTCTTTACGGAGTGGAGTTAACATCATGGTGGAGAATTGTGGCGTATCTTCAGTTTTGGGTGGATCTACCTGGATTGAAACCTTGAAAAGCAATTGGTCATTTGAATATAAGGTGTTTTGAATGTGACAGGTATATGGGATGATTATAATGTTTTGGATGGAGTAATTGAGAATATTTTTGATTTTGGTTGGAGCAACTGAGAATCACAATTGAAACGATATGCACATGTATCTCTATGGGGTGGATTTACTAAAGGCAAATAGACTGCGCACTTTGCAAGTGCAATTGCACTCATTTTCTCCAGAGCTTAGTGAATGTGGTAAAGCTTCACACTGTAAACATTATCCAATCGGGTGCAAGGAAAATAAACAATATTTTTGCTTGCACAGGATTGGATGATGGAAATCAACAGAGCTTCCCCTCATTTACTAAGCTCTGGGGACAATGAGGGTAACTTTCCTTGTGAAGTGAACAATCAATTTATTTGCAGTAAGTCCACTCCTTTGTGTTTTCATGGTCACACTTACAGTACATGGGATGTTTATAATGTTTTCAGTTTTGGGTGCAGTAACTGAGACTCACAATTGAAACATTGGGTATTCACACAGATTGGAGTGTGGACATTTCTATTGATATATATATGTATTGCCTATATATACACTGTATAATGCAACTGTTATTTTCTGGCTTACTATATACAGTACATTCATCTATTTTCTGTGCAGTGCTGGAGTAATAAGTAAGGTTAATGATTGGAGTTTTTAACCACTTCCCGCCCGCCCTATAGGCGTTTGACGGCGGGAATGTGGTTGCATTATCCTGACCGGACGTCATATGAGCGGCGATCGGTGATGCAAGGTGTCAGTCTGACTCCCCGCATCTCCGATCTTGGTAAAGTCTCTTTACCATGTCCAATCACGGCTGGTCACATAGTAAACAGGAAGAGCCGTTGATCGGCTTTCCTCAGTATGTGCCACGAGTAAAGGAGGAGCCCCGATCTGCGGCGATCCTGACAGGGGGGGTTGGCACTGGTAATCAGATCACTGATTACCAGTGCAGACCCTCGGGGGGGGGGGTTCCACTAGAACCACCAGGGATGCCCACCCATGACCCCAGGGATGCCCACTATGGCCACGAGGGATGGCAATCAGGGCTCAAGGAGCCCCCCATTGCCCTCTCCATCAGTGCTGCCCGCCAGTGCCCTCCCCATCAGTGCTGCCCACCACTGCCCATCATTGCCATCTATCAGTGCCGCCCACCAGTGCCCATTATTGCCCCCCAGTGCCGCCTATCAGTGCCCATTTGTGCCGCCTGTCAGTGCCGATCAGTGTCGCCTATCAGTGCCCATCAGTGCCCACCAGTGCCGCCTAACAGTGCCCATTAGTGCCCATCAGTGCTGCCTATCAGTGCCCACCAATGCCACCTATCAGTGCCCAGCAGTGCCGCCTATCAGTGCCCACCAATGCTGCATATCAGTGCTACCTATCAGCGCCACATATCAGTGCCTATCAGTGCCGCCTATCAGTGCTGCCTATCAGTGCTGCATATCAGTGCCACCCATCAGTGCCACCCCATCAGTGCCACCCCATCAGTGTCTCCTCATCAGTGCCTGTCAGTGCAGTCTCATCAGTGCAGGAAAAAACATATTTATTTACAAAATTGTATAACATAAACAAAAAAACTTTTTTTTTTTCAAACTTTTCGGTCTTTTTTTTATTTGTTTAGCAAAAAAGAAAAAACCTTGCGGTGATCAAATACCACCAAAAGAAAGCTCTATTTGTGGGGGAAAATGACATAAATTTGGTGTGGGTACAGTGTTGCATGACCGCGCAATTGTCATTCAAAATGCAACAGCGCTAAAAGGTGAAAATTGGCCTGGGCAGGAAGGGGGTGAAATTGCCCTGTATTGAAGTGGTTAAACCTTTCCTATCCCATAACACATTCAGATTTTTAAACTTTAAATGTCTAGGGCAAGTGTCTGATTTGGAGGAAATATTGAAGCGTCATAGCTGACTATCTCAGAGGTCATCCTGAAAACTAGAGATAATTTAGGAGTGAATAGTCAGATTCATTTATCTGTCCAATCACAGCACCACCTTGGCCTCTATAATACACCTAGAGACATTTATTGTGTGTTCATTTAAATATTTATAGAAATATATTAAATGTATATTACTAAATTGAGTTTTAGTCAAATGTACAGTATGCTGCCTGAGTACAGAGTGCTGGTTGATTGACAACTGCTCTGACCAATCAGCTGAGACTGGGATTTTCTGTTATTCAAACTGTCACTTTTCTAAGACAGCCCAGCCAGGCCCAGAAAATGGAGAAATGAAGGATCTTATGGCAGGATCAGCAAGGTATTTAGGGGGAAATACGGCATACACATTATATATTACCCACATTTCATTATATTTCTATCATATTTTACCCACATTTTCCCTATAACAGCAATTATTGCTGTCTGTTAGGGACATGAAAGGGGAGTGGGGGGGGGGGGGGGGTATTTAAGCATCTAAGCCCTAAATAACCTCAGTAAAACAGTCTGACCTGGGGGCAAAATACAAATAATATTGTTTAAGGGTTGAAAATAACTCAATTTGGTTATTATTGACTTACCTGCTGGCCTGTCCTCCTGGGAGTTGCGCCGTGAACGCCTTGTTGCAGCCCGTCGTGGCATCCTGATGGTATTAAAGACACCTGGGTGTATAAAGATAGATATATAGATCAGATATATCGAAGTATATATGTGAATAATATTCACAACAGCCAAAAGTAAGCAAAAAATGTCAGAAATCGCAGGGAATCGCTGGAAAGAAGCTGTACAGCGTCCTCTCAGTCTCTCTCCTCCTCATAACTGCTGCCACCACAGCTGCACAAACCAGTTTAAACCAGTCCTGAGCCAAGCACAGTGCAGTGAGCCATTGATATCCCAATACTATCATAGTTTGACTGACAATTACTCCGTTTTTTAGATAAAAAAGAGCCTTTTATGGTATTTAATAACCACTGGGTTTTGTATTTTTACTATATAAAGGAAAACAAATAAAGATTTGTAAAAAATATATGCATTTTTCAATGTGTTGTGTGATTGTATGTGGGGGGGGGGTAAAATTCTGCTGACCACTGATGGTGGGGGGCTTGGGGGGTTTTAAAATGCAATTTTCCACCAATTATCTAATTGTGATAATAACTGGGATTTTTAGGAAGTTTAAGGCCCCTTTCTAACTTGTGTGACTTGTCCTGTAACTTGGGACTGCAAAGTAGTATGACAAGTCGTGCTCTATGATTTCCAATGAGTACTGTCCATATCTGTGCCACTTCAATGTAGTCCCTGCACTACTTTGGTCTGACTTTGATGCGTTCTGAGGTCCATAGACATAGGCATTGCTTCAAGTCCAGGCAAAATTGCGCAAATTTTAGGTCGCACACGTGTGAAAGGGGCCTTAAAGTGTTTTGGGTTTATTTATGATATCTAGCCATAACACACACTGCAATTTCATCCTCCAGGGAACTTTCCGGTAGCTATCATTTTGGGAGTGTTTGTAATGTGACATTTTTATTTGATATATTTTGTAAGAGAAATGAAGGGAAATGGCTCTTATACATGCGGCACCAGAAGTCTGACGCAGACTGTTGTATCCAGGCAACTAACAAACTGATCATAAACAAAAGCCCAATAAATATTTTACACCCCATTACAAGAGGACACTTGACCTTTTATTTAATTTAGATAACATTCTGTGGCTGGAGTTGTTCTTTAATGTTTCTCTTCTTCTTAAAGTCATATTGAAGCATTTTTCCCAATGTGATGCTGATAGCCGGGCTTATCATGCTGTTGCTGTATTTATGTTTCTCCTCTGTGCTGCTTCTCATACTGTCTGCCTGACTTCAGTTTTGCTTTAGATGCTGTAGATACGGCTTTGGAGCCGCTGTCAATCACCGATGTGGGGGAGGCGTGGCTTTGTGTCTCTGTCGCTGCCTGTCTGCGCAGTGCTGTGATTGGCTGCATGTAAGTTGGAGTTCAGAAAAGGAAGCGTGTGCATTGTGGAGACTTTGGAGAGACTCCATAGGTCCCGGTAGGCACAGGAGGCACCCATATATCTGAAGTCAGACATCCCAGCCAGGGACCGGTATGAGGAGCAAGAACAGAGGAGAAAAATAACAAAAAAACTGAAAATCTTGTATCAGAAGCTCAGTTTACAAAAATTGGCTTTAATATCATTTTAATGTCCATTTAAAACTCCATGTCCATCTAAGAATATCCTATACATGGGGTGGCAGAATTTCTCTGCACAATGAACATGTTTCTAGGGGTTGCTTATGATAATTGAATCCCCTTTTTTCTCATTAATCCCCCTGATCCAGGGCTCCTCTCCCTGCTTTTACCAACAGTCTCCATTCAGGGCTACATGAGCACGCCCTATGTAAGGTCAGGTGCTGTGACCAAGGAGGATTGTGTAGTAGTCTGTGAAGCAGCTCCAGCATTTCACCAATGATTGTGGGATTGTGTCCAGGTAACAGATGCCAGTGACACTCCTGATAGCTGGCATGCAGAGTCCGGCTACCAAGACACTGCTGCTGTTGTAGTCTCTTCTATAACTAGAAAATCTGGGGTGACTAGGGGAACAGTAGACACATTGGATCTCCCTGGTTGGGGCTGAGAGTTGAATTATTGGCACCAGTGATGACTAGATTGGTTTGCTCAGATTAAACCAATCATTAACCACTTTGCCGCTGCTCACTAGAGCTCTACTGCGGCAAAGTGGTTCGTTATTGCCTGGCAACGTAGACCTACGTCGCCAGACACTCCCCCTTCTCGGTGGCGCGAGCGCCGCCGGAGGCTCGCTCCCGCTGTATTCAGTCACAGCGGGAGTCGGGCCAGGGGAGGAGCGGCGGCGATCGCCGCTGCTCTTCCCCGATCATCGGGGAATCGAGTCTGGCGATCCGCCCACTTGTGTAAACAAAGTGGGCGGATCTCCTAAGTGACAGGCAGGGTCAGATTGCAGGGTTCAGCATAGCTGAACATGCGATCTGTCCCTGTGTCACTCAGTCACCTCCCCCCACACATGTCATTAAGCACCAGGCATACATTAACCCCTCCCTCTCCAATAAAATTAACCCCTTCCCTGCCAGTGTCATTTTTACAGTAACAGTGCATATTTATAGCACTGATTACTGTAGTAATGTCACTGGTAACCCCAAAAGTGTCAAAAATGTCAGTCAAGGGTCCGATCTGTCCGCCGCAATGTCACAGTCCCACAAAAAAAATCGCAGATCGCCGCCATTACTCGTTAAAAAAAAACACACCAAAAACGACATAAATCTTTCCCTTAGTTAGTAAACGCAATAACTTTTGCACAAACCAATCAAAATACGCTTATTGTGATTTTTTTTTACCAAAAATATGTAGCAGAAAACAAATTGGCCTAAAATGATAAAAAATTTTGATTTTTACATTTTTTGGGGGGGGAATTTCATATAAAAAAAATGTGAAAAATATTGTTATTTTTTCAAAATTGTCGCTCTTTTTTTGTTTATAGCGCAAAAAGTAAAAATCGCACAGGTGATCAAATACCACTAAAAGAAAGCTCTGTTTGTGGAAAAAAAAGGACGTAAATTTTGTTTGGGTTCGGCGTCGCACGACTGCACAATTGTCAGTTAAATTCGCACAGTGCCGAATCGCAAAAAGTGGCCCAGACGTAAGACAGCAAAATCCTCCGGTGGTAAAGTGGTTAACCAATGGCAAGACAAAATTGTGTATTGTAATGAACTGGTAAAGTGAGGGACTTGTACTGAGACTGGAGCACAATATACAGAAGTAATGTATGCTTGTTGAGGTTGCAAGAGACTTTTTTTTACCAGTGCACTGCAATGCTTACACATTCCCATTTCTACAGAGAGAGACTTCTGTTTGATTTTTGGAAATTGCCAAGCATACTGACCTTTTTTTAGAAATTCCCAACAAAAGTATTACTTTTAAATTATTTTTTTTAAATAGCAAATACAAATTAAAATAATCACTAAATTAATTTTTCATTATTAAATATATCAGAAAAATAGCCCTTAGGTCAGGACTACCTACAGCGCTGCTATTATACTAAAAGTGGATAATTATATCACCAATAAAACCAATAAAGTTGTGCAATTAAGCAAGTGGTGCAATGGACGAATTAATAATTATGGCAAAAAAATATAAATATAAATTGTTGTGCAATAGAGCAATTACTATATTATGTGCAATGGGTGGGTATTTATATCAAAACTATAAATAAATAATATAAAATGGTGTTGCAATGAGCAGTATAGATTCAAAATGATATAGTGCACTAGAGCAATAAATAATCCGTCTATCACTGAGCACCGGCACTTTTGATATAATTGGATGAACTTTTTTTGCACTAAAGTAAATCATTTGGACTTTAATATTTATTATTCACATATTGATGAACTTGAACAAATATTTGCACTATATAGTCCCGTTTATAACAGCACAATCTATTTATTTAGAATTCATGTCACCTGTTGATGACTATATGGTTATTTATTGCTCTAGTTCACTATATAATATTGAATTTTATGGTTTTAGTTATTAATTAAATACTCATTGCACTATACTGCTCATTGCAACACCATTTTATATGATTTATTTATAGTTTTGATATAAATACCCACCCATTGCACATAATATAGTAATTGCTCTATTGCACAACAATTTATATTTATATTTTTTTGTCAGAATTATTAATTCGTCCATTGCACCACTTGCCTAATTGCACAGCTTTATTGGATTTATTGGTGATATAATTATCCACTTTTAATATAATAGCAAGCGCTGTAGGTAGTCCTGACCCAAGGGCTATTTTTCTGATATATTACTCTATTTATACTGCTGTTTCTATTTTCATAGTTTTTTTTAGGAACCCATTATTGTACAACACTAGGTGCGGGGGATACACTTAGGTGTTATCTTTTCTTCATTATTAAATATACTCTTAAAATGCAAGCAGTGTAAGTACCTATTTTGGCCTAATATTAGCCTCTTGCAGGCTCTGTACAGCAGAACTGAGTGTGAGAGGAAGAAGCAGCACTTGCAGTCAATCAGTTCAGGGACAGGCATGGAACGTACTGATAGGAGGAGAAAGCAGAGTGACAGAGAGGTGAGCTCATCACTGTGCTGCCTGGAAAGTAGTTGAATGCTGCTGGCTGTCATTTAGATTAGAAGACTGAGGACAGAAGTGAAATGCTGCATGGGGACAGGTCCAACTAAGTCAGCGATGGAACACCAAAGAGAAAAAGAAGAGATGTTGTCTAACAATAAATGCAATTCAGAGGTAGTTTTAGTGTAATGGAGTCTTATGTTCTTCTTGGCATTAGAGCAGGGGTGTCAAACTCAACTTCATTGTGGGCCGCATCAGCATTATGGTTTCCCTCAAAGGGCCGGGTTATATTTGTAAGATTAGATGTCCAGAGCACCCCACACCCCTTACACCCTTACATGAGAAGTCAAGAGTCACCCACCCTTCCTTACATCACAATGCACCCCCTTACCTTGTGCTGCTGCCAGGAAAAAGATGTAGGTGGATCTGGGAAGAAGTTCAAGGTCTGGAGGAGAACCAGAGGAGGGCTGGAGTCAACTTCCAGGGTCTGCTGAATGCTGAGACCAGCAGGTGCAGGATCTGTAGGAGTTCTGCCCTCCTCTTTGATGTGGACTACTGAGACGGGGGGGGGGCAAAGTCAAGCCTTTCTGTAGCTGCACAGAGTAGTGCAGGATCTGGGAAAGTAGTTTTGTCCTCTCTGCTACCAGCTACAGAGAAAAGGTGGGGGCAGAGACAAGGGGGGTGCTGCAGCTGCAGGAGAGGTGTGAGGGCCACATGAAATGGCCTGGGGGGCCACATTCGGCCCGCGGGCCTTGTGTTTGACACCTGTGCATTAGAGGGTGGGTGTTTACTAGAAAGCTCATCCATTTTGCTTTTACTTACAGAACACCGGTCATTATAGAATTATGGGGCTGTATTTGGGGCCTTGATCTGAACGTGCTCAGTGCCTGGCTGTGTCTGTCTTCAATTCTTCTGAAATAAAGACACATCCACGATTCCCTGGGACTTGAAGATTTGTTTGTACAGAGCAGTGAAAGGAAAGTAATCATTCAGAAGGTTCACTGGCTTTGGTTGGGCAGCTGGCATAGAACAGGACGACCCTCCAATGGGTACCCAGAAGGTCACCTAAAACAAAGAACCACAGAAGGAGCGCCAGACCAAATGGTTTTAAATGGGTTTAACAGTTCACACCTAAAACAGCCAACTTATGTTGTGGACAAAAACACTCCTCCTTCATCAGAGGATCTAGTCAGAACTTGAATGGACTCAGTACAAAGGATTTATTCTCTATTCATCTGTATGGGTAAATAATAACTGAATCTATCAGTCACCAATAGTGCCACCATTATAGATAGTCACATCCTTTACTATTTGGTCTGGCACTCCTTCCTTGGTTCTGTGTTGCAATTGAATTGACCATGGACAGGCTTGCAGCAAACAGGTGTCTCACAAAAGAGGCAGCAATCCTTTTATCTATACTCTTTCTATGTCCATTGAACAGTGTGTTGAAACTAAAGAATGATTATGACAGCAAAGGAACTAGCTTTTTTTCAGAAGGAGACAACAGCAATGGCAGCCTACATACATTATATTACCAAAAGTACTGGGACTCCTGCCTTTACACACATGAACTCTACTGGACCTCCCAGTCATAGTCCGTAGGGTTCAATATTGAGTTGGCCCACCCTTTGCAGCTATAACAGCTTCAACTTTTCTGGGAAGGCTGTCCGCAAGGTTTAGGAGTGTCTATGGAAATGTCTGACCATTCTTCCAGAAGCGCATTTGTGAGGTCAGGCACTGATGTGGAGAAGAAGGCATGGCTCACAGTGTCAGCTCTGTTTATCCCAACGGTCTTCTTTTGGGTTGATGTCAGGACTCTGTGCAGGCTAGTCAAGTTCCTCCACCCCAAACTCTCTCATTCACGTCTTTATGGAACTTGCTTTATGGTGGGCCAACTCAATATTGAACCTTACGGACTAAGACTGGGATGCCATTAAAGTTCATATGCGTGTAAAAGTATGTGTCCCAATACTTTTGGTAATATAGTGTATTTTTCTCACAAGACCCATCATTAGCGGCATTTGAGGTTGATTTACTAAAGGCAAATAGACTGTGCACTTTGCAAATGTCCTTGCTCCAGAGTTTAGTAAATGAGGGGAAGCTCTGCTGAATTCCATCATCCAATCGCATGCAAGCAAAAATATATATATTTTTTTGTTTGTTTTTCTCTGAATGTGATTGGATATTGTTTGCAAAGTAAAGCTTTACCTCATTGTCTAAGCTCTGGAGTAACTACAATTGCATAGTGCACAGTCTATTTGCCTTTAGCATATCTCCTTCATAATGTTTGCCATTGGTGGACTCCTTTTGAAAAAAAAAAAAGTTAACTGACTATGTCTTGCTTCATAAGTTGAGTCACACATCCATTCATATCTTTTTAGTAGACTTTATGGTACCCTGAACTCTCTCATGGCTCATGATGTGCAATGAATTTGGACAGTGAACTCCCTCTGTACCCCCAGCCCAAATGGTGTCTATAGGAAATGAGAGAATCTTTCTGGGACCCTCGTTATCTGTTAGACAGGTAGTGAAGGATGTGCCTCCTGCTTCTCAACTGACGTAGAGATGAATGCTTTTATATTTTAGGAAGCAATAAAAGTATTATATATACACACACAAAAAAAAATATATATACGTATATATATATATATATACGTATATATATATATATATATCCATATATATATATATATATATATACATATATATACATAGGATTGTCTAGGAATTTGGTGCACCCATCAAGCATTGTGTTCTGCTATATTCTGTTTCTTGTTTTTGCTATTGAGAGATCCAGTCCCACACCCCTACCATTTGGTTCCATACCACAGACCAAGAAGTATGGGTACCCCCAGTTCCAAACCTAAGGGGGTTTTGGGGTTTATTTACTAAAACTGGAGATTGCAAAATCTGGTTCAGCTGTGCATGGTAGCCAATCAGCTTCTAGCTTCAATTAAGCTTTGACAAAAAAAATAAAAAATACTGATTGGTTTCTATGCACAGTTGCACCAGATATTGCACTCTCCAGTTTTAGTGAATCGACACCTAAAGCTGCATACACACTATACAATTGTCTTTAGATTATTTCCTTTAGATTTAACAAAACCATATAATATGAGGTGAAACCCAAACACTATCAATTTGTATGCATCAGGCAGGCCCCTGCACTACATGGTTGAAGGAAAATCTAACAACAAAAATTGTATAGTGTGTATCCAGCCTTAGCGTCTACCTTTAAAGACAGGCCTGTGGTTTGGTATGTGTTCTTTTGGATGCTGAAAAGTTACCTCTGGCAGGTTTTGGTATAGAGCTTTCAGCATGAATAACAAACTAAAAAACGATTATTTCTGCACTGACTGCTGGCGCTGAGGTGGCTGATCTGAGGTGTGCGGGAGTAATTCTTAGCAGGACTCCTAGGCCCCTTTCACACATATGGACCGTTCGTCCATTTTTCATCCTGTTGACGGATGAAAAATGGACATCAATGCATTCCTATAGAAAAAAGGATGTAAATGGATGATAATCTATTTACTTCAGTTTTTATCCGCTTCCATCAACATCCGTTTTTTTTTTTGCCCTATTTTTCATCCATTAAAAAAACAGATCGGACAAAAAACGGATGACAACGGATACAAAACGAATGAAAACTGTTAAAAACGGATGACAACGGATAAAAAATGGATGTGAAACTGAAGTTGACTAAGAAAAAACTGATGACAAAAAAGTGACTGAACTGATGAAATGAACGGTCCGTATGTGTGAAAGGGGCCTAATATTTGTCACGGGGTGAGCTGACCCCTGCACTCTATATGGTATATCATATGTTATATAGTTTTTATAGCCGTACTCCTGATTGCCAAGTCACCCCCCAGTGTTCTTCTATAAGGTAGGCTTAGGTGGAAAGTAGATGTAGGAAGAGTTTTTACAAATGATATTTTCATCCTGAGGTTTATGTGAGTTTGTAAGACTCTTGTTTATGGCACAGTAATTACAGACTATTTTGTGGGTACAAGGACTGAGGCACACATGTGTGGTGTATACTGTGGGTGGGCTGAGACTCTAACCACACCCCTTTAAACTATGACCACCAATATTCACAGGAATGTACTGATAACCATGCTTTGTTGTGAACTTCATATATTTTTCCCATTTTATGTACCTCTATTCCAGGGACGTGCAGTCAGGGGAGGCAGAGCCCCCCTGCCATTAACATTAATAAAAAAAAAAAAAACAATCAAGCTTTGGGGGCCATAGCTCGGTGACCTGGGGTCCCCTAGCACCTATGGTTCCAGAGATACGGGGCTCCTTGCGCAGCCTGTCAGAATCTGTTTGCAGCAGATTGAGAGGATGAGCTCACAGTGCCTCTGATTTCTTGCCAGAGGCACCGGCAATGGACAGATTGGTTGGAGCCTTGGACCAATGGTAAAACACCATTGGTCTAAGCTGTCCAATAAAAATGCTGCAGTGGAGGCTCTCCTCTCACTGCAGTGTCATAGAAGGGGACATGTGTCTAAAAGACAAATGCTTCCTTCCAGCCCAGCCCTCTTACTTACAAGGAAAAAACATGGATTTATAGGTATAAGGTTTACCCATAATCCCATGTTTTTCTTATACAGTTAAGAGAGAGAATCTGCTGCTGCTGAAAAGGTACTTTTTTAATCAAGCTAAATAATATATTCTTATGGTAACATAAAAATTTGTTTTTTATCTATTTACTGTGAAATTACTAGTTTGAAGTTACAACTTCAAACTTCAGTAATTTGACCGTTAAGCCACCTGCTTGAGTACAGTTTTTAAAATATAGTAAATTACCTTAAAAACAATATATAGTAATTATTTGTATATTACTTATGGTAATTAACCACTTGCCAGTTGCCACCCAGGCCAATTCTGACACTTCTCTCCTACATGTAAAAATCATAATTTTTTTGCTGAAAAATTACTCAGAATCCCCAAACTATATATATATATATATATATATATATATATATATATATATATATATATAAAATATATTTTATTTTTTAACAGACACCCTAGGGAATTAAATGGTGGTCATTGCTACTTTTTATTTTTCAAACACATTTTTTAGAAAAAAAAACTGCTTCATGAATAAAAAAAAATAAAAAACACCAAGGTTAGCCCACATTTTTTGTATAATGTGAAAGATGATGTTTTGCTGAGTAATTAGATACCTAACATGTCATGTGTTAAAATTGCGCACACTTGTGGAATGGCGCCAAACTTCAGTACTTTAAAATCTCCGTAGACATTTTTAAAGCGTCGCCTATGGAGTACTAAATTTGTCACCATTCCATGAGCGTGCGCAATTTTGAAGCATGACATTTTAGGTATCAATTTACTCTGCGTAACATTATCTTTCACATTATAGAAAAAAATTGGGCTAACTTTACTGTTTTTTTATTTTTTAATTTAAAAAAAAAAACTGTATTTCTTTCCAAAAAAATTGCATTTGTAGGACCGCTGCACAAGTACGGTGGGACATAAAGTATTGCAGTGATCTCCATTTTTTTCTCTAAGGTCTCTGCTAAAATATATATATATATATATATATATATATAATGTTTGGCAGTTCTAAGTACTTTTCTAGCAAAAAATACTGATTTTAAGTTGTAAACAACAAATGTCAGAAATAGGCCTGGTCCTTAAAGCGGAGTTCCAGCCATTTACTCACCTGTCCAACGGTCCAGCGATGCGGCCGCCGGAAGCCTCGATCCTCTCCCTCGGCGCCGGCATCACTGCTGTGGGCACCCGGCTGTTACAGTTTGCGGCTTCACAGCCGGGTACCCACTGCGCATGCGCGAGTCGCGCTGCGCGCCGTGATTGGCCGGCAATCTTCTGGGACCTCTGACGTGTCCCAGAAGATTGCAGGGAGGGAGGGGGAGAGGAGAACTTCCGCTCAGGGCGCCGCGGCGCTCCGAGCGGAAGTGGGAGCGGGTACCTGTCAAAACTAGGTACCCGCTCTCCCCCCCAAAAAATGACATGCCAAATGTGGCATGTCGGGGGGTCAGGACTCCCTAAAGCGGAAGTTCCACTTTTGGGTGGAACTCCGCTTTAAATGAAGCCAAACTCCAGCTTGCACTTTGTAAGCAAAACAGCAAACAGTTTTTTCCTTTTGAGATAAAGTTTTTACATAAATAAAAGCTGATCATTGGAAGCACCCCTGTCAATTGTAAATGGTTTATTTCATCCCTGTAACTGCTACATCAGTAGGAGAGCTTGTTCTTTTGGAAAACAACATACACTAGGTGGAAATTAATGGAAAGCCTACAGAAAGAAAAAGTAAAGCAGCCATTACATCCAAGAATCGGTAGGCTGCAATATATTAAATATTTGCTTTTGGGTATATTACTGCTTTATTCTGGCCAGCTGTGTCAAGGTAATTCCTGTCTGGCCAGTCCCTACTTTAAATTACACTACACTATTCTATAAAATGCTAAATGTTAATCACTGCTAGCGAACTTCAGTGGATATAGTGCCAGTATGGGGCAAATAGACATAGGCTGTAGGCAAGCTACAGGTTCAGGTCTGGTCACTAATCTGAACTAATGTACATATATATATATATATATAACCCAGCAGGGGGTAAAAGGGTATGACTACATGTCAACACTAGAAAATTTGAATTGAACCCTCTGCACATTGCAATACACCCTTTCTAGCAAACTTTTATAAAAACAGGGATTTTTGGTTCACATACTTTGCAATGTATGTTTAAGCTGGCCAACTGCGTCAAAGTAATCCCTCTCTGGCCAGACCTACACTACACTAAGCTACGCTAGCTACACTACACTACTTTACTTTGCTCTAAACTATACTATTCTACACTACACTACTCTACTATACTCTACACATCAGTACACTACATGACACAATACTACACTACAGTACTTTGCTTTACACTACACAGTACTATACTATGCTAAATATCTTTGCATTGCACTACACTACACTACTCTACACTACACTACACTGCACTACTCTACACTGCACTACTCTACACAACATTACTCTTTGAAACACATAACACTATTCTACTCTACACAACATGACACTATTCTATACTATTCTACACTACACATACTACGCTGCACTACTCTACACCACGGGACACTAACTACACATCACTACGCTGTACTACATGACACAACATTACACTACTCTACTTTGCTCTAAACTATACTATTCTACACTACACTACTCTACTATACTCTACACATCAGTACACTACATGACACAATACTACACTACAGTACTTTGCTTTACACTACACAGCACTATACTATGCTAAATATCATTGCATTGCACCACACTACACTACTCTACACTACACTACACTGCACTACTCTACACTGCACTACTCTACACAACATTACTCTTTGAAACACATAACACTATTCTACTCTACACAACATGACACTATTCTACACTACACATACTACGCTGCACTACTCTACACCACGGTACACTAACTACTAATCACTACGCTGTACTACATGACACAACACTATACTACTGTACTCTACACTACTTTGCACTACTCTACACATCACTACACCATTCTACACTACTCTACATGACACTACTCTGTACAACACTACTCTGCACATTACAACACTATTCTACACTATATAACACTAAACTACTCTACACTGCTCTACTTTACATAACTGCACTTCATTGCATAGCACTACTCTACACATCATTACTGCACACTACTCTACAGTACATTGCACTAAACTGCACTATACTGCACTGCTCTGCAAAACACTACATTACTCCACACTATATTACACTACTGTACTCTACACTACAGTACACATTACTATTCTGCACTACTCTACTGTACTATACACTATGGTACTCTACATGACACTACTTCACACTACACTCATAACACTACTGCATTTTTTTTTTTTTTGTTTTTTTATATTTTTAAAGGGTAAAGGGTAAAAAGGTTAAATATACATATTTACAAAAAGATACATGGAGAAATATCTTTCCTCCGTCAGTCTCCCAAGGTAGGTGGAGTGGAATTCCTGGGAGCAGGGTGGCACGATGGTGGTGTTGTCACACTCTCCTTCACCGTCTCAGCAGACGCTCTCTGGTTCTGTTGGAAAAACACAGGTCAGTTAGACATAGAGCACCATTTGTACAATACCATTTTCATCATTCTCAAAGGAAAACTGAAGAGCCAAAAATTCTTCAAGACTTAGGTAGGGTATCTCCCAGCCGTGGATCCTCCGATGATTGTTCTGAGGAATAATGGCCCGGCAAAGGGGACAAGTAGAACTCTGCTCCCTCCACTGCCCGATACATCCAGTGTGGAACAGGTGGGTGCACGGCAGCATTGTAGTCTCCTCTCTCATCTCCTCCAGGCAGATGGTGCAAATGGGCTGTTCACTTACTGCTGGCCTCTGCAGTGCCGGGTCTCTCGGAGAGCGACTTCTGTGAGAGGATCTGGTGTTCCGTTGTCTCTCTTGAAGTCGTGCTCTAGAACGAGTCCTGTGCGCTATAGGAGATTCTTGGCCTGTAATAACAATGACTGGAATTTAATTAAAATGAACAATAAACAATTTAGTGCAGCGCTATAGTTCTAATACATCCCACTAACAGTGTGTAAATAGGCAGTACATATAAATATCAATTCAATTCATGTTAATATCCAGCTTTTCATTAATGATTCTCCACCCAAAACTGCAGACATTATAAACATCCCATATAAGTGTCACATTCAAAGCACATAATATCAAAATGACAGAGAGTTTCTCAAGTGGGGCTTCAATCCATGCAAATCCACCCAAAACTTTGCCACCTATTGTTAACTCTGTTTTACCAACAAGGGATAAAGATAATACTGGGTCCAGGCAAGTCTAGAAGCGCTCTTTTCCTCCTAAAGGTAGCAAACACTTATGGCTTTACCTCCCCAGGTGATAAAAAATAAGAGAGAACTCATAGTGCTCCCTGTAACACCATCATTTATTAAAACTCATATTAAAAGCACTTTTGTAGTGAAGTATGGGCTTCAGTACAAAAGCTTTGCCGTGTTGCAACAAAATCACAGCAACATAACGTATTGGGTGATGCCACCGGTGGGATCTCTGAGGGATTCCATACAAATGTGAGGTGAGCAGTGATAGGCAGAGCGGTGTATTGTGATGGGAGCGGTGAGCGGCCATATACACACTACATGAAAATACTTTTTTATTGAAAGCCATACTGGTTTTATACAATGTAAGATCTTTCAATATAAGTTTTGATAAATGATGGTGTTACAGGAAGCACTATGAGTTCTCTCTGATTTGTATTATCTGGGGAGGTAAAGCCATAAGTGTTTGCTACCTTCAGGAGGAAAAGAACGCTTCTAGACTTGCCTGGACCTGGTATTATCATTAACCCTTGTTGGGGAAAAAAAGCGTTGTAACCAGGTGAACTGGTGTTTCTTTTGGGAGTGGAGTTAACATCATGGTGGAGAATTGTGGAGTATCTTCAGTTTTGGGTGGATCTACCTGGATTGAAACCTTGAAAAGCAATTGGTCATTTGAATATAAGGTGTTTTGAATGTGACAGGTATATGGGATGTTTATAATGTTTTGGATGGAGTAATTGAGAATCTTTTTGATTTTGGTTGGAGCAACTGAGAATCACAATTGAAACGAAATGCACATGTATCTCTATGGGGTGGATTTACTAAAGGCAAATAGACTGCGCACTTTGCAAGTGCAATTTCACTCATTTTCTCCAGGGCTTAGTGAATGTGGTAAAGCTTCACACTGTAAAAATTATCCAATCGGGTGCAAGGAAAATAAACAATATTTTTGCTTGCACAGGATTGGATGATGGAAATCAACAGAGCTTCCCCTCATTTACTAAGCTCTGGGGAAAATGAGGGTAACTTCCCTTGTAAAGTGAACAATCAATTTATCTGCAGTAAGTCCACTCCTTTGTGTTTCCATGGTCACACTTACAGTACATGGGATGTTTATAATGTTTTCAGTTTTGGGTGCAGTAACTGAGACTCACAATTGAAACATTGGCTATTCACACAGATTGGAGTGTGGACATTTCTATTGATATATATATGTGCATTGCCTATTTACGCACTGTATAATGCAACTGTTATTTTCTGGCTTACTATATACAGTACATTCATCTATTTTCTGTGCAGTGCTGGAGTAACAAGTAAGGTTAATGATTGGAGTTTTTAACCACTTCCCGCCCGCCCGCCCTATAGGCATTTGACGGCGGGAATGTGGTTGCATTATCCTGACCGGAAGTCATATGAGCGGCGATCGGTGATGCGAAGTGTCAGTCTGACTCCCCGCATCTCCGATCTCTGTAAAGTCTCTTTACCATGTCCAATCACGGCTGGTCACATAGTAAACAGGAAGAGCCGTTGATCGGCTTTCCTCAGTATGTGCCTGACAGGCATGAGTAAAGGAGGGGCGCGGATCTGTGGCTCTCCTGACAGGGGGGGTCGGCACTGGTAATCAGATCATTGATTACCAGTAACAGACCCTCGGGGGGGGATTCCACTAGAACCACCAGGGATGCCCACCCATGACCCCAGGGATGCCCACTACGGCCACCAGGTATGGCAATCAGGACTCAATTGCCCTCCCCATCAGTGCTGCCCGCCAGTGCCCTCCCCATCAGTGCTGCCCACCATTGCCCATCATTGCCATCTATCAGTGCCGGCCCACCAGTGCCCATTATTGCCCACCAGTGCCGTCTATCAGTGCCCATTAGTGCCCATCAATGCCGCCCGTCAGTGCCGATCAGTGCCGCCTATCAGTGCCCACCAGTGCTGCATATCAGTGCTACCTACCAGTGCCACATATCAGTGCCTATTAGTGCCGCCTATCAGTGCCACCCCATCAGTGCCTCCTCATCAGTGCCTGTCAGTGCAGTCTCATCAGTGCTCATCAGTGCAGGAAAAAACCTATTTATTTACAAAATTGTATAACATAAACAAAAAAACTTTTTTTTTTTTCCAAACTTTTCGGTCTTTTTTTTATTTGTTTAGCAAAAAAGAAAAAACCTTGCGGTGATCAAATACCACCAAAAGAAAGCTTTATTTGTGGGGGAAAATGACATAAATTTGGTGTGGGTACAGTGTTGCATGACCGCGCAATTGTCATTCAAAATGCAACAGCGCTAAAAGGTGAAAATTGGCCTGGGCAGGAAGGGGGTGAAAGTGCCCAGTATTGAAGTGGTTAAACCTTTCCTATCCCATAACACATTCAGATTTTTAAACTTTAAATGTCTAGGGCAAGTGTCTGATTTGGAAGAAATATTGAAGCGTCATAGCCGACTATCTCAGAGGTCATCCTGAATAATTTAGGAGTGAATAGTCGGATTCATTTATCTGTCCAATCACAGCACCACCTTGGCCTCTATAATACACCTAGAGACATTTATTGTGTGTTCATTTAAATATTTATAGAAATATATTAAATGTATATTACTAAATTGAGTTTTAATCAAATGTACAGTATGCTGCCTGAGTACAGAGTGCTGGTTGATTGACAACTGCTCTGACCAATCAGCTGAGACTGGGATTTTCTGTTATTCAAACTGTCACTTTTCTAAGACAGCCCAGCCAGGCCCAGAAAATGGAGAAATGAAGGATCTTATGGCAGGATCAGCAAGGTATTTAGGGGGAAATACGGCATACACATTATATATTACCCACATTTCATTATATTTCTATCATATTTTACCCACATTTTCACTATAACAGCAATTATTGCTGTCTGTTAGGGACATGGAAGGGGAGTGGGGGGGGGGGGGGGTATTTAAGCATCTAAGCCCTAAATAACCTCAGTAAAACAGTCTGACCTGGGGGCAAAATACAAATAATATTGTTTAAGGGTTGAAAATAACTCAATTTGGTTATTATTGACTTACCTGCTGGCCTGTCCTCCTGGGAGTTGCGCCGTGAACGCCTTGTTGCAGCCCGTCGTGGCATCCTGATGGTATTAAAGACACCTGGGTGTATAAAGATAGATATATAGATCAGATATATCGATGTATATATGTGAATAATATTCACAACAGCCAAAAGTAAGAAAAAAATGTCAGAAATCGCAGGGAATCGCTGGAAAGAAGCTGTACAGCGTCCTCTCAGTCTCTCTCCTCCTCACAAGTGCTGCCACCACAGCTGCACAAACCAGTTCAAACCAGTCCTGAGCCAAGCACAGTGCAGTGAGCCATTGATATCCCAATACTATCATAGTTTGACTGACAATTACTCCGTTTTTTAGATAAAAAAGAGCCTTTTATGGTATTTAATAACCACTGGGTTTTGTATTTTTACTATATAAAGGAAAACAATTAAAAATTTGTAAAAAATATATGCATTTTTCAATGTTGTGTGATTGTATGGGGGAGGGGGGGGGGGGTAAAATGCTGCTGACCACTGACGGTGGGGGGTTTGGGGGGTTTTAAAATGCAATTTTCCACCAATTATCTAATTGTGATAATAATTGTGGGATTTTTTGGAAGTTTAAGGCCCCTTTCAAACTTGTATGACTTGTCCTGTAACTTGGGACTGCAAAGTCGTATGACAAGTCGTGCTCTATGATTTCCAATGAGTACTGTCCATATCTGTGCCACTTCAATGTAGTCCCTGCACTACTTTGGTCTGACTTTGATGCGTTTTGCGGTCCATAGACATAGGCATTGCTTCAAGTCCAGGCAAAATCGCGCAAATTTTAGGTCGCACACGTGTGAAAGGGACCTTAAAGTGTTTTGGGTTTATTTATGATATCTAGCCATAACACACACTGCAATTTCATCCTCCAGGGAATTTTCCGGTAGCTATTATTTTGGGAGTGTTTGTAATGTGACATTTTTATTTGATATATTTTGTAAGAGAAATGAAGGGAAATGGCTCTTATACATGCGGCACCAGAAGTCTGACGCAGACTGTTGTATCCAGGCAACTAACAAACTGATTTTAAACAAAAGCCCAATAAATATTTTACACCCCATTACAAGAGGACACTTCACCTTTTATTTCATTTAGATAACATTCTGTGGCTGGAGTTGTTCTTTAATGTTTCTCTTCTTCTTAACCACTTCCCGCCCGCCCTATAGCAAATTGACTGCGAGATTGTGGTTGTATTATCCTGACCGGACATCATATGACGGCGGCAGGATAATACAGCTCTGCGCGCCCCCCTCGGTAAAGAGCCTACTGACGTAGGCTCTTTACCATGTGACCAGCCGTGTCCAATCACGGCTGGTCACATAGTAAACAGGAAGAGCCTTTGATCGGCTTTCCTTAGTTCGTGCCTGACAGGCATGAGTAAAGGAGCGCCGATCGGCGGCTCCCCTGACAGGGGGGGGGGTCGGCACTGGTAATCAGATCATTGATTACCAGTGCAGACCCTCTGGGGGTGCCACTAGAACCACCCCACCAGGGATGCCCACCCATGACCCCAGGGATGCCCACCTATGACCCCAGGGATGCCCACTATGGCCACCAGGGATAGCAATCAGGGCTCAGGGAGCCCCCCATTGCCCTCCCCATCAGTGCTGCCCGCCAGTGCCCTCCCTTATCAGTGCTGCCCACCAGTGCCCATCATTGCCATCTATCAGTGTCGCCCACCAGTGCCCATTATTGCCCACCAGTGCCGCCTATCAGTGCCCATTAGTGCCCATCAGTGCCACCTATCAGTGCCCATCAGTGTCCATCAATGCAGCCTATCAGTGCCCAGCAGTGCCGCCTATCAGTGCCCACCAATGCTGCATATCAGTGCTACTTATCAGTGCCACATATCAGTGCCTATCAGTGCCGCCTATCAGTGCCACTCCATCAGTGCCACCCCATCAGTGCCTCCTCATCAGTGCCTGTCAGTGCAGTCTCATCAGTGCAGGAAAAAACGTATTTATTTACAAAATTGTATAACATAAACAAAAAACTTTTTTTTTTTTCAAACTTTTCGGTCTTTTTTTATTTGTTTAGCAAAAAAGAAAAACCTTGCAGTGATCAAATACCACCAAAAGAAAGCTCTATTTGTGGGGGGAAAAGGACATAAATTTGGTGTAGGTACAGTGTTGCATGACCGCGCAATTGTCATTCAAAATGCAACAACGCTCAAAGGGGAAAATTGGCCTGGGCAGGAAGGGGGTGAAAGTGCCCGGTATTGAAGTGGTTAAAGTCATATTGAAGCATTATTTCCCAATGTGATGCTGATAGCCGGGCTTATCATGCTGTTGCTGTATTTATGTTTCTCCTCTGTGCTGCTTCTCATACTGTCTGCCTGACTTCAGTTTTGCTTTAGATGCTGTAGATACGGCTTTGGAGCCGCTGTCAATCACCGATGTGGGGGAGGCGTGGCTTTGTGTCTCTGTCGCTGCCTGTCTGCGCAGTGCTGTGATTGGCTGCATGTAAGTTGGAGTTCAGAAAACGAAGCGTGTGCATTGTGGAGACTTTGGAGAGACTCCATAGTTCCCGGTAGGCACCGGAGGCACCCATATATCTGAAGTCAGACATCCCAGCCAGGGAACGGTATGAGGAGCAAGAACAGAGGGGAAAAACAACAAAAAAACTGAAAATCTTGTATCAGAAGCTCAGTTTACAAAAATTGGCTTTAATATCATTTTAATGTCCATTTAAAACTCCATGTCCATCTAAGAATATCCTATACATGGGGTGGCAGAATTTCTCTGCACAATGAACATGTTTCTAGGGGTTGCTTATGATAATTGAATCCCCTTTTTTCTCATTAATCCCCCTGATCCAGGGCTCCTCTCCCTGCTTTTACCAACACTCTCCATTCAGGGCTACATGAGCACGCCCTATGTAAGGTCAGGTGCTGTGACCAAGGAGGATTGTGTAGTAGTCTGTGAAGCTGCTCCAGCATTTCACCAATGATTGTGGGATTGTGTCCAGGTAGCAGATGCCAGTGACACTCCTGATAGCTGGCATGCAGAGTACGGCTACCAAGACACTGCTGCTGTTGTAGTCTCTTCTAGGACTAGAAAATCTGGGGTGACTAGGGGAACAGTCAGTGATGTATCCTGGCCTAGGCCAACAAGGCCCAGGCCTAGGGCAGTACTTTGCATGGGGGCAGCAGAAAAAATATTTCATTATTTGTATAATGACTATGGACTTCCTATTTATTATACAAATAAGTGAAATAATCCTATAATTACAATCAGTGGCAGCAAACACAAGTCCAAATATCTTAAAAGAGTAATGTTACTAATCCCATGACATAAGGCTGTACTAATGGGCACTGATGGGGCTGCACTGGTGACCACTGATGAGGCCACACTGATATGCTGCACTGATGGGCAGTAAAGAGGCGGCACTGATAAGGCTGCACTGATGAGGCTAAACTTATGGGAACTGATGAAGCTATGCTGATGGGCACTGATAGACTGTGGTTATGGTATGTGGTTTACAGATGACAGGGTGGGTCATAAACAGGAAGGGGTGTGGCCTTTACAGGAAGGGGTGGGTCACATTTAAATTAGGGGGTGCACAAGTTTAGTCAGGCCTAGGGCAGCACAAAACCTAAATACGCCACTGGGAACAGTAGACACATTGGATCTCCCTGCTTGGGGCTGAGAGTTGAATTATTGGCACCAGTGATGACTAGATTGGTTTGCTCAGATTAAACCAATCCTTAACCAATGGCAAGACAAAATTGTGTATTGTAATGAACTGGTAAAGGGGCCCTTTGAAGCCGACACTCGCTCACCTCCAGTGAGGGACTTGTACTGAGACTGGAGCACAATATACAGAAGTAATGTATGCTGGTTGAGGTTGCAAGAGACTTTTTTACCAGTGCACTGCAATACTTACACATTCCCATTTCTACAGAGATAGACTTCTGTTTGATTTTTTTGGAAATTGCCAAGCATACTGACCTTTTTTTTTAGAAATTCCCAACAAAAGTATTACTCTTAAATTTTTTTTTTAAATAGCAAATACAAATTAAAATAATCACTAAATTAATTTTTCATTATTAAATATATCAGAAAAATAGCCCTTAGGTCAGGACTACCTACAGCGCTGCTATTATACTAAAAGTGGATAATTATATCACCAATAAAACCAATAAAGTTGTGCAATTAAGCAAGTGGTGCAATGGACGAATTAATAATTATGACAAAAAAATATAAATATAAATTGTTGTGCAATAGAGCAATTACTATATTATGTGCAATGTGTGGGTATTTATATCAAAACTATAAATAAATAATATAAAATGGTGTTGCAATGAGCAGTATAGATTCAAAATGATATAGTGCACTAGAGCAATAAATAATCCGTCTATCACTGAGCACCTGAACTTTTGATATAATTGGATGAACTTTTTTTGCACTAAAGTAAATCATTTGGACTTTAATATTTATTATTCACATATTGATGAACTTGAACAAATATTTGCACTATATAGTCCCGTTTATAACAGCACAATCTATTTATTTAGAGTTCATGTCACCTGTTGATGTCTATATGGTTATTTATTGCTCTAGTTCACTATATCATTTTGAATCTTATGGTTTTAGTTATTAATTAAATACTCATTGCACTATACTGCTCATTGCAACACCATTTTATATTATTTATTTATAGTTTTGATATAAATACCCACCCATTGCACATAATATAGTAATTGCTCTATTGCACAACAATTTTTATTTTTATTTTTTTGTCATAATTATTAATCCGTCCATTGCACCACTTGCCTAATTGCACAACTTTATTGGTTTTATTGGTGATATAATTATCCACTTTTAATATAATAGCAAGCGCTGTAGGTAGTCCTGACCCAAGGGCTATTTTTCTGATATATTACTCTATTTATACTGCTGCTGCTATTTTCATAGTTTTTTTTAGGAACCCATTATTGTACAACACTAGGCGCGGGGGATACACTTAGGTGTTATCTTTTCTTCATTATTAAATATACTCTTAAAATGCAAGCAGTGTAAGTACCTATTTTGGCCTAATATTAGCCTCTTGCAGGCTCTGTACAGCAGAACTGAGTGTGAGAGGAAGAAGCAGCACTTGCAGTCAATCAGTTCAGGGGCAGGCATGGAACGTACTGATAGGAGGAGAAAGCAGAGTGACAGAGAGGTGAGCTCATCACTGTGCTGCCTGGAAAGTAGTTGAATGCTGCTGGCTGTCATTTAGATTAGAAGACTGAGGACAGAAGTGAAATGCTGCATGGGGACAGGTCCAACTAAGTCAGCGATGGAACACCAAAGAGAAAAAGAAGAGATGTTGTCTAACAATAAATGCAATTCAGAGGTAGTTTTAGTGTAATGGAGTGTTATGTTCTTCTTGGCATTAGAGCAGGGGTGTCAAACTCAACTTCATTGTGGGCCGCATCAGCATTATGGTTTCCCTCAAAGGGCCGGGTTATATTTGTAAGATTAGATGTCCAGAGCACCCCACACCCCTTACACCCTTACATGAGAAGTCAAGAGTCACCCACCCTTCCTTACATCACAATGCACCCCCTTACCTTGTGCTGCTGCCAGGAAAAAGATGTAGGTGGATCTGGGAAGAAGTTCAAGGTCTGGAGGAGAACCAGAGGAGGGCTGGAGTCAACTTCCAGGGTCTGCTGAATGCTGAGACCAGCAGGTGCAGGATCTGTAGGAGTTCTGCCCTCCTCTTTGATGTGGACTACTGAGACGGGGGGGGGGGGGGGCAAAGTCAAGCCTTTCTGTAGCTGCACAGAGTAGTGCAGGATCTGGGAAAGTAGTTTTGTCCTCTCTGCTACCAGCTACAGAGAAAAGGTGGGGGCAGAGACAAGGGGGGTGCTGCAGCTGCAGGAGAGGTGTGAGGGCCACATGAAATGGCCTGGGGGGCCACATTCGGCCCGCGGGCCTTGTGTTTGACACCTGTGCATTAGAGGGTGGGTGTTTACTAGAAAGCTCATCCATTTTGCTTTTACTTACAGAACACCGGTCATTATAGAATTATGGGGCTGTATTTGGGGCCTTGATCTGAACATGCTCAGTGCCTGGCTGTGTCTGTCTTCAATTCTTCTGAAATAAAGACACATCCACGATTCCCTGGGACTTGAAGATTTGTTTGTACAGAGCAGTAAAAGGAAAGTAATCATTTAGAAAGTTCACTGGCTCTGGTTGGGCAGCTGGCATAGAACAGGACGACCCTCCAGTGGGTACCCAGAAGGTCACCTAAAACAAAGAACCACAGAAGGAGCGCCAGACCAAATGGTTTTAAATGGGTTTAACAGTTCACACCTAAAACAGCCAACTTATGTTGTGGACAAAAACACTCCTCCTTCATCAGAGGGTCTAGTCAGAACTTGAATGGACTCAGTACAATGGATTTATTCTCTGTTCATCTGTATGGGTAAATAATAACTGAATCTATCAGTCACCAATAGTGCCACCATTATAGATAGTCACATCCTTTACTATTTGGTCTGGCACTCCTTCCTTGGTTCTGTGTTGCAATTGAATTGACCATGGACAGGCTTGCAGCAAACAGGTGTCTCAGAAAAGAGGCAGCAATCCTTTTATCTATACTCGTTCTATGTCCATTGAACAGTGTGTTGAAACTAAAGAATGATTATGACAGCAAAGGAACTAGCTTTTTTTCAGAAGGAGACAACAGCAATGGCAGCCTACATACATTATATTACCAAAAGTACTGGGACTCCTGCCTTTACACACATGAACTCTACTGGACCTCCCAGTCATAGTCCGTAGGGTTCAATATTGAGTTGGCCCACCCTTTGCAGCTATAACAGCTTCAACTTTTCTGGGAAGGCTGTCCGCAAGGTTTAGGAGTGTCTATGGAAATGTCTGACCATTCTTCCAGAAGCGCATTTGTGAGGTCAGGCACTGATGTGGAGAAGAAGGCATGGCTCACAGTGTCAGCTCTGTTTATCCCAACGGTCTTCTTTTGGGTTGATGTCAGGACTCTGTGCAGGCTAGTCAAGTTCCTCCACCCCAAACTCTCTCATTCACGTCTTTATGGAACTTGCTTTATGGTGGGCCAACTCAATATTGAACCTTACGGACTAAGACTGGGATGCCATTAAAGTTCATATGCGTGTAAAAGTATGTGTCCCAATACTTTTGGTAATATAGTGTATTTTTCTCACAAGACCCATCATTAGCGGCATTTGAGGTTGATTTACTAAAGGCAAATAGACTGTGCACTTTGCAAATGTCCTTGCTCCAGAGTTTAGTAAATGAGGGGAAGCTCTGCTGAATTCCATCATCCAATCGCATGCAAGCAAAAATATATATATTTTTTTGTTTGTTTTTCTCTGAATGTGATTGGATATTGTTTGCAAAGTAAAGCTTTACCTCATTGTCTAAG
Source organism: Pelophylax lessonae (assembly GCF_965119305.1). NCBI lineage: Eukaryota > Metazoa > Chordata > Amphibia > Anura > Ranidae > Pelophylax > Pelophylax lessonae. The sequence continues at coordinate 240,761,770 of NC_138773.1, forward strand.
CTCTGGAGTAACTACAATTGCATAGTGCACAGTCTATTTGCCTTTAGCATATCTCCTTCATAATGTTTGCCATTGGTGGACTCCTTTTGAAAAAAAAAAAAGTTAACTGACTATGTCTTGCTTCATAAGTTGAGTCACACATCCATTCATATCTTTTTAGTAGACTTTATGGTACCCTGAACTCTCTCATGGCTCATGATGTGCAATGAATTTGGACAGTGAACTCCCTCTGTACCCCCAGCCCAAATGGTGTCTATAGGAAATGAGAGAATCTTTCTGGGACCCTCGTTATCTGTTAGACAGGTAGTGAAGGATGTGCCTCCTGCTTCTCAACTGACGTAGAGATGAATGCTTTTATATTTTAGGAAGCAATAAAAGTATTATATATACACACACAAAAAAAAATATATATACGTATATATATATATATATACGTATATATATATATATATATCCATATATATATATATATATATATACATATATATACATAGGATTGTCTAGGAATTTGGTGCACCCATCAAGCATTGTGTTCTGCTATATTCTGTTTCTTGTTTTTGCTATTGAGAGATCCAGTCCCACACCCCTACCATTTGGTTCCATACCACAGACCAAGAAGTATGGGTACCCCCAGTTCCAAACCTAAGGGGGTTTTGGGGTTTATTTACTAAAACTGGAGATTGCAAAATCTGGTTCAGCTGTGCATGGTAGCCAATCAGCTTCTAGCTTCAATTAAGCTTTGACAAAAAAAATAAAAAATACTGATTGGTTTCTATGCACAGTTGCACCAGATATTGCACTCTCCAGTTTTAGTGAATCGACACCTAAAGCTGCATACACACTATACAATTGTCTTTAGATTATTTCCTTTAGATTTAACAAAACCATATAATATGAGGTGAAACCCAAACACTATCAATTTGTATGCATCAGGCAGGCCCCTGCACTACATGGTTGAAGGAAAATCTAACAACAAAAATTGTATAGTGTGTATCCAGCCTTAGCGTCTACCTTTAAAGACAGGCCTGTGGTTTGGTATGTGTTCTTTTGGATGCTGAAAAGTTACCTCTGGCAGGTTTTGGTATAGAGCTTTCAGCATGAATAACAAACTAAAAAACGATTATTTCTGCACTGACTGCTGGCGCTGAGGTGGCTGATCTGAGGTGTGCGGGAGTAATTCTTAGCAGGACTCCTAGGCCCCTTTCACACATATGGACCGTTCGTCCATTTTTCATCCTGTTGACGGATGAAAAATGGACATCAATGCATTCCTATGGAAAAAAGGATGTAAATGGATGATAATCTATTTACTTCAGTTTTTATCCGCTTCCATCAACATCCGTTTTTTTTTTTGCCCTATTTTTCATCCATTAAAAAAACAGATCGGACAAAAAACGGATGACAACGGATACAAAACGAATGAAAACTGTTAAAAACGGATGACAACGGATAAAAAATGGATGTGAAACTGAAGTTGACTAAGAAAAAACTGATGACAAAAAAGTGACTGAACTGATGAAATGAACGGTCCGTATGTGTGAAAGGGGCCTAATATTTGTCACGGGGTGAGCTGACCCCTGCACTCTATATGGTATATCATATGTTATATAGTTTTTATAGCCGTACTCCTGATTGCCAAGTCACCCCCCAGTGTTCTTCTATAAGGTAGGCTTAGGTGGAAAGTAGATGTAGGAAGAGTTTTTACAAATGATATTTTCATCCTGAGGTTTATGTGAGTTTGTAAGACTCTTGTTTATGGCACAGTAATTACAGACTATTTTGTGGGTACAAGGACTGAGGCACACATGTGTGGTGTATACTGTGGGTGGGCTGAGACTCTAACCACACCCCTTTAAACTATGACCACCAATATTCACAGGAATGTACTGATAACCATGCTTTGTTGTGAACTTCATATATTTTTCCCATTTTATGTACCTCTATTCCAGGGACGTGCAGTCAGGGGAGGCAGAGCCCCCCTGCCATTAACATTAATAAAAAAAAAAAAAACAATCAAGCTTTGGGGGCCATAGCTCGGTGACCTGGGGTCCCCTAGCACCTATGGTTCCAGAGATACGGGGCTCCTTGCGCAGCCTGTCAGAATCTGTTTGCAGCAGATTGAGAGGATGAGCTCACAGTGCCTCTGATTTCTTGCCAGAGGCACCGGCAATGGACAGATTGGTTGGAGCCTTGGACCAATGGTAAAACACCATTGGTCTAAGCTGTCCAATAAAAATGCTGCAGTGGAGGCTCTCCTCTCACTGCAGTGTCATAGAAGGGGACATGTGTCTAAAAGACAAATGCTTCCTTCCAGCCCAGCCCTCTTACTTACAAGGAAAAAACATGGATTTATAGGTATAAGGTTTACCCATAATCCCATGTTTTTCTTATACAGTTAAGAGAGAGAATCTGCTGCTGCTGAAAAGGTACTTTTTTAATCAAGCTAAATAATATATTCTTATGGTAACATAAAAATTTGTTTTTTATCTATTTACTGTGAAATTACTAGTTTGAAGTTACAACTTCAAACTTCAGTAATTTGACCGTTAAGCCACCTGCTTGAGTACAGTTTTTAAAATATAGTAAATTACCTTAAAAACAATATATAGTAATTATTTGTATATTACTTATGGTAATTAACCACTTGCCAGTTGCCACCCAGGCCAATTCTGACACTTCTCTCCTACATGTAAAAATCATAATTTTTTTGCTGAAAAATTACTCAGAATCCCCAAACTATATATATATATATATATATATATATATATATATATATATATATATATAAAATATATTTTATTTTTTAACAGACACCCTAGGGAATTAAATGGTGGTCATTGCTACTTTTTATTTTTCAAACACATTTTTTAGAAAAAAAAACTGCTTCATGAATAAAAAAAAATAAAAAACACCAAGGTTAGCCCACATTTTTTGTATAATGTGAAAGATGATGTTTTGCTGAGTAATTAGATACCTAACATGTCATGTGTTAAAATTGCGCACACTTGTGGAATGGCGCCAAACTTCAGTACTTTAAAATCTCCGTAGACATTTTTAAAGCGTCGCCTATGGAGTACTAAATTTGTCACCATTCCATGAGCGTGCGCAATTTTGAAGCATGACATTTTAGGTATCAATTTACTCTGCGTAACATTATCTTTCACATTATAGAAAAAAATTGGGCTAACTTTACTGTTTTTTTATTTTTTAATTTAAAAAAAAAAACTGTATTTCTTTCCAAAAAAATTGCATTTGTAGGACCGCTGCACAAGTACGGTGGGACATAAAGTATTGCAGTGATCTCCATTTTTTTCTCTAAGGTCTCTGCTAAAATATATATATATATATATATATATATATAATGTTTGGCAGTTCTAAGTACTTTTCTAGCAAAAAATACTGATTTTAAGTTGTAAACAACAAATGTCAGAAATAGGCCTGGTCCTTAAAGCGGAGTTCCAGCCATTTACTCACCTGTCCAACGGTCCAGCGATGCGGCCGCCGGAAGCCTCGATCCTCTCCCTCGGCGCCGGCATCACTGCTGTGGGCACCCGGCTGTTACAGTTTGCGGCTTCACAGCCGGGTACCCACTGCGCATGCGCGAGTCGCGCTGCGCGCCGTGATTGGCCGGCAATCTTCTGGGACCTCTGACGTGTCCCAGAAGATTGCAGGGAGGGAGGGGGAGAGGAGAACTTCCGCTCAGGGCGCCGCGGCGCTCCGAGCGGAAGTGGGAGCGGGTACCTGTCAAAACTAGGTACCCGCTCTCCCCCCCAAAAAATGACATGCCAAATGTGGCATGTCGGGGGGTCAGGACTCCCTAAAGCGGAAGTTCCACTTTTGGGTGGAACTCCGCTTTAAATGAAGCCAAACTCCAGCTTGCACTTTGTAAGCAAAACAGCAAACAGTTTTTTCCTTTTGAGATAAAGTTTTTACATAAATAAAAGCTGATCATTGGAAGCACCCCTGTCAATTGTAAATGGTTTATTTCATCCCTGTAACTGCTACATCAGTAGGAGAGCTTGTTCTTTTGGAAAACAACATACACTAGGTGGAAATTAATGGAAAGCCTACAGAAAGAAAAAGTAAAGCAGCCATTACATCCAAGAATCGGTAGGCTGCAATATATTAAATATTTGCTTTTGGGTATATTACTGCTTTATTCTGGCCAGCTGTGTCAAGGTAATTCCTGTCTGGCCAGTCCCTACTTTAAATTACACTACACTATTCTATAAAATGCTAAATGTTAATCACTGCTAGCGAACTTCAGTGGATATAGTGCCAGTATGGGGCAAATAGACATAGGCTGTAGGCAAGCTACAGGTTCAGGTCTGGTCACTAATCTGAACTAATGTACATATATATATATATATATAACCCAGCAGGGGGTAAAAGGGTATGACTACATGTCAACACTAGAAAATTTGAATTGAACCCTCTGCACATTGCAATACACCCTTTCTAGCAAACTTTTATAAAAACAGGGATTTTTGGTTCACATACTTTGCAATGTATGTTTAAGCTGGCCAACTGCGTCAAAGTAATCCCTCTCTGGCCAGACCTACACTACACTAAGCTACGCTAGCTACACTACACTACTTTACTTTGCTCTAAACTATACTATTCTACACTACACTACTCTACTATACTCTACACATCAGTACACTACATGACACAATACTACACTACAGTACTTTGCTTTACACTACACAGTACTATACTATGCTAAATATCTTTGCATTGCACTACACTACACTACTCTACACTACACTACACTGCACTACTCTACACTGCACTACTCTACACAACATTACTCTTTGAAACACATAACACTATTCTACTCTACACAACATGACACTATTCTATACTATTCTACACTACACATACTACGCTGCACTACTCTACACCACGGGACACTAACTACACATCACTACGCTGTACTACATGACACAACATTACACTACTCTACTTTGCTCTAAACTATACTATTCTACACTACACTACTCTACTATACTCTACACATCAGTACACTACATGACACAATACTACACTACAGTACTTTGCTTTACACTACACAGCACTATACTATGCTAAATATCATTGCATTGCACCACACTACACTACTCTACACTACACTACACTGCACTACTCTACACTGCACTACTCTACACAACATTACTCTTTGAAACACATAACACTATTCTACTCTACACAACATGACACTATTCTACACTACACATACTACGCTGCACTACTCTACACCACGGTACACTAACTACTAATCACTACGCTGTACTACATGACACAACACTATACTACTGTACTCTACACTACTTTGCACTACTCTACACATCACTACACCATTCTACACTACTCTACATGACACTACTCTGTACAACACTACTCTGCACATTACAACACTATTCTACACTATATAACACTAAACTACTCTACACTGCTCTACTTTACATAACTGCACTTCATTGCATAGCACTACTCTACACATCATTACTGCACACTACTCTACAGTACATTGCACTAAACTGCACTATACTGCACTGCTCTGCAAAACACTACATTACTCCACACTATATTACACTACTGTACTCTACACTACAGTACACATTACTATTCTGCACTACTCTACTGTACTATACACTATGGTACTCTACATGACACTACTTCACACTACACTCATAACACTACTGCATTTTTTTTTTTTTTGTTTTTTTATATTTTTAAAGGGTAAAGGGTAAAAAGGTTAAATATACATATTTACAAAAAGATACATGGAGAAATATCTTTCCTCCGTCAGTCTCCCAAGGTAGGTGGAGTGGAATTCCTGGGAGCAGGGTGGCACGATGGTGGTGTTGTCACACTCTCCTTCACCGTCTCAGCAGACGCTCTCTGGTTCTGTTGGAAAAACACAGGTCAGTTAGACATAGAGCACCATTTGTACAATACCATTTTCATCATTCTCAAAGGAAAACTGAAGAGCCAAAAATTCTTCAAGACTTAGGTAGGGTATCTCCCAGCCGTGGATCCTCCGATGATTGTTCTGAGGAATAATGGCCCGGCAAAGGGGACAAGTAGAACTCTGCTCCCTCCACTGCCCGATACATCCAGTGTGGAACAGGTGGGTGCACGGCAGCATTGTAGTCTCCTCTCTCATCTCCTCCAGGCAGATGGTGCAAATGGGCTGTTCACTTACTGCTGGCCTCTGCAGTGCCGGGTCTCTCGGAGAGCGACTTCTGTGAGAGGATCTGGTGTTCCGTTGTCTCTCTTGAAGTCGTGCTCTAGAACGAGTCCTGTGCGCTATAGGAGATTCTTGGCCTGTAATAACAATGACTGGAATTTAATTAAAATGAACAATAAACAATTTAGTGCAGCGCTATAGTTCTAATACATCCCACTAACAGTGTGTAAATAGGCAGTACATATAAATATCAATTCAATTCATGTTAATATCCAGCTTTTCATTAATGATTCTCCACCCAAAACTGCAGACATTATAAACATCCCATATAAGTGTCACATTCAAAGCACATAATATCAAAATGACAGAGAGTTTCTCAAGTGGGGCTTCAATCCATGCAAATCCACCCAAAACTTTGCCACCTATTGTTAACTCTGTTTTACCAACAAGGGATAAAGATAATACTGGGTCCAGGCAAGTCTAGAAGCGCTCTTTTCCTCCTAAAGGTAGCAAACACTTATGGCTTTACCTCCCCAGGTGATAAAAAATAAGAGAGAACTCATAGTGCTCCCTGTAACACCATCATTTATTAAAACTCATATTAAAAGCACTTTTGTAGTGAAGTATGGGCTTCAGTACAAAAGCTTTGCCGTGTTGCAACAAAATCACAGCAACATAACGTATTGGGTGATGCCACCGGTGGGATCTCTGAGGGATTCCATACAAATGTGAGGTGAGCAGTGATAGGCAGAGCGGTGTATTGTGATGGGAGCGGTGAGCGGCCATATACACACTACATGAAAATACTTTTTTATTGAAAGCCATACTGGTTTTATACAATGTAAGATCTTTCAATATAAGTTTTGATAAATGATGGTGTTACAGGAAGCACTATGAGTTCTCTCTGATTTGTATTATCTGGGGAGGTAAAGCCATAAGTGTTTGCTACCTTCAGGAGGAAAAGAACGCTTCTAGACTTGCCTGGACCTGGTATTATCATTAACCCTTGTTGGGGAAAAAAAGCGTTGTAACCAGGTGAACTGGTGTTTCTTTTGGGAGTGGAGTTAACATCATGGTGGAGAATTGTGGAGTATCTTCAGTTTTGGGTGGATCTACCTGGATTGAAACCTTGAAAAGCAATTGGTCATTTGAATATAAGGTGTTTTGAATGTGACAGGTATATGGGATGTTTATAATGTTTTGGATGGAGTAATTGAGAATCTTTTTGATTTTGGTTGGAGCAACTGAGAATCACAATTGAAACGAAATGCACATGTATCTCTATGGGGTGGATTTACTAAAGGCAAATAGACTGCGCACTTTGCAAGTGCAATTTCACTCATTTTCTCCAGGGCTTAGTGAATGTGGTAAAGCTTCACACTGTAAAAATTATCCAATCGGGTGCAAGGAAAATAAACAATATTTTTGCTTGCACAGGATTGGATGATGGAAATCAACAGAGCTTCCCCTCATTTACTAAGCTCTGGGGAAAATGAGGGTAACTTCCCTTGTAAAGTGAACAATCAATTTATCTGCAGTAAGTCCACTCCTTTGTGTTTCCATGGTCACACTTACAGTACATGGGATGTTTATAATGTTTTCAGTTTTGGGTGCAGTAACTGAGACTCACAATTGAAACATTGGCTATTCACACAGATTGGAGTGTGGACATTTCTATTGATATATATATGTGCATTGCCTATTTACGCACTGTATAATGCAACTGTTATTTTCTGGCTTACTATATACAGTACATTCATCTATTTTCTGTGCAGTGCTGGAGTAACAAGTAAGGTTAATGATTGGAGTTTTTAACCACTTCCCGCCCGCCCGCCCTATAGGCATTTGACGGCGGGAATGTGGTTGCATTATCCTGACCGGAAGTCATATGAGCGGCGATCGGTGATGCGAAGTGTCAGTCTGACTCCCCGCATCTCCGATCTCTGTAAAGTCTCTTTACCATGTCCAATCACGGCTGGTCACATAGTAAACAGGAAGAGCCGTTGATCGGCTTTCCTCAGTATGTGCCTGACAGGCATGAGTAAAGGAGGGGCGCGGATCTGTGGCTCTCCTGACAGGGGGGGTCGGCACTGGTAATCAGATCATTGATTACCAGTAACAGACCCTCGGGGGGGGATTCCACTAGAACCACCAGGGATGCCCACCCATGACCCCAGGGATGCCCACTACGGCCACCAGGTATGGCAATCAGGACTCAATTGCCCTCCCCATCAGTGCTGCCCGCCAGTGCCCTCCCCATCAGTGCTGCCCACCATTGCCCATCATTGCCATCTATCAGTGCCGGCCCACCAGTGCCCATTATTGCCCACCAGTGCCGTCTATCAGTGCCCATTAGTGCCCATCAATGCCGCCCGTCAGTGCCGATCAGTGCCGCCTATCAGTGCCCACCAGTGCTGCATATCAGTGCTACCTACCAGTGCCACATATCAGTGCCTATTAGTGCCGCCTATCAGTGCCACCCCATCAGTGCCTCCTCATCAGTGCCTGTCAGTGCAGTCTCATCAGTGCTCATCAGTGCAGGAAAAAACCTATTTATTTACAAAATTGTATAACATAAACAAAAAAACTTTTTTTTTTTTCCAAACTTTTCGGTCTTTTTTTTATTTGTTTAGCAAAAAAGAAAAAACCTTGCGGTGATCAAATACCACCAAAAGAAAGCTTTATTTGTGGGGGAAAATGACATAAATTTGGTGTGGGTACAGTGTTGCATGACCGCGCAATTGTCATTCAAAATGCAACAGCGCTAAAAGGTGAAAATTGGCCTGGGCAGGAAGGGGGTGAAAGTGCCCAGTATTGAAGTGGTTAAACCTTTCCTATCCCATAACACATTCAGATTTTTAAACTTTAAATGTCTAGGGCAAGTGTCTGATTTGGAAGAAATATTGAAGCGTCATAGCCGACTATCTCAGAGGTCATCCTGAATAATTTAGGAGTGAATAGTCGGATTCATTTATCTGTCCAATCACAGCACCACCTTGGCCTCTATAATACACCTAGAGACATTTATTGTGTGTTCATTTAAATATTTATAGAAATATATTAAATGTATATTACTAAATTGAGTTTTAATCAAATGTACAGTATGCTGCCTGAGTACAGAGTGCTGGTTGATTGACAACTGCTCTGACCAATCAGCTGAGACTGGGATTTTCTGTTATTCAAACTGTCACTTTTCTAAGACAGCCCAGCCAGGCCCAGAAAATGGAGAAATGAAGGATCTTATGGCAGGATCAGCAAGGTATTTAGGGGGAAATACGGCATACACATTATATATTACCCACATTTCATTATATTTCTATCATATTTTACCCACATTTTCACTATAACAGCAATTATTGCTGTCTGTTAGGGACATGGAAGGGGAGTGGGGGGGGGGGGGGTATTTAAGCCTCTAAGCCCTAAATAACCTCAGTAAAACAGTCTGACCTGGGGGCAAAATACAAATAATATTGTTTAAGGGTTGAAAATAACTCAATTTGGTTATTATTGACTTACCTGCTGGCCTGTCCTCCTGGGAGTTGCGCCGTGAACGCCTTGTTGCAGCCCGTCGTGGCATCCTGATGGTATTAAAGACACCTGGGTGTATAAAGATAGATATATAGATCAGATATATCGATGTATATATGTGAATAATATTCACAACAGCCAAAAGTAAGCAAAAAATGTCAGAAATCGCAGGGAATCGCTGGAAAGAAGCTGTACAGCGTCCTCTCAGTCTCTCTCCTCCTCACAAGTGCTGCCACCACAGCTGCACAAACCAGTTTAAACCAGTCCTGAGCCAAGCACAGTGCAGTGAGCCATTGATATCCCAATACTATCATAGTTTGACTGACAATTACTCAGTTTTTTAGATAAAAAAGTGCCTTTTATGGTATTTAATAACCACTGGGTTTTGTATTTTTACTATATAAAGGAAAACAATTAAAAATTTGTAAAAAATATATGCATTTTTCAATGTTGTGTGATTGTATGGGGGAGGGGGGGGGGGTAAAATGCTGCTGACCACTGACGGTGGGGGGTTTGGGGGGTTTTAAAATGCAATTTTCCACCAATTATCTAATTGTGATAATAATTGTGGGATTTTTTGGAAGTTTAAGGCCCCTTTCAAACTTGTATGACTTGTCCTGTAACTTGGGACTGCAAAGTCGTATGACAAGTCGTGCTCTATGATTTCCAATGAGTACTGTCCATATCTGTGCCACTTCAATGTAGTCCCTGCACTACTTTGGTCTGACTTTGATGCGTTTTGCGGTCCATAGACATAGGCATTGCTTCAAGTCCAGGCAAAATCGCGCAAATTTTAGGTCGCACACGTGTGAAAGGGACCTTAAAGTGTTTTGGGTTTATTTATGATATCTAGCCATAACACACACTGCAATTTCATCCTCCAGGGAATTTTCCGGTAGCTATTATTTTGGGAGTGTTTGTAATGTGACATTTTTATTTGATATATTTTGTAAGAGAAATGAAGGGAAATGGCTCTTATACATGCGGCACCAGAAGTCTGACGCAGACTGTTGTATCCAGGCAACTAACAAACTGATTTTAAACAAAAGCCCAATAAATATTTTACACCCCATTACAAGAGGACACTTCACCTTTTATTTCATTTAGATAACATTCTGTGGCTGGAGTTGTTCTTTAATGTTTCTCTTCTTCTTAACCACTTCCCGCCCGCCCTATAGCAAATTGACTGCGAGATTGTGGTTGTATTATCCTGACCGGACATCATATGACGGCGGCAGGATAATACAGCTCTGCGCGCCCCCCTCGGTAAAGAGCCTACTGACGTAGGCTCTTTACCATGTGACCAGCCGTGTCCAATCACGGCTGGTCACATAGTAAACAGGAAGAGCCTTTGATCGGCTTTCCTTAGTTCGTGCCTGACAGGCATGAGTAAAGGAGCGCCGATCGGCGGCTCCCCTGACAGGGGGGGGGTCGGCACTGGTAATCAGATCATTGATTACCAGTGCAGACCCTCTGGGGGTGCCACTAGAACCACCCCACCAGGGATGCCCACCCATGACCCCAGGGATGCCCACCTATGACCCCAGGGATGCCCACTATGGCCACCAGGGATAGCAATCAGGGCTCAGGGAGCCCCCCATTGCCCTCCCCATCAGTGCTGCCCGCCAGTGCCCTCCCTTATCAGTGCTGCCCACCAGTGCCCATCATTGCCATCTATCAGTGTCGCCCACCAGTGCCCATTATTGCCCACCAGTGCCGCCTATCAGTGCCCATTAGTGCCCATCAGTGCCACCTATCAGTGCCCATCAGTGTCCATCAATGCAGCCTATCAGTGCCCAGCAGTGCCGCCTATCAGTGCCCACCAATGCTGCATATCAGTGCTACTTATCAGTGCCACATATCAGTGCCTATCAGTGCCGCCTATCAGTGCCACTCCATCAGTGCCACCCCATCAGTGCCTCCTCATCAGTGCCTGTCAGTGCAGTCTCATCAGTGCAGGAAAAAACGTATTTATTTACAAAATTGTATAACATAAACAAAAAACTTTTTTTTTTTTCAAACTTTTCGGTCTTTTTTTATTTGTTTAGCAAAAAAGAAAAACCTTGCAGTGATCAAATACCACCAAAAGAAAGCTCTATTTGTGGGGGGAAAAGGACATAAATTTGGTGTAGGTACAGTGTTGCATGACCGCGCAATTGTCATTCAAAATGCAACAACGCTCAAAGGGGAAAATTGGCCTGGGCAGGAAGGGGGTGAAAGTGCCCGGTATTGAAGTGGTTAAAGTCATATTGAAGCATTATTTCCCAATGTGATGCTGATAGCCGGGCTTATCATGCTGTTGCTGTATTTATGTTTCTCCTCTGTGCTGCTTCTCATACTGTCTGCCTGACTTCAGTTTTGCTTTAGATGCTGTAGATACGGCTTTGGAGCCGCTGTCAATCACCGATGTGGGGGAGGCGTGGCTTTGTGTCTCTGTCGCTGCCTGTCTGCGCAGTGCTGTGATTGGCTGCATGTAAGTTGGAGTTCAGAAAACGAAGCGTGTGCATTGTGGAGACTTTGGAGAGACTCCATAGTTCCCGGTAGGCACCGGAGGCACCCATATATCTGAAGTCAGACATCCCAGCCAGGGAACGGTATGAGGAGCAAGAACAGAGGGGAAAAACAACAAAAAAACTGAAAATCTTGTATCAGAAGCTCAGTTTACAAAAATTGGCTTTAATATCATTTTAATGTCCATTTAAAACTCCATGTCCATCTAAGAATATCCTATACATGGGGTGGCAGAATTTCTCTGCACAATGAACATGTTTCTAGGGGTTGCTTATGATAATTGAATCCCCTTTTTTCTCATTAATCCCCCTGATCCAGGGCTCCTCTCCCTGCTTTTACCAACACTCTCCATTCAGGGCTACATGAGCACGCCCTATGTAAGGTCAGGTGCTGTGACCAAGGAGGATTGTGTAGTAGTCTGTGAAGCTGCTCCAGCATTTCACCAATGATTGTGGGATTGTGTCCAGGTAGCAGATGCCAGTGACACTCCTGATAGCTGGCATGCAGAGTACGGCTACCAAGACACTGCTGCTGTTGTAGTCTCTTCTAGGACTAGAAAATCTGGGGTGACTAGGGGAACAGTCAGTGATGTATCCTGGCCTAGGCCAACAAGGCCCAGGCCTAGGGCAGTACTTTGCATGGGGGCAGCAGAAAAAATATTTCATTATTTGTATAATGACTATGGACTTCCTATTTATTATACAAATAAGTGAAATAATCCTATAATTACAATCAGTGGCAGCAAACACAAGTCCAAATATCTTAAAAGAGTAATGTTACTAATCCCATGACATAAGGCTGTACTAATGGGCACTGATGGGGCTGCACTGGTGACCACTGATGAGGCCACACTGATATGCTGCACTGATGGGCAGTAAAGAGGCGGCACTGATAAGGCTGCACTGATGAGGCTAAACTTATGGGAACTGATGAAGCTATGCTGATGGGCACTGATAGACTGTGGTTATGGTATGTGGTTTACAGATGACAGGGTGGGTCATAAACAGGAAGGGGTGTGGCCTTTACAGGAAGGGGTGGGTCACATTTAAATTAGGGGGTGCACAAGTTTAGTCAGGCCTAGGGCAGCACAAAACCTAAATACGCCACTGGGAACAGTAGACACATTGGATCTCCCTGCTTGGGGCTGAGAGTTGAATTATTGGCACCAGTGATGACTAGATTGGTTTGCTCAGATTAAACCAATCCTTAACCAATGGCAAGACAAAATTGTGTATTGTAATGAACTGGTAAAGGGGCCCTTTGAAGCCGACACTCGCTCACCTCCAGTGAGGGACTTGTACTGAGACTGGAGCACAATATACAGAAGTAATGTATGCTGGTTGAGGTTGCAAGAGACTTTTTTACCAGTGCACTGCAATACTTACACATTCCCATTTCTACAGAGATAGACTTCTGTTTGATTTTTTTGGAAATTGCCAAGCATACTGACCTTTTTTTTTAGAAATTCCCAACAAAAGTATTACTCTTAAATTTTTTTTTTAAATAGCAAATACAAATTAAAATAATCACTAAATTAATTTTTCATTATTAAATATATCAGAAAAATAGCCCTTAGGTCAGGACTACCTACAGCGCTGCTATTATACTAAAAGTGGATAATTATATCACCAATAAAACCAATAAAGTTGTGCAATTAAGCAAGTGGTGCAATGGACGAATTAATAATTATGACAAAAAAATATAAATATAAATTGTTGTGCAATAGAGCAATTACTATATTATGTGCAATGTGTGGGTATTTATATCAAAACTATAAATAAATAATATAAAATGGTGTTGCAATGAGCAGTATAGATTCAAAATGATATAGTGCACTAGAGCAATAAATAATCCGTCTATCACTGAGCACCTGAACTTTTGATATAATTGGATGAACTTTTTTTGCACTAAAGTAAATCATTTGGACTTTAATATTTATTATTCACATATTGATGAACTTGAACAAATATTTGCACTATATAGTCCCGTTTATAACAGCACAATCTATTTATTTAGAGTTCATGTCACCTGTTGATGTCTATATGGTTATTTATTGCTCTAGTTCACTATATCATTTTGAATCTTATGGTTTTAGTTATTAATTAAATACTCATTGCACTATACTGCTCATTGCAACACCATTTTATATTATTTATTTATAGTTTTGATATAAATACCCACCCATTGCACATAATATAGTAATTGCTCTATTGCACAACAATTTTTATTTTTATTTTTTTGTCATAATTATTAATCCGTCCATTGCACCACTTGCCTAATTGCACAACTTTATTGGTTTTATTGGTGATATAATTATCCACTTTTAATATAATAGCAAGCGCTGTAGGTAGTCCTGACCCAAGGGCTATTTTTCTGATATATTACTCTATTTATACTGCTGCTGCTATTTTCATAGTTTTTTTTAGGAACCCATTATTGTACAACACTAGGCGCGGGGGATACACTTAGGTGTTATCTTTTCTTCATTATTAAATATACTCTTAAAATGCAAGCAGTGTAAGTACCTATTTTGGCCTAATATTAGCCTCTTGCAGGCTCTGTACAGCAGAACTGAGTGTGAGAGGAAGAAGCAGCACTTGCAGTCAATCAGTTCAGGGGCAGGCATGGAACGTACTGATAGGAGGAGAAAGCAGAGTGACAGAGAGGTGAGCTCATCACTGTGCTGCCTGGAAAGTAGTTGAATGCTGCTGGCTGTCATTTAGATTAGAAGACTGAGGACAGAAGTGAAATGCTGCATGGGGACAGGTCCAACTAAGTCAGCGATGGAACACCAAAGAGAAAAAGAAGAGATGTTGTCTAACAATAAATGCAATTCAGAGGTAGTTTTAGTGTAATGGAGTGTTATGTTCTTCTTGGCATTAGAGCAGGGGTGTCAAACTCAACTTCATTGTGGGCCGCATCAGCATTATGGTTTCCCTCAAAGGGCCGGGTTATATTTGTAAGATTAGATGTCCAGAGCACCCCACACCCCTTACACCCTTACATGAGAAGTCAAGAGTCACCCACCCTTCCTTACATCACAATGCACCCCCTTACCTTGTGCTGCTGCCAGGAAAAAGATGTAGGTGGATCTGGGAAGAAGTTCAAGGTCTGGAGGAGAACCAGAGGAGGGCTGGAGTCAACTTCCAGGGTCTGCTGAATGCTGAGACCAGCAGGTGCAGGATCTGTAGGAGTTCTGCCCTCCTCTTTGATGTGGACTACTGAGACGGGGGGGGGGGGGGGCAAAGTCAAGCCTTTCTGTAGCTGCACAGAGTAGTGCAGGATCTGGGAAAGTAGTTTTGTCCTCTCTGCTACCAGCTACAGAGAAAAGGTGGGGGCAGAGACAAGGGGGGTGCTGCAGCTGCAGGAGAGGTGTGAGGGCCACATGAAATGGCCTGGGGGGCCACATTCGGCCCGCGGGCCTTGTGTTTGACACCTGTGCATTAGAGGGTGGGTGTTTACTAGAAAGCTCATCCATTTTGCTTTTACTTACAGAACACCGGTCATTATAGAATTATGGGGCTGTATTTGGGGCCTTGATCTGAACATGCTCAGTGCCTGGCTGTGTCTGTCTTCAATTCTTCTGAAATAAAGACACATCCACGATTCCCTGGGACTTGAAGATTTGTTTGTACAGAGCAGTAAAAGGAAAGTAATCATTTAGAAAGTTCACTGGCTCTGGTTGGGCAGCTGGCATAGAACAGGACGACCCTCCAGTGGGTACCCAGAAGGTCACCTAAAACAAAGAACCACAGAAGGAGCGCCAGACCAAATGGTTTTAAATGGGTTTAACAGTTCACACCTAAAACAGCCAACTTATGTTGTGGACAAAAACACTCCTCCTTCATCAGAGGGTCTAGTCAGAACTTGAATGGACTCAGTACAATGGATTTATTCTCTGTTCATCTGTATGGGTAAATAATAACTGAATCTATCAGTCACCAATAGTGCCACCATTATAGATAGTCACATCCTTTACTATTTGGTCTGGCACTCCTTCCTTGGTTCTGTGTTGCAATTGAATTGACCATGGACAGGCTTGCAGCAAACAGGTGTCTCAGAAAAGAGGCAGCAATCCTTTTATCTATACTCGTTCTATGTCCATTGAACAGTGTGTTGAAACTAAAGAATGATTATGACAGCAAAGGAACTAGCTTTTTTTCAGAAAGAGACAACAGCAATGGCAGCCTACATACACTATATTACCAAAAGTACTGGGACTCCTGCCTTTACACACATGAACTCTACTGGACCTCCCAGTCTTAGTCCGTAGGATTCAATATTGAGTTGGCCCACCCTTTGCAGCTATAACAGCTTCAACTCTTCTGGGAAGGCTGTCCGCAAGGTTTAGGAGTGTCTATGGGAATGTCTGACCATTCTTCCAGAAGCGCATTTGTGAGGTCAGGCACTGATGTGGAGAAGAAGGCCTGGCTCACAGTGTCAGCTCTGTTTATCCCAAAGGTCTTCTTTTGGGTTGATGTCGGGACTCTGTGCAGGCTAATCAAGTTCCTCCACCCCAAACTCTTTATGGAACTTGCTTTGTGGTGGGCCAACTCAATATTGAACCCTACGGCCTAAGACTGGAATGCCATTAAAGTTCATATGCGTGTAAAAGCATGTGTCCCAATACTTTTGGTAATATAGTGTATTTTTCTCACAAGACCCATCATTAGCGACATTTGAGGTTGATTTACTAAAGGCAAATAGACTGTGCACTTTGCAAATGTCCTTGCTCCAGAGCTTAGTAAATGAGGGGAAGCTCTGCTGATTTCCATCATCCAATCGCATGCAAGCAAAAAATATATATATTTTTTTGTTTGTTTTTCTCTGAATGTGATTGGATATTGTTTGCAAAGTAAAGCTTTACCTCATTGTCTAAGCTCTGGAGTAACTACAATTGCATAGTGCACAGTCTATTTGACTTTAGCATATCTCCTTCATAATGTTTGCCATTGGTGGACTCCTTTTGAAAAAAAAAAAAGTTAACTGACTATGTCTTGCTTCATAAGTTGAGTCACACATCCATTCATATCTTTTTAGTAGACTTTATGGTACCCTGAACTCTCTCATGGCTCATGATGTGCAATGAATTTGGACAGTGAACTCCCTCTGTACCCCCAGCCCAAATGGTGTCTATAGGAAATGAGAGAATCTTTCTGGGACCCTCGTTATCTCTTAGACAGGTAGTGAAGGATGTGACTCCTGCTTCTCAACTGACGTAGAGATGAATGCTTTTATATTTTAGGAAGCAATAAAAGTATTATATATACACACACAAAAATATATATATATATATACGTATATATATATATATATATATATATATATATATATATATATACATAGGATTGTCTAGGAATTTGGTGCACCCATCAAGCATTGTGTTCTGCTATATTCTGTTTCTTGTTTTTGCTATTGAGAGATCCAGTCCCACACCCCTACCATTTGGTTCCATACCACGGACCAAGAAGTATGGGTACCCCCAGTTCCAAACCTAAGGGGGTTTTGGGGTTTATTTACTAAAACTGGAGATTGCAAAATCTGGTTCAGCTGTGCATGGTAGCCAATCAGCTTCTAACTTCAATTAAGCTTTGACAAAAAAAATAAAAAATACTGATTGGTTTCTATGCACAGTTGTACCAGATATTGCACGCTTCAGTTTTAGTGAATCGACACCTAAAGCTGCATACACACTATACAATTGTCTTTAGATTTTTTCCTTTAGATTTACCAAAACCATATAATATGAGGTGAAACCCAAACACTATCAATTTGTATGCACTCAGGCAGGCCCCTGCACTACATAGTTGAAGGAAAATCTAACAACAAAAATTGTATAGTGTGTATCCAGCCTTAGCGTCTACCTTTAAAGACAGGCCTGTGGTTTGGTATGTGTTCTTTTGGATGCTGAAAAGTTACCTCTGGCAGGTTTTGGCATAGAGCTTTCAGCATGAATAACAAACTAAAAATGATTATTTCTGCACTGACTGCTGGCGCTGAGGTGGCTGATCTGAGGTGTGCGGGAGTAATTCTTAGCAGGACTCCTAGGCCCCTTTCACACATATGGACCGTTCGTCCATTTTTCATCCATCTGTTGACGGATGAAAAATGGACATCAATGCATTCCTATGGAAAAAAGGATGTAAATGGATGATAATCTATTTACTTCAGTTTTTATCCGCTTCCATCAACATCCGTTTTTTTTTTTGCCCTATTTTTCATCCATTAAAAAAACAGATCGGACGAAAAACGGATGACAACGGATACAAAACGAATGAAAACTGTTAAAAACGGATGACAACGGATAAAAAATGGATGTGAAACTGAAGTTGACTAAGAAAAAACTGATGACAAAAAAGTGACTGAACTGATGAAATGAACGGTCCGTATGTGTGAAAGGGGCCTAATATTTGTCACAGGGTGAGCTGACCCCTGCACTCTATATGGTATATCATATGTTATATAGTTTTTATAGCCGTACTCCTGATTGCCAAGTCACCCCCCAGTGTTCTTCTATAAGGTAGGCTTAGGTGGAAAGTAGATGTAGGAAGAGTTTTTACAAATGATATTTTCATCCTGAGGTTTATGTGAGTTTGTAAGACTCTTGTTTATGGCACAGTAATTACAGACTATTTTGTGGGTACAAGGACTGAGGCACACATGTGTGGTGTATACTGTGGGTGGGCTGAGACTCTAACCACACCCCTTTAAACTATGACCACCAATATTCACAGGAATGTACTGATAACCATGCTTTGTTGTGAACTTCATATATTTTTCCCATTTTATGTACCTCTATTCCAGGGATGTGCAGTCAGGGGAGGCAGAGCCCCCCTGCAATTAACATTAATAAAAAAAAACAAAAAAAAAACAATCGAGCTTTGGGGGCCGTAGCTCGGTGACCTGGGGTCCCCTAGCACCTATGGTTCAGAGATACGGGGCTCCTTGCGCAGCCTGTCAGAATCTGTTTGCAGCAGATTGAGAGGATGAGCTCACAGTGCCTCTGATTTCTTGCCAGAGGCGCCGGCAATGGACAGATTGGTTGGAGCCTTGGACCAATGGTAAAACACCATTGGTCCAAGCTGTCCAATAAAAATGCTGCAGTGGAGGCTCTCCTCTCACTGCAGTGTCATAGAAGGGGACATGTGTCTAAAAGAGAAATGCTCCCTTCCAGCCCAGCCCTCTTACCTACAAGGAAAAAACATGGATTTATGGGTATAAGGTTTACCCATAATCCCATGTTTTTATTATACAGTTAAGAGAGAGAATCTGCTGCTGCTGAAAAGGTACTTTTTTAATCAAGCAAAATAATATATTCTTATTATAACATAAAAATGTGTTTTTTATCTATTTACTGTGAAATTACTAGTTTGAAGTTAGAACTTCAAACTTCAGTAATTTGACCGTTAAGCCACCTGCTTGAGTACAGTTTTTAAAATATAGTAAATTACCTTAAAAACAATATATAGTAATTATTTGTATATTACTTATGGTAATTAACCACTTGCCACCCAGGCCAATTCTGACACTTCTCTCCTACATGTAAAAATCATCATTTTTTTGCTGAAAAATTACTCAGAATCCCCAAACTATATATATATATATATATAAAATATATTTTATTTTTTAACAGACACCCTAGGGAATTAAATGGTGGTCATTGCTACTTTTTATTTTTCAAACACATTTTTTAGAAAAAAGAATTGCTTCATGAATAAAAAAACTAAAAAACACCAAGGTTAGCCCACATTTTTTGTATAATGTGAAAGACGATGTTTCGCTGAGTAATTAGGTACCTAACATGTCATGTGTTAAAATTGCGCACACTTGTGGAATAGCGCCAAACTTCAGTACTTTAAAATCTCCGTAGACATTTTTAAAGCGTCGCCTATGGAGTACCAAATTTGTCACCATTCCATGAGCGTGCGAAATTTTGAAGCATGACATTTTAGGTATCAATTTACTCTGCGTAACATTATCTTTCACATTATAGAAAAAAATTAGGCTAACTTTACTGTTTTTTATTTTTTAATTAAACAAAAAACTGTATTTCTTTCCCAAAAAATTGCATTTGTAGGACCGCTGCACAAGTACGGTGTGACATAAAGTATTGCAGTGATCTCCATTTTTTTCTCTAAGGTCTCTGCTAAAAAAAAAAAAATATATATATATATATATATATATATATATATATATATATATATATATATATATATATGTGTGTGTGTGTGTGTGTGTATATATATAATGTTTGGCAGTTCTAAGTACTTTTCTAGCAAAAAATACTGATTTTAAGTTGTAAAACAAATGTCAGAAATTGGCCTGGTCCTTAAATGAAGCCAAACTCCAGCTTGCACTTTGTAAGCAAAACAGCAAACAGTTTTTTCCTTTTGAGATAAAGTTTTTACATAAATAAAAGCTGATCATTGGAAGCACCCCTGTCAGTTGTAAATGGTTTATTTCATCCCTGTAACTGCTACATCTGTAGGAGAGCTTGTTCTTTTGGAAAACAACATACACTAGGCGAAAATTAAAGGAAAGAAAGCCTACCAAAAGAAAAAGTAAAGCAGCCATTATATCCAAGAATCGGTAGGCTGCAATATATTAAATATTTGCTTTTGGGTATATTACTGCTTTATTCTGGCCAGCTGTGTCAAGGTAATTCCTGTCTGGCCAGTCCCTACTTTAAATGACACTACACTATTCTATAAAATGCTAAATGTTAATCACTGCTAGCGAACTTCAGTGGATATAGTGCCAGTATGGGGCAAATAGACATAGGCTGTAGGCAAGCTACAGGTTCAGGTCTGGTCACTAATCTGAACTACTGTACATATATATATATATATAACCCAGCAGGTTCTAAAAGGGTATGACTACATGTCAACACTAGAAAATTTGAATTGAACCCTCTGCACATTGCAATACACCCTTTCTAGCAAACTTTTATAAAAACAGGGATTTTTGGTTCACATACTTTGCAATGTATGTTTAAGCTGGCCAACTGCGTCAAAGTAATCCCTCTCTGGCCAGACCTACACTACACTAAACTACGCTAGCTACACTACTCTACTTTACTTTGCTCTAAACTATACTATTCTACACTACACTACTCTACTATACTCTACACATCAGTACACTACATGACACAACACTACACTACAGTACTTTGCTTTACACTACACAGCACTATACTATGCTACATATCATTGCACTACACTACACTACTCTACACTGCACTACTCTACACTGCACTACTCTACACAACATTAGTCTTTGAAACACATAACACTATTCTACTCTACACAACATGACACTATTCTACACTACACATACTACGCTGCACTACTCTACACCACCGTACACTAACTACACATCACTACGCTGTACTACATGACACAACACTACACTACTCTACTTTGCTCTAAACTATACTATTCTACACTACACTACTCTACTATACTCTACACATCAGTACACTATATGACACAACACTACAATACAGTACTTTGCTTTACACTACACAGCACTATACTATGCTATATATCATTGCACTGCACTACACTACACTACACTACACTACTCTACACTGCACTACTCTACACAACATTACTCTTTGAAACACATAACACTATTCTACTCTACACAACATTACTCTTTGAAACACATAACACTATTCTACTCTACACAACATTACTCTTTGAAACACATAACACTATTCTACTCTACACAACATGACACTATTCTAAACTACACATACTACACTGCACTACTCCACACCACAGTACACTAACTACACATCACTATGCTGCACTACATGACACAACACTCAGTGCTGTATCTTGGCCTAGGCCAACAAGGCCCAGGCCTAGGGCGGCACTTTGCAGGGGGGCAGCAAAAAAGCTGCAGCCCGCATGAAAAAAAAACAGCCTGCTCCTGGCTCCCGCACGAGAAGGGTCCCACGCCGGGTTACGCTACACTTTTAGTATAGTGCCAGTCTTATGGGGCAAATTGGGCCAGAGGGCAGGGTCCAGGAGGCAAATCAGTCTGGCACCCCATAAAGCAGTCACACTGCTACCTGCCAGTATGATAATACTGGGCCGATCAGGACATTCGGACAGACGGCAGGCCAACCGACCACACTTAATACAACTGGCCCGACAGCCCCCAATGTTAATAAGTGTGGCACTGCAGCTTAATGCTCCGCCTACCCTCCTCCGCCCTCAGGAATGGCAGACATTATGTCAATAATATAATTTCATTTCTTTAAACATCCTTGTCTTTGAGCGAGCATATTAAATTGCATCATATACAATTAAGACTTTATTGTATATGATGGCAATAATATTTTAGACTTGCTCACCTCATATGTGCGATCGCAATATGTCACTGGGTTAGTAAGATTACTCCTATCTTAGAAGATATTTGGACTTGTGTTTGCTGCCACTGATTATTTCACTTATTTGTATAACGACAATGGACTTTCTAGTCATACAAATAAGTGAAATAATCCTATGATTACAATCAGTGGCAGCAAACACAAGTCCAAATTTCTTAAAAGAAAGGAATAATCCTACTAATCCAGTGACATAAGCCTGTACTAATGGCCACTGATGGCCACTGATGAGGCTGGACTGATGGCCACTGATGAGGTGGCACTAATAAGATGCACTGATGGGGCTGCACTGATAAGGCAGCACTGATAGGCACTAATATGATTTACTGATAGGCTGCACTATTAGACACTGATAGGCCACACTGATGGGCACTGATAAGGCTGCACTGATAGACTGTGGTTGTGGTCTGTGGTTTACCGATGACAGGGCGGGTCAAAAACATGAAGGGGTGTGGCCTTTACAGGAAGGGGTGGGTTTTAATTTAAATTAGGGGGTGCACAAGTTTAGTCAGGCCTGGGGTAGTACAAAACCTAAATACACCACTGACAACACTACACTACTGTACTCTACACTACTTTGCACTACTCTACACATCACTACACCATTCTACACTACTCTACATGACACTACTCTGTACAACACTACTCTGCACATTACAACACTATTCTACACTATACAACACTAAACTACTCTACACTGCTCTACTTTAAATAACTGCACTTCATTGCATAGCACTACTCTACACATCATTACAGTACACTACTCTACAGTACATTGCACCAAACTGCACTATACTGCACTGCTCTGCACAACACTACATTACTCCACACTATATTACACTACTGTACTCTACACTACAGTACACATTACTATTCTGCACTACTCTACTGTACTATACACTATGGTACTCTACATGACACTACTTCACACAACACTACACCATAATACAACACTACACTCACAACACTACTGCATTTTTTTTTTGTTTTTTTTTTGTTTTTTTATAATATTTTTAAAGGGTAAAGGGTTAAAGGGTTAAATATACATATTTATAAAAAGATACATGGAGAAATATCTTTCCTCCGTCAGTCTCCCAAGGTAGGTGGAGTGGAATTCCTGGGAGCAGGGTGGCACGATGGTGGTGTTGTCACACTCTCCTTCACCGTCTCAGCAGACGCTCTCTGGTTCTGTTGGAAAAACACAGGTCAGTTAGACATAGAGCACCATTTGTACAATACCATTTTCATCATTCTCAAAGGAAAACTGAAGAGCCAAAAATTCTTCAAGACTTAGGTAGGGTATCTCCCAGTCGTGGATTCTCCGATGATTGTTCTGAGGAATAATGGCCCGGCAAAGGGGACAAGTAGAACTCTGCTCCCTCCACTGCCCGATGCATCCAGTGTGGAACAGGTGGGTGCACGGCAGCATTGTAGTCTCCTCTCTCATCTCCTCCAGGCAGATGGTGCAAATGGGCTGTTCACTTACTGCTGGCCTCTGACGTGCCGGGTCTCTCGGAGAGCGACTTCTGTGAGAGGATCTGGTGTTCCGTTGTCTCTCTTGAAGTCGTGCTCTAGAACGAGTCCTGTGCGCTATAGGAGATTCTTGGCCTGTAATAACAATGACTGGAATTTAATTAAAATGAACAATAAACAATTTAGTGCAGCGCTATAGTTCTAATACATCCCACTAACAGTGTGTAAATAGGCAGTACATATAAATATCAATTCAATCCATGTTAATATCCAGTTTTTCATTAATGATTCTCCACCCAAAACTGCAGACATTATAAACATCCCATATAAGTGTCACATTCAAAGCACATAATATCAAAATGACAGAGAGTTTCTCAAGTGGGGCTTCAATCCATGCAAATCCACCCAAAACTTTGCCACCTATTGCTAAGGCTGCATTCACACTTGAGCGTAGAGTTTTACCGTGTTTTTTTACCGCGATTTTACAGCGATTTTTACCGCGATTTTCAGGCGTTTTTTTTCAGGCATTTTTTGGAGGCAGGCATTGACATCTATCAAAAACGCTGGTAATCAGCCCAAAAAGAAGTTCATGTACTTTTTTTCAGCTACAGGCGTTTTGCAAAACGCTCATATGTGAACAGGGGCCATTTAAATGAATGGGGTTTTACTTGTTGGGCGTTTTGGAACGTTTTTTTGAGCGTTTTTAGAGCTGAAAAACACTCAAAAACGCCCAGGTCTGAATGGAGCCTAACTCTTTTTTACCAACAAGGGATAAAAATAATACTGGGTCCAGGCAAGTCTAGAAGCGCTCTTTTCCTCCTAAAGGTAGCAAACACTTATGGCTTTACCTCCCCAGGTGATAAAAAATAAGAGAGAACTCATAGTGCTTCCTGTAACTCCATCATTTATTAAAACTTATATTAAAAGCACTTTTGTAGTGAAGTATGGGCTTCAGTACAAAAGCTTTGCCGTGTTGCAACAAAATCACAGCAACATAACGTATTGGGTGATGCCACCGGTGGGATCTCTGAGGGATTCCATGCAAATGTGAGGTGAGCAGTGATAGGCAGAGCGGTGTATTGTGATGGGAGCGGTGAGCGGCCATATACACACCACATGAAAATACTTTTTTATTGAAAGCCATACTGGTTTTATACAATGTAAGTGCTTCCAATATAAGTTTTGATAAATGATGGAGTTACAGGAAGCACTATGAGTTCTCTCTGATTTGTATTATCTGGGGAGGCAATACCATAAGTGTTTGCTACCTTCAGGAGGAAAAGAACGCTTCTAGACTTGCCTGGACCTGGTATTATCATTAACCCCTGTTGGGAAAAAAAAAGTGTTGTAACCAGGTGAACTGGTGTTTCTTTTGGGAGTGGAGTTAACATCATGGTGGAGAATTGTGGCATATCTTCAGTTTTGGGTGGATCTGCCTGGATTGAAACCTTGAAAAGCAATTGGTCATTTGAATATAAGGTGTTTTGAATGTGACAGGTATATGGGATGTTTATAATGTTTTGGATGGAGTAATTGAGAATCTTTTTTATTTTGGTTGGAGCAACTGAGAATCACAATTGAAACGATATGCACATGTATCTCTATGGGGTGGATTTACTAAAGGCAAATAGACTGCGCACTTTGCAAGTGCAATTTCACTCATTTTCTCCAGAGCTTAGTGAATGTGGTAAAGCTTGACACTGTAAAAATTATCCAATCGGGTGCAAGGAAAAATGAACAATATTTTTGCTTGCACAGGATTGGATGATGGAAATCAACAGAGCTTCCCCTCATTTACTAAGCTCCGGTGAAAATGAGGGTAACTTTCCTTGTAAAGTGAACAATCAATTTATCTGTAGTAAGTCCACTCCTTTGTGTTTTCATGGTGACACTTACAGTACATGGGATGTTTATAATGTTTTCAGTTTTGGGTGCAGTAACTGAGACTCACAATTGAAACATTGGGTATTCACACAGATTGGAGTGTGGACATTTCTATTGATATATATATGTATTGCCTATATATACACTGTATAATGCAACTGTTATTTTCTGGCTTACTATATACAGTATATTCATCTATTTTCTGTGCAGTGCTGGAGTAATAAGTAAGGTTAATGATTGGAGTTTTTAACCACTTCCCGCCCGCCCTATAGGTGTTTGACGGCGGGAATGTGGTTGCATTATCCTGACCGGACGTCATATGAGCGGCGATCGGTGATGCGAGGTGTCAGTCTGACTCCCCACATCTCCGATCTTGGTAAAGTCTCTTTACCTTGTCCAATCACGGCTGGTCACATAGTAAACAGGAAGAGCCGTTGATCGGCTTTCCTCAGTATGTGCCACAAGTAAAGGAGGAGCGCCGATCTGCGGCGCTCCTGACAGGGGGAGTTGGCACTAGTAATCAGATCATTGATTACCAGTGCAGACCCTCGGGGGGGGGGGGTTCCACTAGAGCCACCAGGGATGCCCACCCATGACCCCAGGGATGCCCACTATGGCCATCAGTGCTGCCCGCCAGTGCCCTCCCCATCAGTGCTGCCCACCACTGCCCATCATTGCCATCTATCAGTGCCGCCCACCAGTGCCCATTATTGCCCCCCAGTGCTGCCTATCAGTGCCCATTAATGCCCATCAGTGCCGCCTGTCAGTGCCGATCAGTGCCGCCTATCAGTGCCCATCAGTGCCCACCAGTGCCGCCTATCAGTGCCCATTAGTGCCCATCAGTGCTGCCTATCAGTGCCCACCAATGCCGCCTATCAGTGCCCAGCAGTGCCGCCTATCAGTGCCCACTAATTCTGCATATAATTGCTACCTATCAGTGCCATATATCAGTGCCTATCAGTGCCGCCTATCAGTGCTGCCTATCAGTGCCGCATATCAGTACCACCCATCAGTGCCACCCCATCAGTGCCACCCCATCAGTGCCTCCTCATCAGTGCCTGTCACTGCAGTCTCATCAGTGCAGGAAAAAACATATTTATTTACAAAATTGTATAACATAAACAAAAAAACTTTTTTTTTTTTTTTTTTCAAACTTTTCGGTCTTTTTTTTATTTGTTTAGCAACAAAAAGAAAAAACCTTTCGGTGATCAAATACCACCAAAAGAAATCTCTATTTGTGGGGGGAAAATGACATAAATTTGGTGTGGGTACAGTGTTGCATGACCGCGCAATTGTCATTCAAAATGCAACAGCGCTAAAAGGTGAAAATTGGCCTGGGCAGGAAAGGGGGTGAAAGTGCCCTGTATTGAAGTGGTTAAACCTTTCCTATCCCAAAACACATTCAGATTTTTAATACTTTAAATGTCTAGGGCAAGTGTCTGATTTGGAGGAAATATTGAAGCGTCATAGCTGACTATCTCAGAGGTCATCCTGAAAACTAGAGATAATTTAGGAGTGAATAGTCAGATTCATTTATCTGTCCAATCACAGCACCACCTTGGCCTCTATAATACATCTAGAGACATTTATTGTGTGTTCATTTAAATATTTATAGAAATATATTAAATGTATATTACTAAATTGAGTTTTAATCAAATGTATGCTGCCTGAGTACAGAGTGCTGGTTGATTGACAACTGCTCTGACCAATCAGCTGAGACTGGGATTTTCTGTTATTCAAACTGTCACTTTTCTAAGACAGCCCAGCCAGGCCCAGAAAATGGAGAAATGAAGGATCTTATGGCAGGATCAGCAAGGTATTTAGGGGGAAATACGGCATACACATTATATATTACCCACATTTCATTATATTTCTATCATATTTTACCCACATTTTCACTATAACAGCAATTATTGCTGTCTGTTAGGGACATGGAAGGGGAGTGGGGGGGGGGGGGGTATTTAAGCCTCTAAGCCCTAAATAACCTCAGTAAAACAGTCTGACCTGGGGGCAAAATACAAATAATATTGTTTAAGGGTTGAAAATAACTCAATTTGGTTATTATTGACTTACCTGCTGGCCTGTCCTCCTGGGAGTTGCGCCGTGAACGCCTTGTTGCAGCCCGTCGTGGCATCCTGATGGTATTAAAGACACCTGGGTGTATAAAGATAGATATATAGATCAGATATATCGATGTATATATGTGAATAATATTCACAACAGCCAAAAGTAAGCAAAAAATGTCAGAAATCGCAGGGAATCGCTGGAAAGAAGCTGTACAGCGTCCTCTCAGTCTCTCTCCTCCTCACAAGTGCTGCCACCACAGCTGCACAAACCAGTTTAAACCAGTCCTGAGCCAAGCACAGTGCAGTGAGCCATTGATATCCCAATACTATCATAGTTTGACTGACAATTACTCAGTTTTTTAGATAAAAAAGTGCCTTTTATGGTATTTAATAACCACTGGGTTTTGTATTTTTACTATATAAAGGAAAACAAATAAAGATTTGTAAAAAATATATGCATTTTTCAATGTTGTGTGATTGTATGGGGGAGGGGGGGTAAAATGCTGCTGACCACTGATGGTGGGGGGTTTGGGGGGGTTTTAAAATGCAATTTTCCACCAATTATCTAATTGTGATAATAATTGTGGGATTTTTTGGAAGTTTAAGGCCCCTTTCAAACTTGTATGACTTGTCCTGTAACTTGGGACTGCAAAGTCGTATGACAAGTCGTGCTCTATGATTTCCAATGAGTACTGTCCATATCTGTGCCACTTCAATGTAGTCCCTGCACTACTTTGGTCTGACTTTGATGCGTTTTGAGGTCCATAGACATAGGCATTGCTTCAAGTCCAGGCAAAATCGCGCAAATTTTAGGTCGCACACGTGTGAAAGGGACCTTAAAGTGTTTTGGGTTTATTTATGATATCTAGCCATAACACACACTGCAATTTCATCCTCCAGGGAATTTTCCGGTAGCTATCATTTTGGGAGTGTTTGTAATGTGACATTTTTATTTGATATATTTTGTAAGAGAAATGAAGGGAAATGGCTCTTATACATGCGGCACCAGAAGTCTGACGCAGACTGTTGTATCCAGGCAACTAACAAACTGATTTTAAACAAAAGCCCAATAAATATTTTACACCCCATTACAAGAGGACACTTGACCTTTTATTTAATTTAGATAACATTCTGTGGCTGGAGTTGTTCTTTAATGTTTCTCTTCTTCTTAACCACTTCCCGCCCGCCCTATAGCAAATTGACTGCGGGATTGTGGTTGTATTATCCTGACCGGACGTCATATGACGGCGGCAGGATTATACAGCTCTGCGCGCCCCCCTCGGTAAAGAGCCTACTGACGTAGGCTCTTTACCATGTGACCAGCCGTGTACAATCACGGCTGGTCACATAGTAAACAGGAAGAGCCTTTGATCGGCTTTCCTTAGTTCGTGCCTGACAGGCATGAGTAAAGGAGCGCCGATCAGCGGCTCCCCTGACAGGGGGGGGGGGTCGGCACTGGTAATCAGATCATCGATTACCAGTGCAGACCCTCTGGGGGTGCCACTAGAACCACCAGGGATGCCCACCCATGACCCCAGGGATGCCCACCTATGACCCCAGGGATGCCCACTATGGCCACCAGGGATAGCAATCAGGGCTCAGGGAGCCCCCCATTGCCCTCCCCATCAGTGCTGCCCGCCAGTGCCCTCCCTTATCAGTGCTGCCCACCAGTGCCCATCATTGCCATCTATCAGTGTCGCCCACCAGTGCCCATTATTGCCCACCAGTGCCACCTATCAGTGCCCATTAGTGCCCATCAGTGCCACCTATCAGTGCCCATCAGTGCCCATCAATGCCGCCTATCAGTGCCCAGCAGTGCAGCCTATCAGTGCCCACCAATGCTGCATATCAGTGCTACTTATCAGTGCCACATATCAGTGCCTATCAGTGCCGCCTATCAGTGCCACTCCATCAGTGCCACCCCATCAGTGCCTCCTCATCAGTGCCTGTCAGTGCAGTCTCATCAGTGCAGGAAAAAACGTATTTATTTACAAAATTGTATAACATAAACAAAAAAACTTTTTTTTTTTTCAAACTTTTCAGTCTTTTTTTATTTGTTTAGCAAAAAAGAAAAACCTTGCAGTGATCAAATACCACCAAAAGAAAGCTCTATTTGTGGGGGGAAAATGACATAAATTTGGTGTAGGTACAGTGTTGCATGACCGCGCAATTGTCATTCAAAATGCAACAACGCTAAAAGGGGAAAATTGGCCTGGGCAGGTAGGGGGTGAAAGTGCCAGTGTTGAAGTGGTTAAAGTCATATTAAAGCATTTTTTTCCAATGTGATGCTGATAGCCGGGCTTATCATGCTGTTGCTGTATTTATGTTTCTCCTCTGTGCTGCTTCTCATACTGTCTGCCTGACTTCAGTTTTGCTTTAGATGCTGTAGATACGGCTTTGGAGCCGCTGTCAATCACCGATGTGGGGGAGGCGTGGCTTTGTGTCTCTGTCGCTGCCTGTCTGCGCAGTGCTGTGATTGGCTGCATGTAAGTTGGCGTTCAGAAAACGAAGCGTGTGCATTGTGGAGACTTTGGAGAGACTCCATAGGTCCCGGTAGGCACAGGAGGCACCCATATATCTGAAGTCAGACATCCCAGCCAGGGAACGGTTTGAGGAGCAAGAACAGAGGGGAAAAATAACAAAATAACTGAAAATCTTGTATCAGAAGCTCAGTTTACAAAAATTGGCTTTAATATCATTTTAATGTCCATTTAAAATTCCATGTCCATCTAAGAATATCCCATACATGGGGTAGCAGAATTTCTCTGCACAATGAACATGTTTCTAGGGGTTGCTTATGATAATTGAATCCCCTTTTTTCTCATTAATCCCCCTGATCCAGGGCTCCTATCCCTGCTTTTACCAACAGTCTCCATTCAGGGCTTCATGAGCACGCCCTATGTAAGGTCAGGTGCTGTGACCAAGGAGGATTGTGTAGTAGTCTGTGAAGCTGCTCCAGCATTTCACCAATGATTGTGGGATTGTGTCCAGGTAGCAGATGCCAGTGACACTCCTGATAGCTGGCATGCAGAGTTCGGCTACCAAGACACTGCTGCTGTTGTAGTCTCTTCTAGGACTAGAAAATCTGGGGTGACTAGGGGAACAGTAGACACATTGGATCTCCCTGGTTGGGGCTGAGAGTTGAATTATTGGCACCAGTGATGACTAGATTGTTTTGCTCAGATTAAACCAATCCTTAACCAATGGCAAGACAAAATTATGTATTGTAATGAACTGGTAAAGGGGCCCTTTGAAGCCGACACTCGCTCACCTCCAGTGAGGGACTTGTACTGAGACTGGAGCACAATATACAGAAGTAATGTATGCTTGTTGAGGTTACAAGAGACTTTTTTTACCAGTGCACTGCAATACTTACACATTCCCATTTCTACAGAGATAGACTTCTGTTTCATTTTTTGGAAATTGCCAAGCATAATGACCTTTTTTTTTAGAAATTCCCAACAAAAGTATTACTTTTAAATTTAATTTTTTAAATAGCAAATACAAATTAAAATAATCACTAAATTAATTTTTCATTATTAAATAAATCAGAAAAATAGCCCTTAGGTCAGGACTACCTACAGCGCTGCTATTATACTAAAAGTGGATAATTATATCACCAATAAAACCAATAAAGTTGTGCAAATAAGCAAGTGGTGCAATGGACGAATTAATATTTATGACAAAAAAATATAAATATAAATTGTTGTTCAATAGAGCAATTACTATATTATGTGCAATGGGTGGGGATTTATATCAAAACTCTAAATAAATAATATAAAATAGTGTTGCAATGAGCAGTATAGATTCAAAATGATATAGTGCACTAGAGCAATAAATAATCCGTCTACCACTGAGCACTTTTGATATAATTGGATGAACTTTTTTTGCACTAAAGTAAATCATTTGGACTTTAATATTTATTATTCACATATTGATGAACTTGAACAAATATTTGCACTATATAGTCCCGTTTATAACAGCACAATCTATTTATTAAGGCTGCATTCACATGTCAGCTTATAATCGCGGGCAGAACCGCCGCGGTTCCGCCCGCGATTCGGAGATTTATTGCAAATCGCGGGACGCCTAGCGTTGCCCGTTGATTTGCAATAGCCCCCTCTTGTACTTTTTTGGAGCGTATTGCGTCCCGGGATTTTGTTTGCGCGATGTTGCCGCGATTCGGCGGGCGTAAATTGCGACAACATCGCTCGGCGTTTGGGGGGCTATTGCAAATCAACGGGCAACGCTAGGCGTCCCGCGATTTGCAATAAATCTCCGAATCACGGGCGGAACCGCGGCGGTTCTGCCCGCGATTATAAGCTGACATGTGAATGCAGCCTTAGAGTTCATGTCACCTGTTGATGTCTATATGGTTATTTATTGCTCTAGTTCCCTATATAATTTTGAATCTTATGGTTTTAGTTATTAATTAAATACTCATTGCACTATACTGCTCATTACAACACCATTTTATATTATTTATTGATAGTTTTGATATAAATACCCACCCATTGCACATAATATAGTAATTGCTCTATTGCACAACTATTTTTATTTATATTTTTTTGTCATAATTATTAGTTCGTCCATTGCACCACTTGCCTAATTGCACAACTTTATTGGTTTTATTGGTGATATAATTATCCACTTTTAATATAATAGCAAGCGCTGTAGGTAGTCCTGACCCAAGGGCTATTTTTCTGATATATTACTTTATTTATACGGCTGCTGCTATTTTCATAGTTTTTTTTAGGAACCCATTATTGTACAACACTAGGTGCGGGGGATACACTTAGGTGTTATCTTTTCTTCATTATTAAATATACTCTTAAAATGCAAGCAGTGTAAGTACCTATTTTGGCCTAATATTAGCCTCTTGCAGGCTCTGTACAGCAGAACTGAGTGTGAGAGGAAGAAGCAGCACTTGCAGTCAATCAGTTCAGGGGCAGGCATGGAACGTACTGATAGGAGGAGAAAGCAGAGTGACAGAGAGGTGAGCTCATCACTGTGCTGCCTGGAAAGTAGTTGAATGCTGCTGGCTGTCATTTAGATTAGAAGACTGAGGACAGAAGTGAAATGCTGCATGGGGACAGGTCCAACTAAGTCAGCGATGGAACACCAAAGAGAAAAAGAAGAGATGTTGTCTAACAATAAATGCAATTCAGAGGTAGTTTTAGTGTAATGGAGTGTTATGTTCTTCTTGGCATTAGAGCAGGGGTGTCAAACTCAACTTCATTGTGGGCCGCATCAGCATTATGGTTTCCCTCAAAGGGCCGGGTTATATTTGTAAGATTAGATGTCCAGAGCACCCCACACCCCTTACACCCTTACATGAGAAGTCAAGAGTCACCCACCCTTCCTTACATCACAATGCACCCCCTTACCTTGTGCTGCTGCCAGGAAAAAGATGTAGGTGGATCTGGGAAGAAGTTCAAGGTCTGGAGGAGAACCAGAGGATGGGTTGGAGTCAACTTCCAGGGTCTGCTGAATACTGAGACGGGGGGGGGGGCAAAGTCAAGCCTTTCTGTAGCTGCACAGAGTAGTGCAGGATCTGGGAAAGGAGTTTTGTCCTCTCTGCTACCAGCTACAGAGAAAAGGTGGGGGCAGAGACAAGGGGGGTGCTGCAGCTGCAGGAGAGGTGTGAGGGCCACATGAAATGGCCTGGGGGGCCACATTCGGCCCGCGGGCCTTGTGTTTGACACCTGTGCATTAGAGGGTGGGTGTTTACTAGAAAGCTCATCCATTTTGCTTTTACTTACAGAACACCGGTCATTATAGAATTATGGGGCTGTATTTGGGGCCTTGATCTGAACATGCTCAGTGCCTGGCTGTGTCTGTCTTCAATTCTTCTGAAATAAAAACACATCCATGATTCCCTGGGACTTGAAGATTTGTTTGTACAGAGCAGTGAAAGGAAAGTAATCATTCAGAAGGTTCACTGGCTTTGGTTGGGCAGCTGGCATAGAACAGGACGACCCTCCAGTGGGTACCCAGAAGGTCACCTAAAACAAAGAACCACAGAAGGAGCGCCAGACCAAATGGTTCTAAATGGGTTTAACAGTTCACACCTAAAACAGCCAACTTATGTTGTGGACAAAAACACTCCTCCTTCATCAGAGGATCTAGTCAGAACTTGAATGGACTCAGTACAAAGGATTTATTCTCTGTTCATCTGTATGGGTAAATAATAACTGAATCTATCAGTCACCAACAGTGCCACCATTATAGATAGTCACATCCTTTACTATTTGGTCTGGCACTCCTTCCTTGGTTCTGTGTTGCAATTGAATTGACCATGGACAGGCTTGCAGCAAACAGGTGTCTCAGAAAAGAGGCAGCAATCCTTTTATCTATACTCGTTCTATGTCCATTGAACAGTGTGTTGAAACTAAAGAATGATTATGACAGAAAAGGAACTAGCTTTTTTACAGAAGGAGACAACAGCAATGGCAGCCTACATACACTATATTACCAAAAGTACTGGGACTCCTGCCTTTACACACATGAACTCTACTGGACCTCCCATTCTTAGTCCGTAGGGTTCAATATTGAGTTGGCCCACCCTTTGCAGCTATAACAGCTTCAACTCTTTTGGGAAAGCTGTCTGCAAGGTTTAGGAGTGTCTATGGAAATGTCTGACCATTCTTCTAGAAGCACATTTGTGAGGTCAGGCACTGATGTGGAGAAGAAGGCATGGCTCACAGTGTCAGCTCTGTTTATCCCAAAGGTCTTCTTTTGGGTTGATGTCAGGACTCTGTGCAGGCTAATCAAGTTCCTCCACCCCAAACTCTTTATGGAACTTGCTTTGTGGTGGGCCAACTCAATATTGAACCCTACGGACTAAGACTGGAATGCCATTAAAGTTCATATGCGTGTAAAAGCATGTGTCCCAATACTTTTGGTAATATAGTGTATTTTTCTCACAAGACCCATCATTAGCGACATTTGAGGTTGATTTACTAAAGGCAAATAGACTGTGCACTTTGCAAATGTCCTTGCTCCAGAGCTTAGTAAATGAGGGGAAGCTCTGCTGATTTCCATCATCCAATCGTATGCAAGCAAAAATATATATATTTTTTTGTTTGTTTTTCTCTGAATGTGATTGGATATTGTTTGCAAAGTAAAGCTTTTCCTCATTGCCTAAGCTCTGGAGTAACTACAATTGCATAGTGCACAGTCTATTTGCCTTTAGCATATCTCCCTCATAATGTTTGCCATTGGTGGACTCCTTTTGAAAAAAAAGAATAGAACAAGTTAACTGACTATGTCTTACTTCATGAGTCACACATCCATTCATATCTTTTTAGTAGACTTTAGGGTACCCTGAACTCTCTCATGGCTCATGATGTGCAATGAATTTGGACAATGACCTACGGCCACACCACCCTGAATACGCCCGATCTCGTCTGAATTTGGACAGTGAACTCCCTCTGTATCCCCAGCCCAAATGGAGTCTATAGGAAATGAGAGAATTTTTCTGGAACCCTCGTTATCTGTTAGACAGGTAGTGAAGGATGTGACTCCTGCTTCTCAACTGACGTAGAGATGAATGCTTTTATATTTTAGGAAGCAATAAAGGTATTATATATACATAAAAAAATATTTATATATACATAGGATTGTCTAGGAAATGGGAGCACCCATTAAGCATTGTGTTCTGCTATATTCTGTTTCTTGTTTTTGCTATTGAGAGATCCAGTCCCACACCCCTACCATTTGGTTCCATACCACGGACCAAGAAGTATGGGTACCCCCACTTCCAAACCTCAGGGGGTTTAGGGGTTGATTTACTAAAAGTGGAGATTGCAAAATCTGGTGCAGCTGTGCATGGTAGCCAATCAGCTTCTAACTTCAATTAAGCTTTGACAAAAAAATAAAAATAAAATACCGATTGGTTTCCATGCACAGTTGCACCAGATATTGCACTCTCCAGTTTTAGTGAATCGACACCTAAAGCTGCATACACACTATACAATTGTTTTTAGATTTTTTCCTTTAGATTTACCAAAACCATATAATATGAGGTCAAACCCAAACACTATCAATTTGTATGCACTCAGGCAGGCCCCTGCACTACATAGTTGAAGGAAAATCTAACAACAAAAATTGTATAGTGTGTATCCAGCCTTAGCGTCTACCTTTAAAGACAGGCCTGTGGTTTGGTATGTGTTCTTTTGGATGCTGAAAAGTTACCTCTGGCAGGTTTTGGCATAGAGCTTTCAGCATGAATAACAAACTAAAAAACGATTATTTCTGCACTGACTGCTGGCGCTGAGGTGGCTGATCTGAGGTGTGCGGGAGTAATTCTTAGCAGGACTCCTAGGCCCCTTTCACACATATGGACCGTTCGTCCATTTTTCTTCCATCTGTTGAAGGATGAAAAATGGACATCAATGCATTCCTATAGAAAAAAGGATGTGAATGGATGATAATCTATTAATTCAGTTTTTATCCGCTTCCATCAACATCCGTTTTTTTGCCCTATTTTTCATCCATTAAAAAAAACAGTTCGGATGAAAAACGGATGACAACGGATACAAAACGAATGAAAACGGTTATAAAACTGATGACAACGGATAAAAAATGGATGTAAAAATGAAGTTGACTAAGAAAAAACTGATGACAAAAAAGTGACTGAACTGATGAAATGAACGGTCCGTATGTGTGAAAGGGGCCTAATATTTGTCACGGGGTGAGCTGACCCCTGCACTCTATATGGTATATCATATGTTATATAGTTTTTATAGCCGTACTCCTGATTGCCAAGTCACCCCCCAGTGTTCTTCTATAAGGTAGGCTTAGGTGGAAAGTAGATGTAGGAAGAGTTTTTACAAATGATATTTTCATCCTGAGGTTTATGTGAGTTTGTAAGACTCTTGTTTATGGCACAGTAATTACAGACTATTTTGTGGGTACAAGGACTGAGGCACACATGTGTGGTGTATACTGTGGGTGGGCTGAGACTCTAACCACACCCCTTTAAACTATGACCAATATTCACAGCAATGTACTGATAACCATGCTTTGTTGTGAACTTCATATATTTTTCCCATTTTATGTACCTCTATTCCAGGGATGTGCAGTCAGGGGAGGCAGAGCCCCCCTGCCATTAACATTAATAAAAAAAAAAAAACAATCGAGCTTTGGGGGCCGTAGCTCGGTGACCTGGGGTCACCTAGCACCTATGGTTCCAGAGATACGGGGCTCCTTGCGCAGCCTGTCAGAATCTGTTTGCAGCAGATTGAGAGGATGAGCTCACAGTGCCTCTGATTTCTTGCCAGAGGCACCGGCAATGGACAGATTGGTTGGAGCCTTGGACCAATGGTAAAACACCATTGGTCTAAGCTGTCCAATAAAAATGCTGCAGTGGAGGCTCTCCTCTCACTGCAGTGTCATAGAAGGGGACATGTGTCTAAAAGAGAAATGCTCCCTTCCAGCCCAGCCCTCTTACCTACAAGGAAAAAACATGGATTTATAGGTATAAGGTTTACCCATAATCCCATGTTTTTCTTATACAGTTAAGAGAGAGAATCTGCTGCTGCTGAAAAGGTACTTTTTTAATCAAGCAAAATAATATATTCTTATTATAACATAAAAATTTGTTTTTTATCTATTTACTGTGAAATTACTAGTTTGAAGTTACAACTTCAAACTTCAGTAATTTGACCGTTAAGCCACCTGCTTGAGTACAGTTTTTAAAATATAGTAAATTACCTTAAAAACAATATATAGTAATTATTTGTATATTACTTATGGTAATTAACCACTTGCCACCCAGGCCAATTCTGACACTTCTCTCCTACATGTAAAAATCATCATTTTTTTGCTGAAAAATTACTCAGAATCCCCAAACTATATATATATATATATATATATATATATATATATATAAAATATATTTTATTTTTTAACAGACACCCTAGGGAATTAAATGGTGGTCATTGCTACTTTTTATTTTTCAAACACATTTTTTAGAAAAAAAAACTGCTTCATGAATAAAAAAAAATAAAAAACACCAAGGTTAGCCCACATTTTTTGTATAATGTGAAAGATGATGTTTTGCTGAGTAATTAGATACCTAACATGTCACGTGTTAAAATTGCGCACACTTGTGGAATGGCGCCAAACTTCAGTACTTTAAAATCTCCGTAGACATTTTTAAAGCGTCGCCGATGGAGTACCAAATTTGTCACCATTCCATGAGCGTGCGCAATTTTGAAGCATGACATTTTAGGTATCAATTTACTCTGCGTAACATTATCTTTCACATTATAGAAAAAAATTGGGCTAACTTTACTGTTTTTTTATTTTTTAATTTAAAAAAAAAAAAACTGTATTTCTTTCCAAAAAAATTGCATTTGTAGGACCGCTGCACAAGTACTGTGTGACATAAAGTATTGCAGTGATCTCCATTTTTTTCTCTAAGGTCTCTGCTAAAATATATATATATATGTGTGTGTGTGTGCGTGTATATATATATAATGTTTGGCAGTTCTAAGTACTTTTCTAGCAAAAAATACTGATTTTAACTTGTAAACAACAAATGTCAGAAATAGGCCTGGTCCTTAAATGAAGCCAAACTCCAGCTTGCACTTTGTAAGCAAAACAGCAAACAGTTTTTTCCTTTTGAGATAAAGTTTTTACATAAATAAAAGCTGATCATTGGAAGCACCCCTGTCAGTTGTAAATGGTTTATTTCCTCCCTGTAACTGCTACATCTGTAGGAGAGCTTGTGCTTTTGGAAAACAACATACACTAGGCGAAAATTAAAGGAAAGAAAGCCTACAGAAAGAAAAAGTAAAGCAGCCATTATATCTAAGAATCGGTAGGCTGCAATATATTAAATATTTGCTTTTGGGTATATTACTGCTTTATTCTGGCCAGCTGTGTCAAGGTAATTCCTGTCTGGCCAGTCCCTACTTTAAATTACACTACACTATTCTATAAAATGCTAAATGTTAATCACTGCTAGCATACTTCAGTGGATATAGTGCCAGTATGGGGCAAATAGACATAGGCTGTAGGCAAGCTACAGGTTCAGGTCTGGTCACTAATCTGAACTACTGTACATTATATATATAACCCAGCAGGTGCTAAAAGGGTATGACTACATGTCAACACTAGAAAATTTTAATTGAACCCTCTGCACATTGCAATACACCCTTTCTAGCAAACTTTTATAAAAACAGGGATTTTTGGTTCACATACTTTGCAATGTATGTTTAAGCTGGCCAACTACGTCAAAGTAATCCCTCTCTGGCCAGACCTACACTACACTAAACTATGCTAGCTACACTACACTACTTTCCTCTAAACTATACTATTCTACACTACACTACTCTACTATACTCTACACATCAGTACACTACAGAACATGACACTATTCTACACTACACATACTACGCTGCACTACTCTACACCACGGTACACAAATTACACATCACTACGCTGCACTACATGACACAACACTACACTACAGTACTTTACTTTGCTCTAAACTATACTATTCTACACTACACTACTCTACTATACTCTACACATCAGTACACTACATGACACAACACTACACTACAGTACTTTGCTTTACACTACACAGCACTATACTATGCTATATATCATTGCATTGCACTACACTGCACTACTCTATACTGCACTACTCTACACAACATTACTCTTTGAAACACATAACACTATTCTACTCTACACAACATGACACTATTCTACACTACACATACTACGCTGCACTACTCTACACCACGGTACACTAATTACACATCACTACGCTGCACTACATGACACAACACTACACTACAGTACTTTACTTTGCTCTAAACTATACTATTCTACACTACACTACTCTACTATACTCTACACATCAGTACACTACATGACACAATACTACACTACAGTACTTTGCTTTACACTACACAGCACTATACTATGCTATATATCATTGCACTACACTACACTACTCTACTCTGCACTACTCTACACAACATTACTCTTTGAAACACATAACACTATTCTACTCTACACAACATGACACTATTCTAAACTACACATACTACGCTGCACTACTCCACACCACGGTACACTAACTACACATCACTACGCTGCACTACATGACACAACACTACACTACTGTACTCTACACTACTTTGCACTACTCTACACATCACTACACCATTCTACACTACTCTACATGACACTTCTCTGTACAACACTACTCTGCACATTACAACACTATTCTACACTATACAACACTAAACTACTCTACACTGCTCTACTTTACATAACTGCACTTCATTGCATAGCACTACTCTACACATCATTACTGTACACTACTCTACAGTACATTGCACTAAACTGCACTATACTGCACTGCTCTGCACAACACTACATTACTCCACACTATATTACACTACTGTACTCTACACTACAGTACACATTACTATTCTGCACTACTCTACTGTACTATACACTATGGTACTCTACATGACACTACTTCACACAACACTGCACCATAATACAACACCACACTCACAACACTACTGCATTTTTTTTTTTGGTTTTTTTTTTTGTTTTTTTATAATATTTTAAAAGGGTAAAGGGTAAAAGGGTTAAATATACATATTTATAAAAAGATACATGGAGAAATATCTTTCCTCCGTCCGTCTCCCAAGGTAGGTGGAGTGGAATTCCTGGGAGCAGGGTGGCACGATGGTGGTGTGGTCACACTCTCCTTCACCGTCTCAGCAGACGCTCTCTGGTTCTGTTGGAAAAACACAGGTCAGTTAGACATAGAGCACCATTTGTACAATACCATTTTCATCATTCTCAAAGGAAAACTGAAGAGCCAAAAATTCTTCAAGACTTAGGTAGGGTATCTCCCAGTCGTGGATCCTCCGATGATTGTTCTGAGGAATAATGGCCTGGCAAAGGGGACAAGTAGAACTTTGCTCCCTCCACTGGCCGATGCATCCAGTGTGGAACAGGTGGGTGCACGGCAGCATTGTAGTCTCCTCTCTCATCTCCTCCAGGCAGATGGTGCAAATGGGCTGTTCACTTACTGCTGGCCTCTGAAGTGCCGGGTCTCTCGGAGAGCGACTTCTGTGAGAGGATCTGGTGTTCCGTTGTCTCTCTTGAAGTCGTGCTCTAGAACGAGTCCTGTGCGCTATAGGAGATTCTTGGCCTGTAATAACAATGACTGGGGTTTAATTAAAATGAACAATAAACAATTTAGTGCAGCGCTATAGTTCTAATACATCCCACTAACAGTGTGTAAATAGGCAGTACATATAAATATCAATTCAATCCATGTTAATATCCAGCTTTTCATTAATTATTCTCCACCCAAAACTGCAGACATTATAAACATCCCATATAAGTGTCACATTCAAAGCACATAATATCAAAATGACAGAGAGTTTCTCAAGTGGGGCTTCAATCCATGCAAATCCACCCAAAACTTTGCCACCTATTGTTAACTCTTTTTTTACCAACAAGGGATAAAGATAATACTGGGTCCAGGCAAGTCTAGAAGCGCTCTTTTCCTCCTGAAGGTAGCAAACACTTATGGCTTTACCTCCCCAGGTGATAAAAAATAAGAGAGAACTCATAGTGCTCCCTGTAACACCATCATTTATTAAAACTCATATTAAAAGCACTTTTGTAGTGAAGTATGGGCTTCAGTACAAAAGCTTTGCCGTGTTGCAACAAAATCACAGCAACATAACGTATTGGGTGATGCCACCGGTGGGATCTCTGAGGGATTCCATACAAATGTGAGGTGAGCAGTGATAGGCAGAGCGGTGTATTGTGATGGGAGCGGTGAGCGGCCATATACACACCACATGAAAATACTTTTTTATTGAAAGCCATACTGGTTTTATACAATGTAAGTGCTTCCAATATAAGTTTTGATAAATGATGGTGTTACAGGAAGCACTATGAGTTCTCTCTGATTTGTATTATCTGGGGAGGCAAAGCCATAAGTGTTTGCTACCTTCAGGAGGAAAAGAACGCTTCTAGACTTGCCTGGACCTGGTATTATCATTAACCCCTGTTGGGGAAAAAAAAGCGTTGTAACCAGGTGAACTGGTGTTTCTTTTGGGAGTGGAGTTAACATAGTGGTGTATCTTCAGTTTTGGGTGGATCTACCTGGATTGAAACCTTGAAAAGCAATTGGTCATTTGAATATAAGGTGTTTTGAATGTGACAGGTATATGGGATGTTTATAATGTTTTGGATGGAGTAATTGAGAATATTTTTGATTTTGGTTGGAGCAACTGAGAATCACAATTGAAACGATATGCACATGTATCTCTATGGGGTGGATTTACTAAAGGCAAATAGACTGCGCACTTTGCAAGTGCAATTGCACTTATTTTCTCCAGAGTGAATGTGGTAAAGCTTCACACTGTAAAAATTATCCAATCGGGTGCAAGGAAAAATAAACAATATTTTTGCTTGCACAGGATTGGATGATGGAAATCAACAGAGCTTCCCCTCATTTACTAAGCTCTGGGGAAAATGAGGGTAACTTCCCTTGTGAAGTGAACAATCAATTTATCTGCAGTAAGTCCACTCCTTTGTGTTTTCATCGTCACACTTACAGTACATGGGATGTTTATAATGTTTTCAGTTTTGGGTGCAGTAACTGAGACTCACAATTGAAACATTGGGTATTCACACAGATTGGAGTGTGGACATTTCTATTGATATATATATGT
The DNA here is from genome assembly GCF_965119305.1 of Pelophylax lessonae. Classification (NCBI taxonomy): domain Eukaryota; kingdom Metazoa; phylum Chordata; class Amphibia; order Anura; family Ranidae; genus Pelophylax; species Pelophylax lessonae. Next base: position 240,804,556 of record NC_138773.1, read on the forward strand.
ATTGCCTATATATACACTGTATAATGCAACTGTTATTTTCTGACTTACTATATACAGTACATTCATCTATTTTCTGTGCAGTGCTGGAGTAATAAGTAAGGTTAATGATTGGAGTTTTTAACCACTTCCCGCCCGCCCGATAGGTGTTTGACAGCGGGAATGTGGTTGCATTATCTTGACCGGACGTCATATGAGCGGCGATCGGTGATGCGAGGTGTCAGTCTGACTCCCCGCATCTCCGATCTCGGTAAAGTCTCTTTACCATGTCCAATCACGGCTGGTCACATAGTAAACAGGAAGAGCCGTTGATCGGCTTTTCTCAGTATGTGCCACGAGTAAAGGAGGAGCGCCGATCTGCGGCGCTCCTGACAGGGGGAGTTGGCACTGGTAATCAGATCATTGATTACCAGTGCAGACCCTCGGGGGGGGGGGGGTTCCATTAGAACCACCAGGGATGCCCACCCATGACCCCAGGGATGCCCACTATGGCCAGCAGGGATGGCAATCAGGACTCAGGGAGCCCCCCATTGCCCTCTCCATCAGTGCTGCCCACCAGTGCCCTCCCCATCAGTGCTGCCCACCACTGCCCATCATTGTCATCTATCAGTGCCGCCCACCAGTGCCCATTATTGCCCCCCAGTGCTGCCTATCAGTGCCCATTAATGCCCATCAGTGCCGCCTGTCAGTGCCGATCAGTGCCGCCTATCAGTGCCCATCAGTGCCCACCAGTGCCGCCTATCAGTGCCATTTAGTGCCCATCAGTGCTGCCTATCAGTGCCCACCAATGCCGCCTATCAGTGCCCAGCAGTGCCGCCTATCAGTGCCCACTAATGCTGCATATAATTGCTACCTATCAGTGCCATATATCAGTGCCTATCAGTGCCGCCTATCAGTGCTGCCTATCAGTGCCGCATATCAGTACCACCCATCAGTGCCACCCCATCAGTGCCACCCCATCAGTGCCTCCTCATCAGTGCCTGTCACTGCAGTCTCATCAGTGCTCATCAGTGCAGGAAAAAACATATTTATTTACAAAATTGTATAACATAAACAAAAAAACTTTTTTTTTTTTTTTTCAAACTTTTCGGTCTTTTTTTTATTTGTTTAGCAACAAAAAGAAAAAACCTTTCGGTGATAAAATACCACCAAAAGAAAGCTCTATTTGTGGGGGGAAAATTACATAAATTTGGTGTGGGTACAGTGTTGCATGACCGCGCAATTGTCATTCAAAATGCAACAGCGCTAAAAGGTGAAAATTGGCCTGGGCAGGAAAGGGGTGAAATTGCCCTGTATTGAAGTGGTTAAACCTTTCCTATCCCATAACACATTCAGATTTTTAAACTTTAAATGTCTAGGGCAAGTGTCTGATTTGGAGGAAATATTGAAGCGTCATAGCTGACTATCTCAGAGGTCATCCTGAAAACTAGAGATAATTTAGGAGTGAATAGTCAGATTCATTTATCTGTCCAATCACAGCACCACCTTGGCCTCTATAATACATCTAGAGACATTTATTGTGTGTTCATTTAAGTATTTATAGAAATATATTAAATGTATATTACTAAATTGAGTTTTAATCAAATGTATGCTGCCTGAGTACAGAGTGCTGGTTGATTGACAACTGCTCTGACCAATCAGCTGAGACTGGGATTTTCTGTTATTCAAACTGTCACTTTTCTAAGACAGCCCAGCCAGGCCCAGAAAATGGAGAAATGAAGGATCTTATGGCAGGATCAGCAAGGTATTTAGGGGGAAATACGGCATACACATTATATATTACCCACATTTCATTATATTTCTATCATATTTTACCCACATTTTCACTATAACAGCAATTATTGCTGTCTGTTAGGGACATGGAAGGGGAGTGGGGGGGGGGGGGTATTTAAGCCTCTAAGCCCTAAATAACCTCAGTAAAACAGTCTGACCTGGGGGCAAAATACAAATAATATTGTTTAAGGGTTGAAAATAACTCAATTTGGTTATTATTGACTTACCTGCTGGCCTGTCCTCCTGGGAGTTGCGCCGTGAACGCCTTGTTGCAGCCCGTCGTGGCATCCTGATGGTATTAAAGACACCTGGGTGTATAAAGATAGATATATAGATCAGATATATCGATGTATATATGTGAATAATATTCACAACAGCCAAAAGTAAGCAAAAAATGTCAGAAATCGCAGGGAATCGCTGGAAAGAAGCTGTACAGCGTCCTCTCAGTCTCTCTCCTCCTCACAACTGCTGCCACCACAGCTGCACAAACCAGTTCAAACCAGTTCTGAGCCAAGCACAGTGCAGTGAGCCATTGATATCCCAATACTATCATAGTTTGACTGACAATTACTCAGTTTTTTTGATAAAAATGAGCCTTTTATGGTATTTAATAACCACTGGGTTTTGTATTTTTACTATATAAAGGAAAACAAATAAACATTTGTAAAAAATAAATGCATTTTGTAATGTTGTGTGATTGTATGGGGGGGGGGGGTAAAATGTTGCTGACCACTGATGGTGGGCGGTTTGGGGGGTTTTAAATTGCAATTTGCCACCAATTATCTAATTGTGATAATAATTGTGGGATTTTTTGGAAGTTTAAGGCCCCTTTCAAACTTGTGTGACTTGTCCTGTAACTTGGGACTGCAAAGTCGTATGACAAGTCGTGCTCTATGATTTCCAATGAGTACTGTCCATATCTGTGCCACTTCAATGTAGTCCCTGCACTACTTTGGTCTGAATTTGATGCGTTTTGAGGTCCATAGACATAGGCATTGCTTCAAGCAGTGGCGGCTGGTGAAGTTTTAAGATGGGGGGGCGCAAGACCCCGCCCTTCTATTTTGGTCCCTCCCATTTCTCAGAAGCCACACCCCTTATAGACCCCACCCATTTTGTCCCCTGTATTTTGCTTGCGTGAACCAATTCTCCCAATATATCACATATTAAGGGCTCCATCAGTACTAGTATATCCCATAAAAGGGAGCAGGGGCCCTATTATGGGATATACTGTGGGAGACACCCTATTATGGGATACACTGACTGAGAGTGGCACAAACCCCACAGTACAGGCCCCTTGTACAAACCCCACAGTACAGACTCCCTAGCACAAACCCCACAGTACAGACTCCCTAGCACAAACCCCACAGTACAGACTCCCTAGCACAAACCCCACAGTACAGACTCCCTAGCACAAACCCCACAGTACAGACCCCCTAGCACAAACCCCACAGTACAGACCCCCTAGCACAAACCCCACAGTACAGACCCCCTAGCACAGACCACACAGTACATGCCCCCTTTCAATGTAGTGACCAGCGTACATGCCCCCTTTCAATGTAGTGACCAGCGTACATGCCCCCTTTCAATGTAGTGACCAGCGTACATGCCCCCTTTCAATGTAGTGACCAGTATACAGGCCCCCTTTCAATGTAGTGACCAGCATACATGCCCCCTTTCAATGTAGTGACCAGCGTACATGCCCCCTTTCAATGTAGTGACCAGTATACAGGCCCCCATTCAATGTAGTGACCAGCATACATGCCCCCTTTCAATGTAGTGACCAGCGTACATGCCCCCTTTCAATGTAGTGACCAGTATACAGGCCCCCTTTCAATGTAGTGACCAGTATACAGGCCCCCTTTCAATGTAGTGACCAGCGTACATGCCCCCTTTCAATGTAGTGACCAGCATACAGACCCCCTTTCAATGCAGTGACAAGCGTACAGGCCCCCTGCAGAGGTATGGCAGTGGGAGAGATGGGATCAGGCAGAGGGATGGCAGTGGGAGAGATGGGATCAGGCAGAGGGATGGAGGTGAGAGAGATGGGATCAGGCAGAGGGATGGCGGTGGGAGAGATGGGATCAGGCAGAGGGATGGTGGTGGGAGAGATGGGATCAGGCAGAGGGATGGTGGTGGGAGAGATGGGATCAGGCAAAGGGATGGCGGTGGGAGGGATGAGGGCATGAGGCAGAGAGGAATGGCAGTGGGAGGGATGGTCATGGGATGAGGCAGAGCAGAGGGGGATGGCAGTGGAAAGGCTGGATGGTTGGATGATCATGGGATGAGGCAGAGCAGAGGGGGATGGCGGTGGAAAGGCTGGATGGATGGTCATGGGATGAGGCAGAGCAGAGGGATGGCGGTGGAAAGGCTGGATGGATGGATGGTCATGGGATGAGGCAGAGCAGAGGTGGATGGCGGTGGAAAGGCTGGATGGATGGATGGTCATGGGATGAGGCAGAGCAGAGGGGGACGGCGGTGGAAAGGCTGGATGGATGGATGGTCATGGGATGAGGCAGAGCAGAGGGGGATGGCGGTGGAAAGGCTGGATGGATGGATGGTCATGGGATGAGGCAGAGCAGAGGGGGATGGCGGTGGAAAGGCTGGATGGATGGTCATGGGATGAGGCAGAGCAGAGGGGGATGGCGGTGGAAAGGCTGGATGGATGGTCATGGGATGAGGCAGAGCAGAGGGGGATGGCGGTGGAAAGGCTGGATGGATGGTCATGGGATGAGTCAGAGCAGAGGGGGACGGCGGTGGAAAGGCTGGATGGATGGATGGTCATGGGATGAGGCAGAGCAGATGGGGGATGGCGGTGGAAAGGCTGGATGGATGGATGGTCATGGGATGAGGCAGAGCAGAGGGGGATGGCAGTGGAAAGGCTGGATGGATGGATGGTCATGGGATGAGGCAAAGCAGAGGGGGACGGCGGTGGAAAGGCTGGATGGATGGATGGTCATGGGATGAGGCAGAGCAGAGGGGGATGGCGGTGGAAAGGCTGGATGGATGGATGGTCATGGGATGAGGCAGAGCAGAGGGGGGTGGCGGTGGAAAGGCTGGATGGATGGATGGTCATGGGATGAGGCAGAGCAGAGGGGGACGGCGGTGGAAAGGCTGGATGGATGGATGGTCATGGGATGAGGAAGAGCAGAGGGGGATGGCGGTGGAAAGGCTGGATGGATGGATGGATGGTCATGGGATGAGGCAGAGCAGAGGGGGATGGCAGTGGAAAGGCTGGATGGATGGATGGTCATGGGATGAGGCAGAGCAGAGGGGGATGGCGGTGGAAAGGCTGGATGGATGGATGGTCATGGGATGAGGCAGAGCAGAGGGGGACGGCGGTGGAAAGGCTGGATGGATGGATGGTCATGGGATGAGGCAGAGCAGAGGGGGATGGCGGTGGAAAGGCTGGATGGATGGTCATGGGATGAGGCAGAGCAGAGGGGGATGGCGGTGGAAAGGCTGGATGGATGGATGGTCATGGGATGAGGCAGAGCAGAGGGGGATGGCGGTGGAAAGGCTGGATGGATGGTCATGGGATGAGGCAGAGCAGAGGGGGATGGCGGTGGAAAGGCTGGATGGATGGATGGTCATGGGATGAGGAAGAGCAGAGGGGGATGGCGGTGGAAAGGCTGGATGGATGGTCATGGGATGAGGCAGAGCAGAGGGGGATGGCGGTGGAAAGGCTGGATGGATGGATGGTCATGGGATGAGGCAGAGCAGAGGGGGATGGCGGTGGAAAGGCTGGATGGATGGATGGTCATGGGATGAGGCAGAGCAGAGGAGGATGGCGGTGGAAAGGCTGGATGGATGGATGGTCATGGGATGAGGCAGAGCAGAGGGGGATGGCGGTGGAAAGGCTGGATGGATGGTCATGGGATGAGGCAGAGCATGGTCATGGAGGATTGACAGGACAGGAGGACCACGAGGACTCACTTACCGGTGGGGATGTCTTCTCTTCTTCCAGCAGATGACCTCCGCTCCTCGAGCTGCGGCCTGGTGAGGTGACCGGTCCGGTCGTCTGGATCAGATGCTGGTGGTCTCCTCTCCGGTGCTGCCGTCACTCCCGTCCGGTGTCCACCCGACTCCATCGTCCGTCCGGGTCCTGAGAATGACGGACGCGAGTGACGTCAGCGGCGCTCAGCGGGGTCAGTGTCAGATGTCCTGGATGCTGTGATTGGTCCAGGCTGGAGGCTGGACCAATCACAGCCAGGAATCCACGAAGTGGGGGTTTCCAAGCAATGTGCCTTGCGCCCAGGTTACGCCCCCACGCCCCCCCAGAAGGCAGCCAATCGGCGCCTCTTCTGGGTGGTAACCCCACCCACCCCCCTCCACATCGGCCGGCGGCGAACGCAATTTTTTTTTTTTCAAACTTTATTGCTCGTTTTGTAATTTATTTTTTTTTTTCTTATTTTAGGGGGGGCGGCGCCCTGGCGCCCCCTATGCACCGGCCGCCACTGGCTTCAAGTCCAAGCAAAATCACGCAAATTTTAGGTCGCACACGTGTGAAAGGGCCCTAAAGTGTTTTGGGTTTATTTATGATATCTAGCCATAACACACACTGCAATTTCATCCTCCAGGGAACTTTCCGGTAGCTATTATTTTGGGAGTGTTTGTAATGTGACATTTTTATTTGATATATTTTGTAAGAGAAATGAAGGGAAATGGCTCTTATACATGCGGCACCAGAAGTCTGACGCAGACTGTTGTATCCAGGCAACTAACAAACTGATTATAAACAAAAGCCCAATAAATATTTTACACCCCATTACAAGAGGACACATGACCTTTTATTTAATTTAGATAACATTCTGTGGCTGGAGTTGTTCTTTAATGTTTCTCTTCTTCTTAAAGTCATATTGAAGCATTATTTCCCAATGTGATGCTGATAGCCGGGCTTATCATGCTGTTGCTGTATTTATGTTTCTCCTCTGTGCTGCTTCTCATACTGTCTGCCTGACTTCAGTTTTGCTTTAGATGCTGTAGATACGGCTTTGGAGCCGCTGTCAATCACTGATGTGGGGGAGGCGTGGCTTTGTGTCTCTGTCGCTGCCTGTCTGCGCAGTGCTGTGATTGGCTGCATGTAAGTTGGAGTTCAGAAAAGGAAGCGTGTGCATTGTGGAGACTTTGGAGAGACTCCATAGGTCCCGGTAGGCACAGGAGGCACCCATATATCTGAAGTCAGACATCCCAGCCAGGGAACGGTATGAGGAGCAAGAACAGAGGAGAAAAACAACAAAATAACTGAAAATCTTGTATCAGAAGCTCAGTTTACAAAAATTGGCTTTAATATCATTTTAATGTCCATTTAAAATTCCATGTCCATCTAAGAATATCCTATACATGGGGTGGCAGAATTTCTCTGCACAATGAACATGTTTCTAGGGGTTGCTTATGATAATTGAATCCCCTTTTTTCTCATTAATCCCCCTGATCCAGGGCTCCTCTCCCTGCTTTTACCAACAGTCTCCATTCAGGGCTACATGAGCACGCCCTATGTAAGGTCAGGTGCTGTGACCAAGGAGGATTGTGTAGTAGTAAGTGAAGCTGCTCCAGCATTTCACCAATGATTGTGGGATTGTGTCCAGGTAGCAGATGCCAGTGACACTCCTGATAGCTGGCATGCAGTGTCCGGCTACCAAGACACTGCTGCTGTTGTAGTCTCTTCTAGGACTAGAAAATCTGGGGTGACTAGGGGAACAGTAGACACATTGGATCTCCCTGGTTGGGGCTGAGAGTTGAATTATTGGCACCAGTGATGATTAACCACTTTACCACCGGAGGATTTTGCTGTCTTACGTCTGGGCCACTTTTTACGATTCGGCACTGTGCGAATTTAACTGACAATTGCGCGGTCGTGCGACGCCGTACCCAAACCAAATTTACGTCCTTTTTTTCCCACAAACAGAGCTTTCTTTTGGTGGTATTTGATCACCTGTGGAATTTTTACTTTTTGCGCTATAATCAAAAAAAGAGCGTAAATTTTGAAAAAATAACAATATTTTTCACATTTTTTATATGAAATTGCCCCCAAAAAAAATGTAAAAATCTAATTTTTTTTTTAATTTTTGGCCAATTTGTTTTCTGCTACCTATGTTTGGTAAAAAAAAATCACAATAAACGTATTTTGATTGGTTTGCGCAAAAGTTCCCTAATATCTAAGGGAAAGATTTTTGTCATTTTTGGTGTTTTTTTTAACGAGTAATGGCGGCGATCTGCGATTTTTTTTTGCGGGACTGCGGCATTGCGGCGGACAGATCGGACCCTTGACTGACATTTTTGACACTTTTGGGGGTACCAGTGACATTACTACAGTAATCAGTGCTATAAATATGCACTGTTACTGTAAAAATGACACTGGCAGGGAAGGGGTTAATTTTATTGGAGAGGGAGGGGTTAATGTATGCCTGGTGCTTACTGACGTGTGGGGGGGGGGAGGTGACTGTGTGAGCCAGGGACAGATCGCAGGTTCAGCTATGCTGAACCCTGCAATCTGTCACTGTCTGTCACTTAGGAGATCCGCCCGCTTTGTTTACACAAGCAGGCGGATCTCCACACTCGATTCCCCGACGATCGGGGAAGAGCAGCGGCGATCGCCGCTGCCCCTCCCCTGGCCCGACTCCCGCTGTGACTGAATACAGCGGGAGTGAGCCTCCGAGAAAGGGGAATGTCTGGTGACGTAGTACTACGTCGCCAGACGTTATCAAGCCACTTTGCCGCAGTAGTGCTCTAGTGAGCAGTCGGCAAGTGGTTAAACCAATCCTTAACCAATGGCAAGACAAAATTGTGTATTGTAATGAACTGGTAAAGGGGCCCTTTGAAGCCGACACTCGCTCACCTCCAGTGAGGGACTTGTACTGAGACTGGAGCACAATATACAGAAGTAATGTATGCTGGTTGAGGTTACAAGAGACTTTTTTACCTGTGCACTGCAATACCTACACATTCCCATTTCTACAGAGATAGACTTCTGTTTGATTTTTTGGAAATTGCCAAGCATAATGACCTTTTTTTTTAGAAATTCCCAACAAAGGTATTACTTTTAAATTTATTTTTTTAAATAGCAAATACAAATTAAAATAATGACTAAATTAATTTTTCATTATTAAATATATCAGAAAAATAGCCCTTAGGTCAGGACTACCTACAGCGCTGCTATTATACTAAAAGTGGATAATTATATCACCAATAAAACCAATAAAGTTGTGCAGTTAAGCAAGTGGTGCAATGGATGAATTAATAATTATGACAAAAAAATATAAATATAAATTGTTGTTCAATAGAGCAATTACTATATTATGTGCAATGGGTGGGTATTTATATCAAAACTATAAATAAATAATATAAAATGGTGTTGCAATGAGCAGTATAGATTCAAAATGATATAGTGCACTAGAGCAATAAATAATCCGTCTACCACTGAGCACCGGCACTTTTGATATAATTGGAAGAACTTTTTTTGCACTAAAGGAAATCATTTGGACTTTAATATTTATTATTCACATATTGATGAACTTGAACAAATATTTGCACTATATAGTCCCGTTTATAAGAGCCCAATCTATTTATTTAGAATTCATGTCACCTGTTGATGTCTATATGGTTATTTATTGCTCTAGTTCACTATATAATATTGAATTTTATGCTTTTAGTTATTAATTAAATACTCATTGCACTATACTGCTCATTGCAACACCATTTTATATTATTTATTTATAGTTTTGATATAAATCCCCACCCATTGCACATAATATAGTAATTGCTCTCTTGCACAACAATTTATATTTATATTTTTTGGCATAATTATTAATTCGTCCATTGCACCACTTGCCTAATTACACAACTTTATTGGATTTATTGGTGATATAATTATCCACTTTTAATATAATAGCAAGCGCTGTAGGTAGTCCTGACCCAAGGGCTATTTTTCTGATATATTACTCTATTTATACTGCTGCTGATATTTTCATAGTTTTTGTTAGGAACCCATTATTGTACAACACTAGGCGCGGGGGATACACTTAGGTTTTATCTTTTCTTCATTATTAAATATACTCCAAAAATGCAAACAGTGTAAGTACCTATTTTGGCCTAATATTAGCCTCTTGCAGGCTCTGTACAGCAGAGCTGAGTGTGAGAGGAAGAAGCAGCACTTGCAGTCAATCAGTTCAGGGGCAAGCATGGAACGTACTGATAGGAGGAGAAAGCAGAGTGACAGAGAGGTGAGCTCATCACTGTGCTGCCTGGAAAGTAGTTGAATGCTGCTGGCTGTCATTTAGATTAGAAGACTGAGGACAGAAGTGAAATGCTGCATGGGGACAGGTCCAACTAAGTCAGCGATGGAACACCAAAGAGAAAAAGAAGAGATGTTGTCTAACAATAAATGCAATTCAGAGGTAGTTTTAGTGTAATGGAGTGTTATGTTCTTCTTGGCATTAGAGCAGGGGTGTCAAACTCAACTTCATTGTGGGCCGCATCAGCATTATGGTTTCCCTCAAAGGGCCGGGTTATATTTGTAAGATTAGATGTCCAGAGCACCCCACGCCCCCTTACACCCTTACATGAGAAGTCAAGAGTCACCCACCCTTCCTTACATCACAATGCACCCCCTTACCTTGTGCTGCTGCCAGGAAAAAAGATGTAGGTGGATCTGGGAAGAAGTTCAAGGTCTGGAGGAGAACCAGAGGATGGGTTGGAGTCAACTTCCAGGGTCTGCTGAATACTGAGACGGGGGGGGGGGGGCAGAGTCAAGCCTTTCTGTAGCTGCACAGAGTAGTGCAGGATCTGGGAAAGGAGTTTTGTCCTCTCTGCTACCAGCTACAGAGAAAAGGTGGGGGCAGAGACAAGGGGGGTGCTGCAGCTGCAGGAGAGGTGTGAGGGCCACATGAAATGGCCTGGGGGGCCACATTCGGCCCGCGGGCCTTGTGTTTGACACCTGTGCATTAGAGGGTGGGTGTTTACTAGAAAGCTCATCCATTTTTCTTTTACTTACAGAACACCGGTCATTATAGAATTATGGGGCTGTATTTGGGGCCTTGATCTGAACGTGCTCAGTGCCTGGCTGTGTCTGTCTTCAATTCTTCTGAAATAAAAACACATCCATGATTCCCTGGGACTTGAAGATTTGTTTGTACAGAGCAGTGAAAGGAAAGTAATCATTCAGAAGGTTCACTGGCTCTGGTTGGGCAGCTGGCATAGAACAGGACGACCCTCCAGTGGGTACCCAGAAGGTCACCTAAAACAAAGAACCACAGAAGGAGCGCCAGACCAAATGGTTTTAAATGGGTTTAACAGTTCTCACCTAAAACAGCCAACTTATGTTGTGGACAAAAACACTCCTCCTTCATCAGAGGATCTAGTCAGAACTTGAATGGACTATTTATTATTTGGTCTGGCACTCCTTCCTTGGTTCTGTGTTGCAATTGAATTGACCATGGACAGGCTTGCAGCAAACAGGTGTCTCAGAAAAGAGGCAGCAATCCTTTTATCTATACTCGTTCTATGTCCATTGAACAGTGTGTTGAAACTAAAGAATGATTATGACAGCAAAGGAACTAGCTATTTTACAGAAGGAGACAACAGCAATGGCAGCCTACATACACTATATTACCAAAAGTACTGGGACTCCTGCCTTTACACACATGAACTCTACTGGACCTCCCATTCTTAGTCCGTAGGGTTCAATATTGAGTTGGCCCACCCTTTGCAGCCATAACAGCTTCAACTCTTTTGGGAAAGCTGTCTGCAAGGTTTAGGAGTGTCTATGGAAATGTCTGACCATTCTTCTAGAAGCACATTTGTGAGATCAGGCACTGATGTGGAGAAGAAGGCATGGCTCACAGTGTCAGCTCTGTTTATCCCAAAGGTCTTCTTTTGGGTTGAGGTCAGGACTCTGTGCAGGCTAATCAAGTTCCTCCACCCCAAACTCTTTATGGAACTTGCTTTGTGGTGGGCCAACTCAATATTGAACCCTACGGACTAAGACTGGAATGCCATTAAAGTTCATATGCGTGTAAAAGCATGTGTCCCAATACTTTTGGTAATATAGTGTATTTTTCTCACAAGACCCATCATTAGCGACATTTGAGGTTGATTTACTAAAGGCAAATAGACTGTGCACTTTGCAAATGTCCTTGCTCCAGAGCTTAGTAAATGAGGGGAAGCTCTGCTGATTTCCATCATCCAATCGTATGCAAGCAAAAATATATATATTTTTTTGTTTGTTTTTCTCTGAATGTGATTGGATATTGTTTGCAAAGTAAAGCTTTTCCTCATTGCCTAAGCTCTGGAGTAACTACAATTGCATAGTGCACAGTCTATTTGCCTTTAGCATATCTCCCTCATAATGTTTGCCATTGGTGGACTCCTTTTGAAAAAAAAGAATAGAACAAGTTAACTGACTATGTCTTACTTCATGAGTCACACATCCATTCATATCTTTTTAGTAGACTTTAGGGTACCCTGAACTCTCTCATGGCTCATGATGTGCAATGAATTTGGACAATGACCTACGGCCACACCACCCTGAATACGCCCGATCTCGTCTGAATTTGGACAGTGAACTCCCTCTGTACCCCCAGCCCAAATGGAGTCTATAGGAAATGAGAGAATTTTTCTGGAACCCTCGTTATCTGTTAGACAGGTAGTGAAGGATGTGCCTCCTGCTTCTCAACTGACGTAGAGATGAATGCTTTTATATTTTAGGAAGCAATAAAGGTATTATATATACATAAAAAAATATTTATATATACATAGGAATGTCTAGGAAATGGGAGCACCCATCAAGCATTGTGTTCTGTTATATTCTGTTTCTTGTTTTTGCTATTGAGAGATCCAGTCCCACACCCCTACCATTTGGTTCCATACCACGGACCAAGAAGTATGGGTACCCCCAGTTCCAAACCTCAGGGGGTTTAGGGGTTGATTTACTAAAAGTGGAGATTGCAAAATCTGGTGCAGCTGTGCATGGTAGCCAATCAGCTTCTAACTTCAATTAAGCTTTGATAAAAAAAATAAAAATAAAATACTGATTGGTTTCTATGCACAGTTGCACCAGATATTGCACGCTCCAGTTTTAGTGAATCGACACCTAAAGCTGCATACACACTATACAATTGTCTTTAGATTTTTTCCTTTAGATTTACCAAAACCATATAATATGAGGTCAAACCCAAACACTATCAATTTGTATGCACTCAGGCAGGCCCCTGCACTACATAGTTGAAGGAAAATCTAACAACAAAAATTGTATAGTGTGTATCCAGCCTTAGCGTCTACCTTTAAAGACAGGCCTGTGGTTTGGTATGTGTTCTTTTGGATGCTGAAAAGTTACCTCTGGCAGGTTTTGGCATAGAGCTTTCAGCATGAATAACAAACTAAAAAATGATTATTTCTGCACTGACTGCTGGCGCTGAGGTGGCTGATCTGAGGTGTGCGGGAGGAATTCTTAGCAGGACTCCTAGGCCCCTTTCACACATATGGACCGTTCGTCCATTTTTCATCCTGTTGAAGGATGAAAAATGGACATCAATGCATTCCTATAGAAAAAAGGATGTGAATGGATGATAATCTATTAATTCAGTTTTTATCCGCTTCCATCAACATCCGTTTTTTTGCCCTATTTTTCATCCATTAAAAAAAACAGATCGGATGAAAAACGGATGACAACGGATACAAAACGAATGAAAACTGTTATAAAACTGATGACAACGGATAAAAAATGGATGTAAAAATGAAGTTGACTAAGAAAAAACTGATGACAAAAAAGTGACTGAACTGATGAAATGAACGGTCCGTATGTGTGAAAGGGGCCTAATATTTGTCACAGGGTGAGCTGACCCCTGCACTCTATATGGTATATCATATGTTATATAGTTTTTATAGCCGTACTCCTGATTGCCAAGTCACCCCCCAGTGTTCTTCTATAAGGTAGGCTTAGGTGGAAAGTAGATGTAGGAAGAGTTTTTACAAATTATATTTTCATCCTGAGGTTTATGTGAGTTTGTAAGACTCTTGTTTATGGCACAGTAATTACAGACTATTTTGTGGGTACAAGGACTGAGACACACATGTGTGGTGTATACTGTGGGTGGGCTGAGACTCTAACCACACCCCGTTAAACTATGACCACCAATATTCACAGGAATGTACTGATAACCATGCTTTGTTGTGAACTTCATATATTTTTCCCATTTCATGTACCTCTATTCCAGGGACGTGCAGTCAGGGGAGGCAGAGCCCCCCTGCCATTAACATTAATAAAAAAAAAAAAAACAATCAAGCTTTGGGGGCCGTAGCTCGGTGACCTGGGGTCCCCTAGCACCTATGGTTCCAGAGATACGGGGCTCCTTGCGCAGCCTGTCAGAATCTGTTTGCAGCAGATTGAGAGGATGAGCTCACAGTGCCTCTGATTTCTTGCCAGAGGCACCGGCAATGGACAGATTGGTTGGAGCCTTGGACCAATGGTAAAACACCATTGGTCTAAGCTGTCCAATAAAAATGCTGCAGTGGAGGCTCTCCTCTCACTGCAGTGTCATAGAAGGGGACATGTGTCTAAAAGACAAATGCTCCCTTCCAGCCCAGCCCTCTTACTTACAAGGAAAAAACATGGATTTATAGGTATAAGGTTTACCCATAATCCCATGTTTTTCTTATACAGTTAAGGGAGAGAATCTGCTGCTGCTGAAAAGGTACTTTTTTAATCAAGCTAAATAATATATTCTTATTGTAACATAAAAATGTGTCTTTTATCTATTTACTATGAAATTACTAGTTTGAAGTTAGAACTTCAAACTTCAGTAATTTGACCGTTAAGCCACCTGCTTGAGTACAGTTTTTAAAATATAGTAAATTACCTTAAAAACAATATATAGTAATTATTTGTATATTACTTATGGTAATTAACCACTTGCCACCCAGGCCGATTCTGACACTTCTCTCCTACATGTAAAAATCATCATTTTTTTGCTGAAAAATTACTCAGAATCCCCAAACTATATATATATATATATATATATATATATATATATATATAAAATATATTTTATTTTATTTTTTTTTGAAAATCTTTTTATTGGTATAAAACAGAAAAACAACAACACACTACAAAAACAACAATGGTGCATTCAATCAGTTACATGGCACTGAAGGGATAAACAAAAATGCTGTCACTCATATCAATAGCGCAGGTAGACAAGGCGTTCACAGTCAGCATAGTGAGAGGAGAAAAAAAAAAAAGGGGGGGAACCACCCCAGCCATGAAGACAACAAAACCAAGGGAAACGAGGCAACCGAACTGTGGACCACCATTATTCCATGCACGCCAGCAGGGCAGCCGAGGAACCCTCCAGCCACCGCTGCCAGACACGGTCATGCTTTTTCGGACAGCCCCTGTGTGCGTATGTGTCTCGGTATAGTGGGAGAACTCCATCTATCAGCTCCCTCCAATGCTGGAGCGTGGGGGGAGCCCGCCTGCGCCAGTGTAAAGCAATAATCTTCCGGGCATAAATATATTTTATTTTTTAACAGACACCCTAGGGAATTAAATGGTGGTCATTGCTACTTTTTATTTTTCAAACACATTTTTTAGAAAAAAAGAATTGCTTCATGAATAAAAAAACTAAAAAACACCAAGGTTAGCCCACATTTTTTGTATAATGTGAAAGATGATGTTTCGCTGAGTAATTAGGTACCTAACATGTCATGTGTTAAAATTGCGCACACTTGTGGAATAGCGCCAAACTTCAGTACTTTAAAATCTCCGTAGACATTTTTAAACCGTCGCCTATGGAGTACCAAATTTGTCACCATTCCATGAGCGTGCGCAATTTTGAAGCATGACATTTTAGGTATCAATTTACTCTGCGTAACATTATCTTTCACACTATAGAAAAAATTGGGCTAACTTTACTGTTTTTTTATTTTTTAATTTAAAAAAAAAACTGTATTTCTTTCCAAAAAAATGGCATTTGTAGGACCGCTGCACAAGTACGGTGTGACATAAACTATTGCAGTGATCTCCATTTTTTTCTCTAAGGTCTCTGCTAAAATATATATATATATATATATATATATATATATATATATATATATATAATGTTTGGCAGTTCTAAGTACTTTTCTAGCAAAAAATACTGATTTTAAGTTGTAAACAACAAATGTCAGAAATTGGCCTGGTCCTTAAATGAAGCCAAACTCCAGCTTGCACTTTGTAAGCAAAACAGCAAACAGTTTTTTCCTTTTGAGATAAAGTTTTTACATAAATAAAAGCTGATCATTGGAAGCACCCCTGTCAGTTGTAAATGGTTTATTTCATCCCTGTAACTGCTACATCAGTAGGAGAGCTTGTTCTTTTGGAAAACAACATACACTAGGTGGAAATTAATGGAAAGCCTACAGAAAGAAAAAGTAAAGCAGCCATTACATCCAAGAATCGGTAGGCTGCAATATATTAAATATTTGCTTTTGGGTATATTACTGCTTTATTCTGGCCAGCTGTGTCAAGGTAATTCCTCTCTGGCCAGTCCCTACTTTAAATGACACTACACAATTCTATAAAATGCTAAATGTTAATCACTGCTAGCGAACTTCAGTGGATATAGTGCCAGTATGGGGCAAACAGACATAGGCTGTAGGCAAGCTACAGGTTCAGGTCTGGTCACTAATCTGAACTAATGTACATATATATATATATATATATATATATATAACCCAGCAGGTTCTAAAAGGCTATGACTACATGTCAACACTAGAAAATTTGAATTGAACCCTCTGCACATTGCAATACACCCTTTCTAGCAAACTTTTATAAAAACAGGGATTTTTGGTTCACATACTTTGCAATGTATGTTTAAGCTGGCCAACTGCGTCAAAGTAATCCCTCTCTGGCCAGACCTACACTACACTAAACTACGCTAGCTACACTACTCTACTTTACTTTGCTCTAAACTATACTATTCTACACTACACTACTCTACTATACTCTACACATCAGTACACTACATGACACAACATGACTACACTGCACTATTCTACACTGCACTACTCTACACAACATTACTCTTTGAAACACACAACACTATTCTACTCTACACAACATGACACTATTCTACACTACACATACTACGCTGCACTACTCTACACCACGGGACACTAACTACACATCACTACGCTGTACTACATGACACAACATTACACTACTCTACTTTGCTCTAAACTATACTATTCTACACTACACTACTCTACTATACTCTACACATCAGTACATGACACAACACTACACTACAGTACTTTGCTTTACACTACACAGCACTATACTATGCTAAATATCATTGCATTGGACTACACTACACTACACTACACTACACTACACTACACTACACTACACTACACTACTCTACACTGCACTACTCTACACAACATTACTCTTTGAAACACATAACACTATTCTACTCTACACAACATGACACTATTCTACACTACACATACTACGCTGCACTACTCTACACCACGGTACACTAACTACACATCACTACGCTGTACTACATGACACAACATTACACTACTGTACTCTACACTACTTTGACCTACTCTACACATCACTACACCATTCTACACTACTCTACATGACACTACTCTGTACAACACTACTCTGCACGTTACAACACTATTCTACACTATACAACACTAAACTACTCTACACTGCTCTACTTTACATAACTGCACTTCATTGCATAGCACTACTCTACACATCATTACTGCACACTACTCTACAGTACATTGCACTAAACTACACTACACTGCACTGCTCTGCACAACACTACATTACTCCACACTATATTACACTACTGTACTCTACACTACAGTACACATTACTATTCTGCACTACTCTACTGTACTATACACTATGGTACTCTACATGACACTACTTCACACTACACTCATAACACTACTGCATTTTTTTTTTTTTTTGGTTTTTTTTTTTGGTTTTTTATATTTTTAAAGGGTAAAGGGTAAAAAGGTTAAATATACATATTTACAAAAAGATACATGGAGAAATATCTTTCCTCCGTCAGTCTCCCAAGGTAGGTGGAGTGGAATTCCTGGGAGCAGGGTGGCACGATGGTGGTGTTGTCACACTCTCCTTCACCGTCTCAGCAGACGCTCTCTGGTTCTGTTGGAAAAACACAGGTCAGTTAGACATAGAGCACCATTTGTACAATACCATTTTCATCATTCTCAAAGGAAAACTGAAGAGCCAAAAATTCTTCAAGACTTAGGTAGGGTATCTCCCAGCCGTGGATTCTCCGATGATTGTTCTGAGGAATAATGGCCCGGCAAAGGGGACAAGTAGAACTTTGCTCCCTCCACTGCCCGATGCATCCAGTGTGGAACAGGTGGGTGCACGGCAGCATTGTAGTCTCCTCTCTCATCTCCTCCAGGCAGATGGTGCAAATGGGCTGTTCACTTACTGCTGGCCTCTGCAGTGCCGGGTCTCTCGGAGAGCGACTTCTGTGAGAGGATCTGGTGTTCCGTTGTCTCTCTTGAAGTCGTGCTCTAGAACGAGTCCTGTGCGCTATAGGAGATTCTTGGCCTGTAATAACAATGACTGGGGTTTAATTAAAACGAACAATAAACAATTTAGTGCAGCGCTATAGTTCTAATACATCCCACTAACAGTGTGTAAATAGGCAGTACATATAAATATCAATTCAATCCATGTTAATATCCAGCTTTTCATTAATGATTCTCCACCCAAAACTGCAGACATTATAAACATCCCATATAAGTGTCACATTCAAAGCACATAATATCAAAATGACAGAGAGTTTCTCAAGTGGGGCTTCAATCCATGCAAATCCACCCAAAACTTTGCCACCTATTGCTAACTCTTTTTACCAACAAGGGATAAAGATAATACTGGGTCCAGGCAAGTCTAGAAGCGCTCTTTTCCTCCTAAAGGTAGCAAACACTTATGGCTTTACCTCCCCAGGTGATAAAAAATAAGAGAGAACTCATAGTGCTCCCTGTAACACCATCATTTATTAAAACTCATATTTAAAGCAATTTTGTAGTGAAGTATGAGCTTCAGTACAAAAGCTTTGCCGTGTTGCAACAAAATCACAGCAACATAACGTATTGGGTGATGCCACCGGTGGGATCTCTGAGGGATTCCATACAAATGTGAGGTGAGCAGTGATAGGCAGAGCGGTGTATTGTGATGGGAGCGGTGAGCGGCCATATACACACCACATGAAAATACTTTTTTATTGAAAGCCATACTGGTTTTATACAATGTAAGTGCTTCCAATATAAGTTTTGATAAATGATGGAGTTACAGGAAGCACTATGAGTTCTCTCTGATTTGTATTATCTGGGGAGGCAAAGCCATAAGTGTTTGCTACCTTCAGGAGGAAAAGAACGCTTCTAGACTTGCCTGGACCTGGTATTATCATTAACCCTTGTTGGGAAAAAAAAGCGTTGTAACCAGGTGAACTGGTGTTTCTTTTGGGAGTGGAGTTAACACCATGGTGGAGAATTGTGGCGTATCTTCAGTTTTGGGTGGATCTACTTGGATTAAAACCTTGAAAAGCAATTGGTCATTTGAATTTAAGGTGTTTTGAATGTGACAGGTATATGGGATGATTATAATGTTTTGGATGGAGTAATTGAGAATATTTTTGATTTCGGTTGGAACAACTGAGAATTGAAACGATATGCACATGTATCTCTATGGGGTGGATTTACTAAAGGCAAATAGACTGCGCACTTTGCAAGTGCAATTGCACTCATTTTCTCCAGAGCTTAGTGAATGTGGTAAAGCTTCACACTGTAAAAATTATCCAATTGGGTGCAAGGAAAAATAAACAATATTTTTGCTTGCACAGGATTGGATGATGGAAATCAACAGAGCTTCCCCTCATTTACTAAGCTCTGGGGAAAATGAGGGTAACTTCCCTTGTAAAGTGAACAATCAATTTATCTGCAGTAAGTCCACTCCTTTGTGTTTTCATGGTCACACTTACAGTACATGGGATGTTTATAATGTTTTCAGTTTTGGGTGCAGTAACTGAGACTCACAATTGAAACATTGGCTATTCACACAGATTGGAGTGTGGACATTTCTATTGATATATATATGTATTGCCTATATATACACTGTATAATGCAACTGTTATTTTCTGGCTTACTATATACAGTATATTCATCTATTTTCTGTGCAGTGCTGGAGTAATAAGTAAGGTTAATGATTGGAGTTTTTAACCACTTCCCGCCCGCCCTATAGGCGTTTGACGGCGGGAATGTGGTTGCATTATCCTGACCGGACGTCATATGAGCGGCGATCGGTGATGCGAGGTGTCAGTCTGACTCCCCGCATCTCCGATCTTGGTAAAGTCTCTTTACCATCTCCAATCACGGCTGGTCACATAGTAAACAGGAAGAGCCGTTGATCGGCTTTCCTCAGTATGTGCCTGACAGGCATGAGTAAAGGAGGGGCGCGGATCTGTGGCTCTCCTGACAGGGGGGTTCGGCACTGGTAATCAGATCATTGATTACCAGTGCAGACCCTCGGGGGGGGGGGGGGGGGTTCCACTAGAACCACCAGGGATGCCCACCCATGACCCCAGGGATGCCCACTATGGCCACCAGGCATGGCAATCAGGGCTCAATTGCCCTCCCCATCAGTGCTGCCCGCCAGTGCCCTCCCCATCAGTGCTGCCCACCATTGCCCATCATTGCCATCTATCAGTGCCGGCCCACCAGTGCCCATCATTGCCCACCAGTGCCGTCTATCAGTGCCCATCAATGCCGCCCGTCAGTGCCGATCAGTGCCGCCTATCAGTGCCCACCAGTGCTGCATATCAGTGCTACCTATCAGTGCCACATATCAGTGCCTATCAGTGCCGTCTATCAGTGCCGCATATCAGTGCCACCCTATCAGTGCCTCCTCATCAGTGCCTGTCAGTGCAGTCTCATCAGTGCTCATCAGTGCAGGAAAAAACCTATTTATTTACAAAATTGTATAACATAAACAAAAAAACGTTTTTTTTTTTCCCAAACTTTTCGGTCTTTTTTTTATGTGTTTAGCAAAAAAGAAAAAACCTTGCGGTGATCAAATACCACCAAAAGAAAGCTTTATTTGTGGGGGAAAATGACATAAATTTGGTGTGGGTACAGTGTGGCATGACCGCGCAATTGTCATTCAAAATGCAACAGCGCTAAAAGGTGAAAATTGGCCTGGGCAGGAAGGGGGTGAAAGTGCCCAGTATTGAAGTGGTTAAACCTTTCCTATCCCATAACACATTCAGATTTTTAAACTTTAAATGTCTAGGGCAAGTGTCTGATTTGGAAGAAATATTGAAGCGTCATAGCTGACTATCTCAGAGGTCATCCTGAATAATTTAGGAGTGAATAGTCAGATTCATTTATCTGTCCAATCACAGCACCACCTTGGCCTCTATAATACATCTAGAGACATTTATTGTGTGTTCATTTAAATATTTATAGAAATATATTAAATGTATATTACTAAATTGAGTTTTAATCAAATGTACAGTATGCTGCCTGAGTACAGAGTGCTGGTTGATTGACAACTGCTCTGACCAATCAGCTGAGACTGGGATTTTCTGTTATTCAAACTGTCACTTTTCTAAGACAGCCCAGCCAGGCCCAGAAAATGGAGAAATGAAGGATCTTATGGCAGGATCAGCAAGGTATTTAGGGGGAAATACGGCATACACATTATATATTACCCACATTTCATTATATTTCTATCATATTTTACCCACATTTTCACTATAACAGCAATTATTGCTGTCTGTTAGGGACAGGGAAGGGGAGTGGGGGGAGGGGGGGGTATTTAAGCATCTAAGCCCTAAATAACCTCAGTAAAACAGTCTGACCTGGGGGCAAAATACAAATAATATTGTTTAAGGGTTGAAAATAACTCAATTTGGTTATTATTGACTTACCTGCTGGCCTGTCCTCCTGGGAGTTGCGCCGTGAACGCCTTGTTGCAGCCCGTCGTGGCATCCTGATGGTATTAAAGACACCTGGGTGTATAAAGATAGATATATAGATCAGATATATCGATGTATATATGTGAATAATATTCACAACAGCCAAAAGTAAGCAAAAAATGTCAGAAATCGCAGGGAATCGCTGGAAAGAAGCTGTACAGCGTCCTCTCAGTCTCTCTCCTCCTCACAAGTGCTGCCACCACAGCTGCACAAACCAGTTCAAACCAGTTCTGAGCCAAGCACAGTGCAGTGAGCCATTGATATCCCAATACTATCATAGTTTGACTGACAATTACTCCGTTTTTTAGATAAAAAAGAGCCTTTTATGGTATTTGTAAAAAATTATTTGTAAAAAATATTTCAATGTTGTGTGATTGTATGGGGGGGGGGGAGGGGTAAAATACTGCTGACCACTGATGGTGGGGGGTTTGGGGGGTTTTAAAATGCAATTTGCCACCAAATCTAATTGTGATAATAATTGTGGGATTTTTTGGAAGTTTAAGGCCCCTTTCAAGCTTGTTTGACTTGTCCTGTAACTTGGGACTGCAAAGTCGTATGACAAGTCGTGCTCTATGATTTCCAATGAGTACTGTCCATATCTGTGCCACTTCAAAGTAGTCCCTGCACTACTTTGGTCTGACTTTGATGCGTTTTGAGGTCCATAGACATAGGCATTGCTTCGAGTCCAGGCAAAATTGCGCAAATTTTAGGTCGCACACGTGTGAAAGGGACCTTAAAGTGTTTTGGGTTTATTTATGATATCTAGCCATAACACACACTGCAATTTCATCCTCCAGGGAACTTTCCGGTAGCTATCATTTTGGGAGTGTTTGTAATGTGACATTTTTATTTTGATATATTTTGTAAGAGAAATGAAGGGAAATGGCTCTTATACATGCGGCACCAGAAGTCTGACGCAGATTGTTGTATCCAGGCAACTAACAAACTGATTTTAAACAAAAAGCCCAATAAATATTTTACCCCCCATTACAAGAGGACACTTGACCTTTTATTTAATTTAGATAACATTCTGTGGCTGGAGTTGTTCTTTAATGTTTCTCTTCTTCTTAAAGTCATATTGAAGCATTATTTCCCAATGTGATGCTGATAGCCGGGCTTATCATGCTGTTGCTGTATTTATGTTTCTCCTCTGTGCTGCTTCTCATACTGTCTGCCTGACTTCAGTTTTGCTTTAGATGCTGTAGATACGGCTTTGGAGCCGCTGTCAATCACCGATGTGGGGGAGGCGTGGCTTTGTGTCTGTCGCTGCCTGTCTGCGCAGTGCTGTGATTGGCTGCATGTAAGTTGGAGTTCAGAAAAGGAAGCGTGTGCATTGTAGAGACTTTGGAGAGACTCCATAGGTCCCGGTAGGCACAGGAGGCACCCATATATCTGAAGTCAGACATCCCAGCCAGGGAACGGTATGAGGAGCAAGAACAGAGGAGAAAAATAACAAAAAAACTGAAAATCTTGTATCAGAAGCTCAGTTTACAAAAATTGGCTTTAATATCATTTTAATGTCCATTTAAAACTCCATGTCCATCTAAGAATATCCTATAGTCAGTCAAAGTCAAGTGAAATCTACTTTATTGTCAATTCTTCCACATGTACAATACATACATACAGAGAATCGAAGTTACGTTACTCTTAGACCCCCGGTGCATACAGATAACACTAACAATGTAGCCTAAAAATCTAAAAACACAAAAATAAATAAATAAATAAATAAATAAATAAAAATAAGGTTAAATAAAAACAGCGCAAGGCACATGACAGATAAAGTGCAGACCAATGACTTCAGTTCCATGATGAATGAGGTAGTGAGCAGACCAATGCTGCCAAAGTGACTGGTACAAGTCATGGAATGCTAGTGGAAGGAGGGGGTGGAAGGACCTAGGGATATAGGATCTAGGGAAGGGGAGGTGCATAGTTCAGTGGTGCCTATGGCAGAAAAGGGACAAGGGGGTAAGTTCGACATGGGGTGGCAGAATTTCTCTGCACAATGAACATGTTTCTAGGGGTTGCTTATGATAATTGAATCCCCTTTTTTCTCATTAATCCCCCTGATCCAGGGCTCCTCTCCCTGCTTTTACCAACAGTCTCCATTCAGGGCTACATGAGCACGCCCTATGTAAGGTCAGGTGCTGTGACCAAGGAGGATTGTGTAGTAGTAAGTGAGGCTGCTCCAGCATTTCACCAATGATTGTGGGATTGTGTCCAGGTAACAGATGCCAGTGACACTCCTGATAGCTGGCATGCAGTGTCCGGCTAGCAAGACACTGCTGCTGTTGTAGTCTCTTCTAGGACTAGAAAATCTGGGGTGACTAGGGGAACAGTAGACACATTGGATCTCCCTGCTTGGGGCTGAGAGTTGAATTATTGGCACCAGTGATGACTAGATTGGTTTGCTCAGATTAAACCAATCCTTAACCAATGGCAAGACAACATTGTGTATTGTAATGAACTGGTAAAGGGGCCCTTTGAAGCCGACACTCGCTCACCTCCAGTGAGGGACTTGTGAGCACAATATACAGAAGTAATGTATGCTGGTTGAGGTTACAAGAGACTTTTTTACCAGTGCACTGCAATACTTACACACTCCCATTTCTACAGAGATAGACTTCTGTTTGATTTTTTGGAAATTGCCAAGCATAATGACCTTTTTTTTTAGAAATTCCCAACAAAAGTATTACTTTTAAATTTAATTTCTTAAATAGCAAATACAAATTAAAATAATCACTAAATTAATTTTTCATTATTAAATATATCAGAAAAATAGCCCTTAGGTCAGGACTACCTACAGCGCTGCTATTATACTAAAAGTGGATAATTATATCACCAATAAAACCAATAAAGTTGTGCAATTAAGCAAGTGGTGCAATGGATGAATTAATAATTGTGACAAAAAAATATAAATATAAATTGTTGTTCAATAGAGCAATTACTATATTATGTGCAATGGGTGGGGATTTATATCAAAACTATAAATAAATAATATAAAATGGTGTTGCAATCAGCAGTATAGATTCAAAATTATAAAGTGCACTAGAGCAATAAATAATCCGTCTACCACTGAGCACTTTTGATATAATTGGATGAACTTTTTTTGCACTAAAGGAAATCATTTGGACTTTAATATTTATTATTCACATATTGATGAACTTGAACAAATATTTGCACTATATAGTCCCGTTTATAACAGCACAATCTATTTATTTAGAATTCATGTCACCTGTTGATGTCTATATGGTTATTTATTGCTCTAGTTCACTATATAATATTGAATTTTATGCTTTTAGTTATTAATTAAATACTCATTGCACTATACTGCTCATTGCAACACCATTTTATATTATTTATTTATAGTTTTGATATAAATACCCACCCATTGCACATAATATAGTAATTGCTCTCTTGCACAACAATTTATATTTATATTTTTTTGGCATAATTATTAATTCGTCCATTGCACCACTTGCCTAATTACACAACTTTATTGATTTTATTGGTGATATAATTATCCACTTTTAATATAATAGCAAGCGCTGTAGGTAGTCCTGACCCAAGGGCTATTTTTCTGATATATTACTTTATTTATACGGTTGCTGCTATTTTCATAGTTTTTTTTAGGAACCCATTATTGTACAACACTAGGCGCGGGGGATACACTTAGGTTTTATCTTTTCTTCATTATTAAATATACTCTTAAAATGCAAGCAGTGTAAGTACCTATTTTGGCCTAATATTAGCCTCTTGCAGGCTCTGTACAGCAGAACTGAGTGTGAGAGGAAGAAGCAGCACTTGCAGTCAATCAGTTCAGGGGCAGGCATGGAACGTACTGATAAGAGGAGAAAGCAGAGTGACAGAGAGGTGAGCTCATCACTGTGCTGCCTGGAAAGTAGTTGAATGCTGCTGGCTGTCATTTAGATTAGAAGACTGAGGACAGAAGTGAAATGCTGCATGGGGACAGGTCCAACTAAGTCAGCGATGGAACACCAAAGAGAAAAAGAAGAGATGTTGTCTAACAATAAATGCAATTCAGAGGTAGTTTTAGTGTAATGGAGTGTTATGTTCTTCTTGGCATTAGAGCAGGGGTGTCAAACTCAACTTCATTGTGGGCCGCATCAGCATTATGGTTTCCCTCAAAGGGCCGGGTTATATTTGTAAGATTAGATGTCCAGAGCACCTCACACCCCTTACACCCTTACATGAGAAGTCAAGAGTCACCCACCCTTCCTTACATCACAATGCACCCCCTTACCTTGTGCTGCTGCCAGGAAAAAGATGTAGGTGGATCTGGGAAGAAGTTCAAGGTCTGGAGGAGAACCAGAGGAGGGCTGGAGTCAACTTCCAGGGTCTGCTGAATGCTGAGACCAGCAGGTGCAGGATCTGTAGGAGTTCTGCCCTCCTCTTTGATGTGGACTACTGAGACGGGGGGGGCAAAGTCAAGCCTTTCTGCAGCTGCACAGAGTAGTGCAGGATCTGGGAAAGGAGTTTTGTCCTCTCTGCTACCAGCTACAGAGAAAAGGTGGGGGCAGAGACAAGGAGGGTGCTGCAGCTGCAGGAGAGGTGTGAGGGCCACATGAAATGTCCTGGGGGGCCACATTCGGCCCGCGGGCCTTGTGTTTGACACCTGTGCATTAGAGGGTGGGTGTTTACTAGAAAGCTCATCCATTTTGCTTTTACTTACAGAACACCGGTCATTATAGAATTATGGGGCTGTATTTGGGGCCTTGATCTGAACATGCTCAGTGCCTGGCTGTGTCTGTCTTCAATTCTTCTGAAATAAAGACACATCCACGATTCCCTGGGACTTGAAGATTTGTTTGTACAGAGCAGTGAAAGGAAAGTAATCATTCAGAAAGTTCACTGGCTCTGGTTGGGCAGCTGGCATAGAACAGGACGACCCTCCAGTGGGTACCCAGAAGGTCACCTAAAACAAAGAACCACAGAAGGAGCGCCAGACCAAATGGTTCTAAATGGGTTTAACAGTTCACACCTAAAACAGCCAACTTATGTTGTGGACAAAAACACTCCTCCTTCATCAGAGGGTCTAGTCAGAACTTGAATGGACTCAGTACAAAGGATTTATTCTCTATTCATCTGTATGGGTAAATAATAACTGAATCTATCAGTCACCAATAGTGCCACCATTATAGATAGTCACATCCTTTACTATTTGGTCTGGCACTCCTTCCTTGGTTCTGTGTTGCAATTGAATTGACCATGGACAGGCTTGCAGCAAACAGGTGTCTCAGAAAAGAAGCAGCAATCCTTTTATCTCTACTCGTTCTATGTCCATTGAACAGTGTGTTGAAACTAAAGAATGATTATGACAGCAAAGGAACTAGCTTTTTTTCAGAAGGAGACAACAGCAATGGCAGCCTACATACATTATATTACCAAAAGTACTGGGACTCCTGCCTTTACACACATGAACTCTACTGGACCTCCCATTCTTAGTCCGTAGGGTTCAATATTGAGTTGGCCCACCCTTTGCAGCTATAACAGCTTCAACTTTTCTGGGAAGGCTGTCCGCAAGGTTTAGGAGTGTCTATGGAAATGTCTGACCATTCTTCCAGAAGCACATTTGTGAGGTCAGGCACTGATGTGGAGAAGAAGGCCTGG
Organism: Pelophylax lessonae; assembly: GCF_965119305.1. Taxonomy (NCBI): domain Eukaryota; kingdom Metazoa; phylum Chordata; class Amphibia; order Anura; family Ranidae; genus Pelophylax; species Pelophylax lessonae. The sequence continues at coordinate 240,831,969 of NC_138773.1, forward strand.
CTCACAGTGTCAGCTCTGTTTATCCCAAAGGTCTTCTTTTGGGTTGATGTCAGGACTCTGTGCAGGCTAGTCAAGTTCCTCCACCCCAAACTCTCTCATTCACGTCTTTATGGAACTTGCTTTGTGGTGGGCCAACTCAATATTGAACCCTACGGACTAAGACTGGGATGCCATTAAAGTTCTTGTGCATGTAAAAGCATGTGTCCCAATACTTTTGGTAATATAGTGTATATTAAAAAAACTTGAATCTTCAGCCCCCAACGCAAATGTTTTAAATTAATCGCCACTAAGTACATCCAAAGCATTAAGATAAACTCAGAATAGCCCCAGTCTGGTCTATAAGATATGGTTATATCTTCAGAGCTCCATTTATGAATGCAGCTGTTCCCTTTGGGTAAATTATTTGAGAGCTGTTTGACCTTCCTTAAAGCAGAATTTAAGTCCTGCTTTTAAAAATTGCGAGCAGGCAGGCTCTTTATTGCAAAAGAGCAATGGGGGGATTTACTAAAACTGGTGCCCACAGAATCTGGTGCAGCTGTGAATAGTAACCTATCAGCTTCCAACTTCAGCATGTTCAATTAAAGTGGTTTAAAGCCACTTTTTTATGAACATACAATCCCCTGTGTTTAATAAGGACAAGTGCCCCAGTGTATGCATTTTCTTAAAAAATATGATGATTTCTAACTAATTTCACAGTGCCTCCTGGCACTCACGTAACTGCTTGGCTCTCTCCTCTCCCAGCCTGACAACTACAGTGGGAGGGGCTGAGAACTCCCGTTGACATCACCCGGGAAGGAGAGGAGGAGAGAGCCGAGCAGTCACTTGAGTGCCGGGAGGCGCTGTGAAATCAGGTAGAAATCGTCATATTTTTTATAAAACACATACACTGGGGCATTTGTCCTTTTTAAACACAGGGCATTGTATGAAAATATTACAATTATTATAGCAGTAGGAAGGGGTAGGGAGCAAAGCGGCACTGTCACGAGCTGACAGGCAGGGAGGGGTGGGGGGGGGGGGAGAAGACACAGGAGAGCAGAGAGGAGAGCTGTGGATGACGGAGGCAGGTAAACTGACCACAGTGTTTTTTTTATCTTTAAATAATTGTTATTAAAATTTCCAAACAAATAACAGAAATATTGAAGGCAGCTGGTTCCAATATATTATAATCAAGTAAAGCCGTAAAACATTTCCATACAAATCTAAATCAAAGTAATGGACAATAGTCATACAAATGATCAAATGAATCATACATAAACAGTATAGTAAAATCAAATAGAGCTTTCTTTTGGTGGTATTTAATGACCACTGGGTTTTTTAGTTTTTGCTAAACAAACGAAAAAAGACCAAAAAAAAAAAAGTTTTTCTTAGTTTCTGTTATAAAATTTTGCAAACAGGTAATGTTTCACTTATGTGTGCTGATGGGGCTGCGCTGATGACTACTAATAGGCAGCACTGATGGGCACTGACAGGCTGCACAGATTGACACTGATTGGCAGCACTGATGGTCACTGGTTGGCAGCACTGATGGGCACTGTTGTGGCTGCACTGATCATCAGGACACTGATGTTCAGTGCCCTGACTATAATGTCCTCTTTCACACTTGGTGGTTACTGGCTCTCTCCTCTGCCCGATGCTGATGATTGGACACAGCTAAACACGTGGTTAAGAGCCGCTGTGATTGGCTCTTTACCCGATCTGTGATCAGCTGTGTCCGGGGCGCGGTTCTGGGAGGACGACAATAGAACTGGACAACCATGCTATAGCCGTCATTCGGTTATAGCACAGACGGCAAGTGGTAAATGTCTATGGGCACAAGTCAGATAGAAGTTGCCTTGAAGTAGTGCAGGATCCTTTTCTCAAGTCAAAACGACTTCAGTAGTGCTAATTAAGACCACTCTCTTTGAATAACCTGGGACTTCACATGTCACACTACTTAGGGTCTCACAAGTCAGATCCCTACTTAGGTTCTCACAAGTCAGATCCCAACTTAGGGTCTCACAAGTCAGATCCCTACTTAGAGAATAAAATAGAGATTATTGCGCTAACTTAAAAAAATGTAAGCAGCTGACATCAATCACTGAACTAAGGAGGGTGATAAATCAATAAATACAAAAATATGTGCAGCGCTAGAAGAAAAAAATTCCCAACAAAATAAATTGTCCAATCGCAGGAAACATTCCACAAGTAACGTAAACAATTGATGGTGAGAAAAAGTCCAATATATAATGGTGCAAATCATATATAAGTGCAGCAAATCCCGTCACCAGTGAAGGTAGAAATATATTGCGCTCACCAGATGGATGGGACCCCAAAACACCTTATAGTGTAGGAGTCAAACAGGCTTAAAAATGATGGAGTGTCCCCACAGATTTTTCACCGATTCCAACGGCAACCATGCAAATCTCCGGTAGATGGAATAGTTCAGAGATTCCCCTTCCACATGGTGGGTGGTAAAACTGAAAAAAATGGAGGGACATATAGCGTAATATTGCTAAAATCAATTTAATATCAATAAAGCTGATACACTTACAGACATCCGTGAAAGACAGGCATATAAGATGTAAAACAGCTGGGCTGACCAAGTCCTCTTTACATGTTTCGGCATAAATGCCTTTTTCAAAAGATAAAGTCAGCAGGTAGCCAGTGTTCATATATATATAGAGGTAGAATTAATTGGGTACACCTGTAGGAAGTAGGCGGTGGACTGCATGGAAACCGGAAGTAAAACCGGCGTGCGTTCCAAGCCTCACTATGGTATAGCGCCAAAAATGAAGTCTATTAACCTCCCTGGCGGTATGATTCTTTTGGATTTTAGGTGCTGAAAGCGGTACCATTATTTTAGGTGCTGAAAGCATGTAATTCTTGTGAATGAGCAGCCCAAACCAACTGTATACATTTATTATACATATTATATATATATATATATATATATATATATATGTATGTATACATATATTATGTATACATATATTATATATATATATATATATATATATATATATCCGTATATATATATATATATAATGTATACAGTTGGTTTGGGCTGCTCATTCACAAGAATTACGTGTATATATATATATATATACGTGTATATATATATATATATATATATATATATATATATATATATATACATACATATACATATATATATATATATATATATATATATATATATATATATATAATATGTGTGTGTGTGTATATATATATATATATGTATATGTGTATATATATATACGTATATATATATATATATATATATATATATATATATATATATATATATATATATATACTGTATATATATGTATATATATATATATATATATACATATATTTACATAAAAAGTACAGTAAAACTGCAGGAAAGGGCACTGGGGGGTAATGTAATGTGATTTTATTTTATTTTGAACGATATCAGTGTGTTTGGTGCATTTTACATTCGAATTTGCCGCCGGTTCCACCCCCCGGCGGACGTCACGCCGCCGGAGACGGAATCCGGGGCTCGCAGACGATCGGGAGGAAGCTCCGCCGCCGCACACCGCTCGCAGTCTTCGCTGGATCCCGGAGAAAAGGTAAGTAAAACCTCCTCCAGCATCCAGCGATCTTCTTAGCGCTACCCCGAGTGTGACTCGGGGTTACCGCTTTTGGCACTAAAATCTTACCCCGAGTCACACTCGGGAATACCGCTAGGAAGGTTAAATCATAAGGGGAAACAGGAAGTGATGAAATGCCTGGAGGGGATGGCATTAGCCATCGTACATCCCAAGCCTCTTTCTGAATTGTAAGACAGGAAGTGCTGACATCACATCCGGGAATAGGCGGAAGTGATGTCAGCGTCAAAACATCGAGGGGGGACGGCATTTAACCATCATCAACCCCAAGCCTCCATCTGAAGTGTAAGATCGGATATGCCGACATCACATCCGGGATTGGGCGGAAGTGATGTCAGCACGGCAAGGCGGACCGCTTTACCGGAAGTTGGAGCATATCAATGCACCAGGTCAACAAAACAGAAATGGAGACAGCTCAGATTGGCCGATTCAGCGAGTAGTGAATATCGCCAATAAGAGAATAAAAAAAGGGGGAGAATAAAAAGATGACGTTATAGTTAAACAGCGCCAACAAAAAGGGGAGAGGAAAAAATCGGTTTAGTTATCTAAACCATAATATATCAACATAGTGGGCTCATTTATTGAGAAACCAGTATATTGAAAAAAACAAAAATGTCAATTGTCCACAGTTGAAGGGACATAATAACAAATTTTGTCTATATACAGTCCATAGTCTATCTCCATATTAGGTGACCCTTAATACAGGATATCTATAACAAAAAATATTTTTATTACATAACTACATGATGTATACAGCCAAAAGACAAATATAATAAAAATATTTTAAAAAAATATCGTGAATAAAAATAATAAAATCACATAAAAGAACGAATGAGGATAAAGGGAACATATAAGGCTAAAGATAGCCAGAAAGGCAGATGGGAGTGGGATATTTAGTACGCTAAGCTGTGTTTATAAAGGCGTTTATATCCCACTCTATATTCAACCCAAAAGGATGGTAGGACTTCAAAGTATAGATCCAGTATGTCTCTCTCCTAGAGACACCACAAATTTTTGAGCCACCCCTCCAGGGAGGTACATACTGGTCTATGACCTGAAATAAAGTGCCAGTGGGATCTTTATGGTGATAAAGAAGGTAATGTTTACCTACAGTATGCTTATCCTTGCCTGTGAGAATGCTCGTAATATGTTCATTAACACGCACATTAAAGGACCTTATAGTGCGTCCCACGTACTGCTTTTTACAGGGGCACGTTAACAAATAAACAATATGAGTAGTTATGCAAGTGGCGAAAAATTTGATATGGTGAAGACTCCCTGTGACAGAAGATTGAAAGGATGTAAATTTCCTTCTTTTATCACAATTATATTCGCACACTCTGCACTTCCGGCAGGGATAAAAACCAATAAGATCAGCAAAAAATTTTTTTGGTTTAATTGGTTCATCCGGTACATTGGGAGCTAATTGTCCTCTTAATGCAGGTGCACCTCTGAAAGTGACCGAGGGTCGTACAGGTAAAACGGTACCCAAAATGGGGTCATTTCTAAGTACATCCCAATGTTTGGATATAATTCTCTTGATGGAATTATGCTGAATAGAAAAATTGGTAAAAAAGGACCATTTAGCAAAATCAGACTGGTTTTTTGTTTTATTTCTATTTTTAGACCCAGAAAGTAATTGTGCTCTATCAATCTGGGTTACTTCCCTTATAGTGGACTCAAGAGCATCAGAATTATAACCCTTAACTAAGAACCTATCCTTTAGCAGCTGGGCTTGTTGGAGGAATTCATGTTCATGAGTACAATTCCTCCTAAGTCTGATGAATTGACTCTTAGGTATTCCACCCAACCAAGCCTTGTGATGACAGCTGTCAACAGGCAGGTACGAGTTACGGTCTGTGTCCTTGAAAAAAAGTACTGGTGACAAACTGATTGTCCACTATGGAAATATTGAGGTCTAGGAAATGGATATTGGTGGAACTATATTCAAAAGACAAATGAATACCTCTCGTGTTATCATTCAAGAATGACATGAATGTCTCGAGAGATGAGGTGTCCCCTTTCCACAGGAGGAGGATGTCGTCTATATAACGCACCCAGAGAACCAGCTCGGGTGCGTCATAAGGAAAGACGACATCCTCCTCCCATTTGGCCATAAAGAGGTTGGCCAAACTAGGGGCGAACTTCGCCCCCATGGCCACACCCCTTTGTTGTAAAAAGTATTGGTGATTGAACCAAAAGTAATTCCTCCCGGTGGCAAATATCAACAGATCTAGAATGAAATCTCGATGTGAAGGAGAGATAGATTTATCTGTCTTTAAGAAATGGTCAACAGCATTTAAACCCTGATCATGAGGGATACAAGTATAGAGAGAGGTGACATCTGCTGTCACCATCAGATGTTCACCTTCTAACTTGATATTTTTCAGCCTGTTGATAACATCACAGGTATCCTTAATGAAGGAAGGAGTTTCAATAACCAGCGGTTGTAGATAGAAATCGATGTATTTGCCAATACGTGATGTAATAGATCCCTACTTAGGTTCTCACAAGTCAGATCCCTACTTAGGGTCTCACAAGTCAGATCCCTACTTAGGGTCTCACAAGTCAGATCCCAAGTCGCAGCAGTGTGAACCAAGCCTTAATGTGAGGGCTTAACAAAAGGGTGAGCTGCTTTCTTTGGGTGGTAGCACCAGGTAGTACAATTGTTTTTAAACATTTGTGGGGCCTGAAGATTCAAGTTTTTTTAATACAGATAATGGACTTTGTGTTGGGATTCACTTTGACTTTTTATATGTATTGCATTTAAATATTTATATAACTTTGTATATATAGAAATGTGAACTGAAATGTGATGAAGTTAATACATGAATTCATGTCTTTTTTCATACATCTTTAAAAACATTCATAATATACTTCATTTTTTATTGTTCCCTTAGACAAAATTCCACCTAATGCGACTCTGATCTTTGAAATTGAGCTGTATGCAGTCAGCAAAGGGCCACGCAGCATTGAGGCATTTCAACAAATTGATATGGACAATGATAAGCAACTTTCCAAAGAGGAGGTAATATAAATATTCTATGTTAAAATCATGTACTGAACATGTTGCATATACTGTATATGTCAGGTTGGGTGTCAGAGGATGTAGGTGGTCTAGTAGAAGTGGTAAGTAGTTAGGCATTCGCCAGGCAGTTTGTATTGAGGGGAGTGAGTTCCTTGTGAGGTGTGGAGCTGAGATGACAGCTGATATTAGGGGTGTTGGTATAGTGAAACATTATCACTGTATGTTTCTCGCTTGGCTTCACAATGATCCTTATGTAGTGATAATGTTACAGCATGAATTTACACTCAGATATCACATTCTTTTGGGGGCCTAATTTCAAAAGATCAAAAGTGTTCACACTTATTTTGACATTTAAAGAGTGATGAATTCCAGGGTGTCAAATTGTGTAAAAAGGTACCTACGTCCTAATCTATATGTATAGAAGGACATCGTGGTCACGACTAAAGGGAGGGAGGGAAGGATATACCATCATTATACCATCAATATTGGTATTCCATCTTTCCAGTATCTGATGGCAAACAGGCGTAGATAGATACCATAGTCTGTCAGGTGGGGCTATCCGCTCACCCCCCTGACTTTTGGAATTGTTTCCACCTGGGATTACCTATGGATTGAAGGACCTGATCCCTTTATGAAATTTTCTCCCCATTCGCGGAGTTAATTCTCCCCATTCGCAGGCGGACATCAGAAAAAACACCTCCCCCGGCGAATGTGGGAGCCTGTATGAAAGTGGCGGTGAGGGATTCCAAGCCTCCAAAGTAGAAGTATAAAGTCTGTTCACTTAGGTTTTTAACTTTGAGAAAATCACTGCTTTGTGTCCTTTAGGGCTGCAGCGAGCATCTGTGGGTGCTAGACCACGATTTACTTTATGCAATAAAGTATTATTGAATACTGAAAAGTGTTGTGTTTGGTCTAAATTTAAACATGGAGTAACATATACATTTACTTAACATTTTATTTATAGGTCCTCTTTATTAATTAACAAACACAAATATTACTTATTTTGCTCATAAATGGTGTGTAAAACTGATGTAGCCATTTAAGGTAAAAAAGCACCATTGATCAACATAAAATGTATGCAGTATAGTAAAATGATAAACAAGGTACACATTAATATTCCTTGTAAATGGCAATGTAATTGTGACATTCAATTAGCTACATTGATCTTAATAGGGTATTCTGTAGAAGCGGACCTACTTTTAATGTTTAAGTAGCTGTCTTCAGTATCCTTAGACTAAATGGTAAATTATTAAACTGTTTGGCTAATGGCTTCCTTTGTTACAATAATGACAATTAGAGGGTCGATAACAAATTAATCCTTGTTGGGAAATGCAAATATGGCAGTTATATTAGTGCTACTTCTATGCTATATGATTATTCAACTGATCGGTTTTTAATCACATAGCAAGTATTTTATGAGCCTAAAAAAATGCAGGATGTGCAACATTTGTTAATGAGTAGGGATGATCGAACGGTTCGGGTCGACCATCGGTTCGACCCGAACATTGGCTGTTCGAGGTTCGGCCGAATTCCGAACTTTTTGCTGAAAAAGTTCGGAATTCGGCAACCAGAACCGACCAAAATGCAATGGTACAGGAAATGGGCTTTAAAAGCCCGTGATTGGACCAGAACCATCAGTAAAAGCCAATTGAGGGGGCAGGAGAATGCTAGGAATGTGATTGGAGTGACTAGGGGGTCCATAGGCCAATCATTAGTGAATACGCCCCCCAGTATATAAGATAGCCCCCGCCAAATTCCTAGCATTGTTATACTGGACATGGAAGAGAGTGGAAGCAGTTCTGTGACTTCTGCTACAAAGTGTAATTTAGCAATTTGCCCAAAAAAAAACGCCAGCTGCAAAAACACACCTGGGCGTTTTTGTAGCTGGCGTTTTTTTGAAGGTGTGATGTGGGTGTATGTATGTATACCCCTACACAGAAGTTCAGATGTTTTGCCTGCCTCCAAAGACCCACAAAAAATGCCCAAAAAAATGCCTGCGCCAAAAAAAAAATGCCCAGGTGTGTTGTTGCAGGCGTTTTTTTTGGTCATTTTTTGTGGGTCTTTGGAGGCAGGCAAAACATCTGAACTTCTGTGTAGGGGTATATATACATACACCCATGTCTGTATGTATACACATACACATATATAGCTGTGAAAGTAGCAGAACACTATGCTTGCGCTAATGAAATAATGAACACCAATATGTCTCCGCTCCTATCACACCTATATGTCTGTATGTGTATAAATACATATAAGTGTGTGTATATATATAACCCTATACAGAAGTTCAGATGTTTTGCCTGCCTCCAAAGACCCCAAAAAAATGCCCAAAAAAACGCCAGCTTCAAAAACGCCCATGTGTGTTTTTGCAGCTGGAGTTTTTTTTGGGCATTTTTTTGTATTCCTCTGCAGGGACTCACATTACATTTGTTCAGGTAAGATTCTAAAAACGAGTTAATATTCTTCTGATATATTTTCCTGATGGTTGAGAGGGAACAGGAATCTCCTTATAATTCATCGACACTTGAAGTGATTTTATAAGAGAATGACAGAGCGAGGTGTATGGAAGGTGTGTTGTTTTCTTTCCCCCCTTTTTTTTTTTTTTTGGGGGGGGGGATCTATAATGCCCAAAGGCTATTATACCTATACATCTCAATTTTTCATTAAAAAAAATACATTTTCAAAAAAAAAAGAAATAAGCAGATTGTATTGGCAGACCAAAGTAAAAAAGGTAACAAGGCAGACCAGTAGTTCATTGTTAACATATTGGAATCAGTGCAATAAAAATATAATACAATAAACCCAGTTAACCTTAGGACTAGACTTAGCATTTACTGCAGTACCAAGAGTGTAAACAATAGCTCTCTGACTGAGATTACACCTGACAGGACTGTGGAAGACTAAAAATAGGTAAGAAAGGCTAGGTCAATTGAGGGCTCTCAGACAACAGGGTTAAGTTTAGGCCTGTGAGTTTAATACACTACTAGCAAACCAGTTCTGCCCCCAGGTATGTAACCAGGTCTGAATAGTTCTTTGAAGTTAGCCCTGACACAGTTGGGGCCCTTTACTGTTGGTGTGCAAAAGCAATGAGATGTTTCTGGGATGAAGTTCGGAAACAGTGAAATGAGGAGTTAAACTCATAGGTGGGTATGCCTCTTTAAAGCTGCTAGCTGAAAATAAATACGTTCAAAGTTATGGAAAGAAGGGATTGGGAGAAAATAGCACTACAGGCTTATTCAGCAAGTGGGAGTTTACAAAGATCTTTATCAGTCAGAAGTCTATGGTAATGGCAGGTTTGGCATTCTGTCACTGGCATTAATAATGGCTGCTTTAAGGTAAAAGTGACAAAGTGGGTTTAACATATAAGAAGAGAAGTTTCAATGAAGGGTAAGGGCCCTTCCTTGGGCTGGAGTTAAAAATAGGGATAATGTGTTGGTTATGGTTTTTGTGCGGGTCAGGGACCCTGTCACCAGATCCCCCTGTGACAGTCCACGTGTGACTGTGAGTTGCCTGTTCGGTGGGACCCCCTTTAAGCAGGGATGCAGCAATGGCAGTCAAGATGAATGCGGCTTGATCAGCGACTCTAGATGATGGATGCCTCTCCTTGGGTTACCTCCACGGATCAGTGCTCAGCTCAGCAGGCCGCCCCCCCCCCCGGTTCTGGTACAGCCCCATAGACAGCACAGCTAAACACACACCTTTGGGTGGCACGTCTCTCGCCAACTGCCCAGCTCCATCCTGGGCTTTTGTTTTTATATTGTCCCTCCCCCTTCCTAGTGCTTGTGGGCCTTGTAGTTGTGACCCCAGCCCCACTGTGCCCAAGGTCCTCCAAGACTACAATTCCCAGACTGCTCTGAGCACTTGTGTTAAATTATGGTTAGGCAAAGTAGTGGACTCTGCCATCTTGTGGGCAAAAATTGTACTGCATCACAGTATCAATACCCAGTGTTAGATATGTAATCCGGGCCATTATTCTGTGGAATGCTACAATGCCTGAGATAAAAGTAAGAATTAATTTAGCCACTGAATTTTTAGATATTTTTAAAATATTTTATTACAATATCCTTGCATGTACCCATATTAGCCCCATATATTGCTATGTACCCATATTGGGTCAATGCCATTGACCTAATGTGGCCACGTACCCATATTAGGTCAATGATGTCACAAAAATTTCCTCCCCTTTGTACTCTTGAAGTTGCAGGGAGGAGAATGCTTTAAAGATGATTGAGAACTGCAAGCTGTCTGCTGCAGTAGAAGATGGGACTTGTAATTTATTCATTCACAGATCCCTGTGTTTGAATGATACGGCTGTGTGGAGTCCCAGAGAGCCCTGCTGATTTTAAATGGGACAGTGGCTACGGGAGAGGGAAACCTCTGCCCATTGTCACGGGGAAGGAAGGCTCAGGAGGGATGCTGGAACATGCTACACCCTAAATAGGGGGGTAACATATTCTAAAGGTGAACGTAGCCTTTAAGGCTTCATAAGTATTTAAGTTTTTGGTAAGAGCTATATATTTGGTTTGAAACAACAGTTTGGCTATAAAATAATTTCATCTCTTTTTCATGCAGATAAGTCATTATTTAACAGAAGAATTTAAGAAAGATGGGAAACAGCGAGCCCCTACCGAACATGGCCGGATCCTAACTGACATATTTAAGAAAAATGATCACAACAATGATGGCTTCATATCATCAAATGAATACAATGTTTTTAGGCATGATGAATTATAGCATAGTTTTTACTATGGATAGTTAGTTATGAATTCATTGCCACAAATTTTGTGTGTCAACGCAGGTCTCTTGGAGAGTAAAAAGTTGTTTTAAATGAATCAGCTCATCATCCTCAGTTAAGGACTTATTTATATTTGAGCTTATTTTCATTTTCTTTTCTTCATTGAGTTTTTCATAAATGAGCCCAGGTGTGCTTTTGAAATGTGCATTGTATGTATTGCCATGTTTAGTATAGGGGATATGTATATTGGCAGCCATGACAAGTTAGTAATTTGGTGCAACTTGTTAAAAAATATAGTGTGAATGAGATTTTATGTGATGCCCACTGTAATTTCCAGCTAGAAACTCCTGGGTATGGAAGAGCATGTGGCTCATTCCTTTTGACAGCCTCAGATCAATCACCAAGCATCAGCACTGTTGCATTGAAAAAGTCCATAGGCAAGTGTAAGCTATGACTTAAACAACTCCTATCTTACACAGGGCACAGGGTGCCACCTTCTGCTTCTGGCAGCCTAACAGAGCAGCAAAGGGAAGGGAAGTATGCGCTGCTGGTGAGGGAGATTCAAGTAAACCTGGTTGCCTTGCACGAACAAAACAAAGGTACACTTTAAAATAGAATTTAAGGTTTCCTGTCATTATAAAGTGGTTCTAAAGGCTGAAGGTTTTTTTTACCTTTGTGCATTCTCTGTGTGCAGCAGCCTCCCTAATACTTACCTAAGCTCCCCCTTGATCCAGTGATGTGCACAACATCATCAGCTATCTGGGGATTCTCCCTAAACTCTCCCTCCTCATTGGCTGAGACATCAGTTGGAGCCATTGGCTTCCGCTGCTGTCAATCACAACCAGTGAGCCAATGAGGAGAGGGGGCGGGGCCGAGCTGCCGCTCAATGTCTAAATGGACATGCAGAGCAGCGGCTCGGGAGCCTGCCTACTTGGGCACCCCCACTGCAAGTTGCTTGCTCTGGGGGCACTCAACAGGAGGGAGAGACCAGGAGTGCTGGCAGAGGAGCCAAGAAGAAGAGGATCAGGGCTGCTCTGTGCAAAACCACTACACATAGCAGGTAACTATAACATGTTTGTTTTTTTTTTGCCTTTAATGTCACTTTAAATAGTTCCTTTTGAATAAACCTTACAGATTAATATGGCCGCTGCGTGTGTTATAAGCTACTGTTAACTACGTACAGTGAGTGGCGCTGTGTTTCAGCAATGGTACGTACAGATTTCCATTTGCTGCTGGCATAAAAAAGAGTTGGTCTGAATGCTTCTCTGCCATTCAGAAGGCCTTGAATTTTTATAAAGTTTCCTCTGATTGGTGGAAGGGTGAAAATCAGGATGTCATCAGCATGCCAATTTACCCTGGCCAATCAGAGGAAGCCGTTTATTCATTGATAAAAATACAAGGCTTCTCCTGAATGGTTGAGAAGCACTCAAGCCGACTTATAAATTCCAGCAGCAGAAGAGAAGTTGCCTTTACCACTGCTCAACTTGCTTATGTAGCTAATGCTACGATAGATTGTAGCACACATAACGGATGTATCATTTCATAATGAAAATAGATTGTTTGGGCCAGCTTGGCCCAAACAAACTTTATAGGGTGACAGGGAACCTGGAATTCCAGAGAAACATTGGGGCTACCATTGCTACTCACCTTTAGAAAATGCTAGTTGCTTTGCTGTTATGAGCACCTACTGGTTTCAAACAGTTTTCAGAAAAGTATACAGATCAGGACTGTATAAGGTAAATTCATGTTTGTGACTGGTTTGCCTTAACAGTTTTGGGTGGAGATCTTCCCTAATTACACTGTGAAATAATGAATACATTTAGTAAGATTTGTTTGCATCACAAGAAAATGTGGTCAGATTTATTTAATAAAGCAAAAATCAGTATTCAGTATAATAATCAGCTAACAGTAATCTTTCATTTTTCTGTACTGTAAAATTGTGAAATATGGTTTATCATCATGCTCCACCAGTCTTTGTTTATCATCGCTACTCTTTGCACTGTTACTAAAAAAGCCCAAATATATAAATTTCCATTGCATCCTTTTTTTTAATGGAATTCAATTATTTATTGGAAATAAATTATACAAATGTAATACTTCATCTAAACAAATTAAATACATACAGTATAAGTCAAATGTTTTAGCTTTCAAAAATGTATGATTCTACTGAACCAATGTGTATGTTGCAGCAGATATAAAAATGTATAGCCAATAATTAACTTAGTGTTAAAAGGAAATCTAATTTTAAGAAATAATGTGTTTATTTATCACAAGTAAAAGCCAATGCACCACCAATGAAGTAATTGATCAAGAGAAGTAAAAAGGTGTACCGCAAGTTGGTGATACTGATGGAATAAAGCTGACAATTTTGTAGTGTCACCACATACCATACATAAGCAAATAAAATAAATAAATTGGCGGTAAATTCAAATGTGGATTCAAAGTGTACTCAATACTGTATTGTACTGAGTACACTTTGAATCCACTTTTGAATTCAGCGCCAATTTATTTATTTTATTTGCTTATGTGTTTATTTATACTTATTTTTCTATTGTGAGCATCAATGAAATGTGTGATAAGAATATGACTCATGATATTTGGCCTCAACTTCAGCCCAGACAGTCTCATGTACTGGAGTGAAGGAAGAACTGCATGGGGGTAGAGGGATAGGGGTTGTAGTCCATGTAGCAGAAAGCCAGGTACAACCACCATGCAGTATGTTAATTTGTAGACAATTATCTTTCATTGTTGTGATTGATTGTCCCATAGTGTTACAGTATATGGTCACAAATTATAACTATCCTAAAAGAAAAGCTGCAGGTAATATTCAAAGCATGTTTAATTGAAATACAAAATCAATTCAGCACAAAAAAATACACACAAACATATAAGACCAAAGCAGTCTGAATTTAATGACAGGTAATACAGACGGGGATGAGGTCCTATGTGATCCTGATCCCACTTGGATTCAAGATTAGTTAGCACAAAAAATGTTCAATAATGGCATTTAGTTTTATTATTTGGAATGATGGCTGAAGGTAATGAAAACAGATGATTGCTTTGCTACAAATAAACCTTTCTTTCGTGGAGACTGTGAAGAAGGGAGCACCCTCAAAATCTTAGATGTTTTCCACCATGCCAGATGCTAAAAAGTTCTTAGATGAGCACACAAAACATACATGTGCAAATACAACATACATGTGCAAATACAAACTTTTGAGAATGATTCCTAAATCTATCTTGCACATTTATACAGCAGTGAACGAAAACTCAGCAAAATAGTACACAACTAAAATAGGAAAAATCTGGAAAATTGCAAAACTTGATATTGAGTTTTTTTATTTTTATATATTGCCAACATATTCTGTAGAGTATTATAGAGTATATCATCCCATTCAAATCAGCCTTTGGCCAGAAAGACATTACAATGCAAATCTTCTATGTCTGTCCCTACTGTGGATGGATTCTGCCTCTGGAGCGGAATGGAACCAATTAAAAAAAACCTTGGATTAACAGAATACTTCACAACACGACAGTAAACTGTGAAACTTTGACATACATAGGGATCATTTAATCCATTGAAACCAGAGTGATATAAGCAGCTGCACCCAGACTTAATTGTTTCGGTTTGGGGGCAATGAGTAGGGGGTCAGCCCAACCCTAAGGCTACATTCACACCTGAGCGTAGCGTTTTTCGCGCGTTTTTTACCGCGATTTTACCGCGATTTTTGCGGCGATTTTTACCGCGATTTTTGTGCAGGCGTTTTTAGATTCAATAGAGATCAATGGAAAACGCCTGTAATCTGCCCAAAAAGAAGCTCATGTACTTTTTTGAGCGTTGGGCGTTTTGTATACAGCTTCAAAACGCTCAGATGTGAACAGGGGCCATTGAAATGAATAGGATTTGTCTTGTTGGGCGTTTTGAGAGCTGATCCTAGAGCAGAAAAACGCCCCAAAAACGCCCCAAAACGCCTACATGTGAACGGAGCCTTATGCTGGTAGCAGTTTTCAGGTAATATCAACCAGAGCTTTGAGGGAGACCTACAATCAGCATTTTTTACTAAATCTATTAAACAACTGTGACTGTTATTGTTAGGACCCCTTCATCTATAGCAGTGATGGCGAACCTTGGCACACCAGATGTTTTGGAACTAAATTTCCCATGATACTCATGCACTCTGTAGTGTAGATTAGCATCATGGGAAATGTAGTTCCAAAACATCTGGGGTGCCAAGGCTTGCCATCACTAATCTATAGGATCATTTATGCAATTGAACAATGGTTGGAATAGCCTGAAAACTCCTATGTGTATGGCCAGCATAAGTTCTCCCCAAAGCCTCATTTGCACATTAAAGCTGGCTGAACAGTTGCCTTAAAAGCCAAGATACTTGCTTTCAGTGGTCTGTGAGCTCTCTATACACACTATCAGTTTTTGTTTTTTTGTTTTTCGTTCAACCCAGCAGGCTGAACGAAAAAAAAAAAAACTGAAGAGCTTGGGAGAAGATCCTCTGCTAATAATCTGATGCCCCGGCCAGAACATACTGGTCAGTGCTCCCAGCCATTGTCTGAGAGCCCCGATCGGCAGACATTCTTTAAACATGACCCTTCGACAGAAGCCGGATGTTATGCTGGCTTCTCTCGGATCAGCTGTCTAACACAGGGGTGGAATTTCAGCCATGCTGGCCCAAACAAACTCAGAGAAATAATCCAGCCACCACATCTAGTGATTCGTAAGTTGCAATATATTACATTTTTTGGGTTTAATGCTGCTTTAAGAAATCCAGCAGCCAGCTGTAGCTGTGCATGAGTCTATGGGGAGAGTTTATGCTGGCCATACATATAGGAGTCTTCAGGCCCTTCTAACCAGTGTTCAATTGCAGAAATGACCAGATAGAAGAAGGTGTCCTACCACCAGAGATGTATAGTAACTAAGTAGAACTACTTCACTACTGTACTTAAGTACCGAAAGGCGGTATCTGTACTTTCCTAGAGTATAATTTTTTTCTCCTACTTCCACTTTTACTTCACTACATTTTTTCAATGATTTCAATACTTCTACTCCGATATTTTTTTTTTGTGCTGCATAGTTACTCGTTACAATTATAAAAAATACCACTGCCAGAACAGTAGATGGCAGGTTTCATGAAGCTCAAAACATGTGTATTATCAGCGCATACGAACATAAAAGCTACTGTATGTATAAATAAAAGCTGCATTTGAAATAATAAAAAACGATATGATGTTCAAACTTTTGACTTCTTTCTTTAATAACTACATAACACAGTACTTGTACTTTTACTTTCAGTACTCGAGTAGCAATTTTTTTTTCAAAACTACTGGTACTTTTACTTTCAGTACTTAAGTAGCAAAATTTAAAAAAAAACTACTTGCAATACTTAAGTAGAAAAAATGTTGAATACTTTGGTACTTCTACTCAAGTCACTTTTTGATCGAGCACTTCCACTTCTACTCAAGTCACTTTTTGATCGAGCACTTGTACTTTTACTCAAGCATGGGTTTCGAGTACTTTATACAACTCTCCCTACCACCAATAACAGTCTCAGTTGTTTTACAGTTTCAATAGAAATTGCTGATGGTAGGTCCTACTAAAAGCTGGTTGAAAGACTATGGCTGGGTTTACTTTTTTGCGGCTGCGGTTTGCAGTCCTATGCGTTTCTGTTAACCAATTCAGGTGCAAATTTTTTCCTGAATTTGCACCTGAACCGGACCAAAAAACACACAGGACCCTTTTCAAAACCCCACCGCAGCCGCCCCGGACATGTGTGAACCAGCTCCATTGAAAGCTGGTCACTCTCACATGCTATGCGAATTGGATGAGGTTAAAAACGCATCCAATTCGCATATATGTGAACCCAGCCTTAACGCTTTAGAATCTGCAAGAAAGCATATTCTCCAGTGCTTCTGTGTCCTGTGCTTTCTAGTCAGTTGTTAGTGAGAACACACAGAGATTAACATACCTCTGTCCCACAGCATAGCCCTGCCTAGCAAGGAAATGGACCTTGACGTTTCCTATTGCAATTTTACCTATAGGTCATCTCCTCCACCCTGCAACTGAACAGTGATGGGAAACAGCAGATTGATGATCTCATCTCACTTTCCTCTCCTCTTACCAGCACCCTCCCTGCATTGCAGCACACCTGATTGGTTTTGTGTGCTGTTTCTCCCAAGCACTCTCTGACATCTGCTGTATAGGGGATTGTAAGAGACTGATACCAAATCACATTCAGATCTGTACTCTTGTTTCAGTTAAAAAGTACATTTAATAAAGTATTAATGATTTGAATGCAGAGCTGCACTAATTTGTTTCTTTAAAGCTGAACTCCGGGCAGATATAAAAGGCTCCATTCACACTAATGCGTGTTTTCATGCTTTTCGCTTTTTGCAGGAATGCATTTCATTTTTTTAACATGGGTTCCTATTAAACATGTTCACATCAATGCATTTTTGTGCCTCTGCGTTTTTGGAAAGGGTCGGGATTGTTTTTCCTGCAAAATGCAGCATTTGCATGTAATAGACTTCAATGGATCTGCATCCAAAATGCAAGTATTGCATTGTTACTGTGATTGTGCCACAATTTGCGTTTTTAAAACTGCCCAACAACAAATTTTCCCCCAAAAAAAAACGCAAATCGCCAAAAAATTGCGGTAAAAGAAACTGCGGAAAGCACAGCAAAAAGCACTACAAAAATGCTCAAAAGCAACATGCATAGGTGTGAATCGAGCCGAAGTAACAAACCTATAAACTAGGATTTTGTTTCTGCTTCACGTTCTCCAAATGGTTAGAATTTTAAATGTAAATTCACCGGCTGGGAAATTCTTGGTAACCTTCAGCTCTGTCATTTTTGTCATGTGCACAAATGGATATTATGTAACTTTACTGGCATTTTTTATATCCTCACTGGAGTTCTCATTAAAGCCTGTTTCACACAGGCTTCAGCTTGTATAAGAGCAGAGCAGTGTGAACATCACGCTTTGGCAAAGCATTTGCAGAGCTTCCATCAAGCTTTGGTGAAGCTTTTAGCCACTTTTGAACCGGAAGGTTTTACCCCCTTATCGTCCAGGCCATTTTTTGCGATACGGCACTGCGCTAAATTAACTGACAATTGCGCATTTGTGCGGTGCTGTACTCAAATAAAATTGATGTCCTTTTTTTCCACAAATAGAGCTTTCTATTGGTGGTATTTCATCACCTCTGCGGTTTTAATTTTTTTGCGCTATAAGCAAACAAAGAGCCACAATTTGGAAGAAAAAACAATATATTTTTTTACTTTCTGCTATAAAACAGCCAAGAAAAAAATTAAAAAATCAAATTTTTTAATCAATTTAGGCCAATATGTATTCTGCTACATATCTTTGGTAAACAAAAATCCCAATAAGTGGATAAGGGTCCTTTCACACGACCGCTCCAATCAGATCCGCCTGTCAGTTTTTTTAGGCGGATCTGATCGGATCCTCCATGCATCCCTATGGGGCAGCGGATGTCAAAGGAGACATTTCCGCTGACACCCGCTGCCATCTGCATCCGATCCTGTCCGTGAAATCCGAAAGGATGGAAACCCTATTTTCCATCCGTCCAGGGGATCGGATCGGATGGGATCAGATGAGAGCGGACAGGCGGTCCCCTCTCATCCGATTCCCCCATAGAGATGCATGGGGCTCCGACACGGACCGTGTGAAAGGACCCTAATGATTGATTTGCGCAAAAAGGTATTGCGTCTACAAACTAGGGGAAAGATTTATGGCATTTTTATTGATTTTATTTTTTTTACTAGTAATGGCGGCGTTCAGCGTTTTTTAGCGGGATTGGGACACTGCGGCGAACAGATCGGACACCTAACTGATGCTTTTGAGGGGATCAGTGACATTACTACAGTGATCATTTCTAAAAATATGCACTGTTACTGTACTAATGACACTGGCAGGGAAGGGGTTAACACCAGGGGCAATCACAGGGTTAAATGTGTGCCTAGGGGATGCTTTTTAACTGTGTGGGGGATGGACTCACTAGATCAGTGATGGCGAACCTTGGCACTCCAGATGTGTTGGAACTACATTTCCGATGATGCTCATGCACTCTGTAGTGTAGCTGAGCATCATGGGAAATGTAGTTCCAAAACATCTGGGGTGCCAAGGTTTGCCATCACTGCACTAGATGAACAGAGATATCCATGCACCTAAATAGCAGGAACACAAGGTCCCTGTGTTCATCTGTGACAGAACCAGTGGTCTGCCTTGTTTACCGTTCTGTCTCTATGGGGATCGATCGTCGGCGGCCGGAAAACATTGCGTCTGCCAGCCCGCTAATTGGCTCCCCCTCTGGCCAGTCAGCCCGCGCATACCCCCACTGGCTATTGCACGAAACGATGTGAAGGTATGTCGTTTCGCACAATAGAGCCGACCTGCTGCAGTATATGTACTGGCGATCGGCAAGTCGTTAAAGTACCATTCAGCCCCAGTTTATAGATGTTAAAAACCAATCCCAATGGCAGCGTTGATTGTCACTCTAAACAAGCTGCTAGCAGGCTTCAGCGCTTCTTGAACCTTGTAGAAAACCTGTTGAAGCCTGCTAGCAGCTTGTTTAGGGTGGCAATCAACGCTCCCATTAGGATTGGTGTTCAACATATGCAGACTGAAGTTTAATGGTACTTTAAAAGCTTCAACGAAGCTTGCTGAAAGCTCTGCAAATGCTTTGTCAAAGCTTGATGTTCACATATATAATATATACACAAGCAGGAGCCCATGTGAAACTGGCCTTCTATGTATTTTTGCATGATTTGACATTTGAATACATTTGACACTGGTTATTGGCCTGGTGAGTTACTATTCCTTACATAGCTTTGTTCTGAGACAAACAAGTTACCTTTAAACCAGTCCTTTAGATCGGAGTCCATTTTGCATAAAGGGGATGAGGGCTGTGGCACCGTTATACCTGAGTTATAACTAAGAAGCACCGTTGTGTCACATGCAACTTTCACTTGAGCCTTTTATGCCAGAGATCAAAGCAAGGAACCGCATGGAGCCTGACGTACTTTTGCCCATTAAAAGAACACTCAAAGCAGCCGTAAACTGTCTCTCTTTTGGAGTTGCCCATTCCGCACAAGGCACAGGGTCCCTTGGGGATGTTATTATTCAGCAGGTTCACACGAGTATGGGCACCTTCTCTCATGTAGGTGGTGGAGATGTCAGTCATGCTGGCAGCCTTGTCATAGTAATCCGAAAATATGTCATCATAGTACGAGTCTGAGTTAACCATGATGTCCATTGTTCTTTTTCCTGTTAAACAATAAATATCTTACTAATATATTCAAAATGAGTGCCCAATGTCATATAAATATACATTTTACAGCCCTCTAAACCAGCCTTTTTCAACCAGGGTGCCCAGGCACCCAGGGACGACTTGAGGTTTCTTCAGGGGTGCCTTGGCAAAATGCCTAAAAATTGCCCAATTGTATACAAGCCAGTGGGTTGATGAAGCCTGCCTTTTAGTTACACAAGGCCACAGGTTTTCATTGTTCACCATTACAACCTTCTAGCTGCCAACCTCCTAACAACCAATGACATCATCAGTTGATAAGGAGGATGTCAGTTGCCTGCATATTATCCTTGTTTGACCCTTCCTTGCCTCTCTACATCAGCTTTGGGGTCTCAAGTGAGGAAGAAGAGAAACACTGGAATACTAGTCAGTACCAGTTTGCAAAAGTGTATTTGCTTTGGAAGAATAAATCACCTCTAATGCTGGGTATCCTACGTCTATTGATGTTGCTGTGTTATGTAAAACTATAAGAATAGTTTTTAGATTTTAGAATGGGGCGCCTCAAGACTGTCCATAATTTTGGAGGGCGCCTCAAGAATGTCCATAATTTTAAAGGGCGCATTGACTGAAAAAAGGTTGAGAAACACTGCTCTAAATGATACTGATACTAAAAACCAAAAAAATGATACTAGAATGTAAATACGGGCATCAATGGAGTTCTGCATATTAAGCCTCTGGGGTTCTAAAAGATTGGTTAAAGCGGTTGTAAACCGGAAAAAAAAAACCCTGTAAAGACAAAGGCATAATGAGCTAGTATGCATCGCATACTAGCTCATTATGTATTACTTACCTTAGAACGAAGCCCCGACACGGACCCCCGGACACACATGCGCGCGGGAGTGATTTTCCGGCAAGCTCCCGGCAAGGAAAACTGAAGGTCCCCCCGGACCTTCAGAGCGCATGCGCCACTCGCGTCAGCGGCTGCATGCACTGTAAATATCTCCTAAACCATGCCGGTTTAGGAGATATTAATTGTACCTACAGGTAAGCCTTATTATAGGCTTACCTGTAGTTAAAAGTGTCAAAAAGCGGGATACTACCGCTTTAAGGTACATGTAGGCTCCTACTACCGGTAGTAGTTCTATAATCTGTAATGCGGAGTATGCTGCTACATTTAAAAGAAAGGTTCATTACTATTTCTGACCCCTTTGATAACCTTTATCCCGTTACTTATCAGGGGCTGTTTTGAAACAGTTCTGGAAAACCCTTTGTTTTTCAAAGTACGCCCAACACTGATCCCTATCATCACTTTACTATGATTCTTTCTGCTACTTATCAGATCTCTAACCTGGGAAAATATCACAATCAGAGTGGCTACTAATGGGTCCTCTCACAATTCATAGTAATGTGTACCAATTCATAAATATTCAGAAAAGAATATATAAACCTAATATTCCAATAATTATTCAAAAAAGAATATATGAGCCCAATATTTCATATTTCTGATATTTGCATTCTTTACTGTGTACTTGCATGAAAAGGTATCCTGTTCTCTTTGTATTGCTTCTTTTGTATGAAATCCCTGGTGTTCCTTTCAGTCCTTCTGCTTTTCTATTAAACTGGCCACACTAGGCATGAGAGCACAGCCTGCTCTACTCCAAAGATCAGACTTGCCCTTTAACCCCCCCCCCCCCTTTAATCCTGCACAGCCATTTACTGGGAGGATCGGTGTGCTGCTGTCTCTCCTCCCCTAGCTCTTATACAGCTGAGAACAGAGGGAATGTGATATAAAAAAAAAAAGAGGAAAATTAGGAATTCGTCATTTTTTTTAATATCTATACACAAATGTTTTGTCTTTCATTTCTGTGGGTTGATTTACAAGCTGAGGGTTTACATATAATTTAAAGCTATATGTACCAATTCTGAATGTCAAAGATTACCACCTTGTCATTCTGTTGAATCCTGATGTGAACCTATAAATGAAGATTTAAAAAGAACAGCTACTGATGGTTTAATGCCAATACTGTAGTTCACTGTTTTGTTTGGCTGTACTTCTCCTTTTAAAGGTTTACATTCTGTCTAAGAGCAGACACCAGAAGGTGTCTGGTTTAAATGTATTAGCCAGAAAAGATGCTATTGCCTGCACACCCATTGAGTGGGGGAGTATATAGAAAATAAGTTAATTCTAGATTAAGCAGCCCTGACTGGAGATCTATTTGACTCCTTTATAAGTGACCTATGAAAAGAAGTGTCTGTGGTGCCCATACCAACCAGTATCATTTTTGGTAACCTTTTTTTAACATTTTTTTTAACCT
Source organism: Pelophylax lessonae (assembly GCF_965119305.1). Classification (NCBI taxonomy): domain Eukaryota; kingdom Metazoa; phylum Chordata; class Amphibia; order Anura; family Ranidae; genus Pelophylax; species Pelophylax lessonae. The sequence goes on from NC_138773.1 coordinate 240,854,937, forward strand.
TTGCTAGAAAAAAAATGGCAATTCAAAAACATTTGACAGTCAGTCTCAATTTAGACACTTTTTTCCATACAAAAAACTTTTGTTTTTTCATACAAAATGTTATTGGTTTTAAATGCTGTTAAAGGTGAAAAAGGAAAAAAAACAATTCATAAAGCATTATCCGTAATTTCAAAAATCCCCATACCCCCTCCCTCCCTCTCTACCCTCCCCCCCTTCTAACTTTATAAATCAATATCCAATTTAATGTTGCTCTCTGTCTTTCCTCTAGTTTAACCGGTATTCCTATTTCTATAAAGGATCTGTTGTCCAAATTTCAGTGTATTTACTGGATTTTTTAAAATTTGCCCATTTTCCCCATTTTTTTAAAGAAAAGTTTATTTATTTCTCTTTCCCAATACTACTATTATACTACGTGTTGTAAACATGGTCGATTCTACTGCACCATTCCTTAAGGGTTGGACTCTCTACCTCCAACCATTTTTTCGGTATTATTCCCTTTGCTGCATTCAGTAGGATTGGAACCATTGTAGCGCTATATTGTTTTAATGATGTTGTTGTTCTATGGAACCAGCACAACCATGGATCATCATGGACAGTCACCCCAGTGACCTCCTTGATAATTTGCCGGACTTTCGACCAGTAGTCTTGGATCTTGGGACATTCCCACCAAATATGTTGTCCAAATTTCAACGTATTTACTGGATCTTTAAAAATCTGCCCATTTTCCCCATTTTTTTAAGGAACAGTTTAATTGATCCTCTTCCCTACTACCAATATACTCCGTGTTGTAAACATGGTCGATTCTACTGCACCATTCCTTAAGGGTTGGACTCTCTACCTCCAACCATTTTTTCGGTATTATTCCCTTTGCTGCATTCAGTAGGATTGGAACCACTGTAGCTCTATATTGTTTTAATGGTGTTGTTCTATGGAACAAGCACAACCATGGATCATCAGGGACAGTCACCCCAGTGACCTCCTTGATAATTTACCGGACTTTCAACCAGTAGTCTCGGATCTTGGGACATTCCCACCAAATATAGAACATCGTCCCTAGACCCCCGCATCCTCTCCAACATTGATCCGATTTCTCAGATTAATATATGTGTGCTTTTACTGGTGTAATAAACCATCTGGACGAACAGTTCAATGGTGTCCACGTCTATTGCGGAACGATGTACGGCTCTCAATACAACATTTGTCTCGTGATTTGACCCACACCCATTGAGTGGGGGAGTATATAGCAAATAAATTAATTCTAGATTAGGCAGCCCTGACTAGAGATCTATCAGACTCATTGATCAGTGACCTATGAAAAGAACTGACTGTGGTGTCCATAACAACCAGTATAATTTTTGGTAACCTTTTTTAACATTTTTTTAACCTTTGCTAGAAAAAAATGTAAATTCAAAAACATTTGACAGTCAATCTCAATTTAGACACTTTGGATACATCATGCAATTTCATGAAACTGTCCCAGATTTCTTTATTTTTCTGTCTTTGTAAAATATTACCAGTGGACAGTTATGTATATTACCTTTGGAATGTCATTTTGGCAGCACGTATATGACTTACCAGTAAATAGGATGCCTGTTCGATATAAATGGTTCCTCAGGGCATTGAATGAGAATGATCTTGTGCGTACCTTCTCAAATCCACCTCTTGATGCAGATGATACACATAGTTCTGGAAAGCAAGAATGAATGACATTCATATCACCATCATATTCTGGTACAGATTAACATTCTTTTTTTATACATGCTACAATTCTACAGTTCAATTTTTTATCTGAAGATTACACTTTAGATTTGAATTACAATAGCAATACCATCTGCTGTTCCTAAACTCATTTAAGTTTATTGGGTTACAGGTACTTTCCAAGTTCCTAAAGCTTAATGGGCACACTTGTATAAAGTACTCGAAACCCATACTTGAGTAAAAGTACAAGTGCTCGATCAAAAAGTGACTTGAGTAGAAGTGGAAGTGCTCTATCAAAAAGTGACTTGAGTAGAAGTACTAAAGTATTCAACATTTTTTGTACTTAAGTATTGCAAGTAGTTTTTTTTTAATTTTGCTACTCAAGTACTGAAAGTAAAAGTACCAGTAGTTTTTAAAAAAGAATTGCTAATCAAGTACTGAAAGTAAAAATACAAGTACTTTGTTATGTAGTTATTAAAGAAAGAAGTCAAAAGTTTCATCATCATATTGTTTTTTTATTATTTCAAATGATTAACCTAAAGGACAATCACAATTCCTTTGGCTGTAACTTTTTGTAAATAAAAACAGATAAAGTATGTCCCTCCCTTTCCCCTTTAAAGCATCCCTCCTTCTCTTCCCTGCATGTTTTTTTCCTCCACAGCTAATTGGTGCGCAAAATCATATATAAACCACTGTGATATACAACAATATATTCCAATAATGAAATAAAGGAAGAGTGTATGAAATCAAAGTCAATAAAAAGTCCATATATATAATGCCATAATACCATATATATGTGACAAAACAAGATGAATATATTTTCAAAGGTGCAGGAATCAAACAGGTGCTATTCCAAATAATAGGTGCAGACTCCCACCACCTTGTGGATTTTCCCCTTACCCGGCGGATGAAGGTAAGTGCAAAATAATATCCAAATAGACTCTTCCAGTGAAACAAAACTGCAAAACCTGTGCTCTCAACTTCCAGTGAAAAAAGCAAAATCAGCCTCTTACCAGAAAAAAGGTCTATGTACGCTTGTGACTCTCCTTGGTTGGGGAAAGTTCTCTTTCCCCTTAACAGCAGATATGTAGACCATTTTATTTATACATACAGTAGCATTTATTTTCAAATGTGCTGATTTACACATGACATTATACACATTTTTTTGAACTTCATGAAACCTGCCATCAACTGTTCTGGCAGTGGTAATTTTTATAATTGTAACGAGTAACTATGCAGCACAAAAAAAAAAATATTGGAGTAGAAGTATTGAAATTATCGAAAAAATGTAGTGAAGTAAAAGTGGAAGTAGGAGAAAAAAATTCTACTCCAGGAAAGTACAGATACCGCCTTTCGGTACTTAAGTACAGTAGTGAAGTTGTTCTACTTAGTTACTATATATCTCTGTTAATGGGGTTACAGGGGCACCCAAAGCAGGATCATTTTGGGTCAATATATTGTTCCTTACAAATGGAGGTCCCTTGATTTGCAGAAAAATAGACATCCTTATAGTTTTCGATGCTTTAAAGATTTCTTATCCGTTGTAGTCCTGGCATCAAAAAAAAATATTTTTATATTCTATATAAATGTAACTTTATCCAACACTTTATTTTTAGGTTTTAGCCCAAGTTGAGAAGGGTTAGAACATCTGTCAGATTATTATGTTTCAGAGGAAAATACACGGTGGATCCATTCTTCGGGGACCTCTACTCACAATCTTGGCTTCAAACAAACTTACTAAAATCAGGCGGCACAAAACAATCTTAGTTTTACTTCATAAATATAGGTTATAGTGATGGATATAGAGCTTACCAAAGTGGCCATCCAGATGAATGTAAAGATCAAAAATACTAAACGCTATGGTTGTATGGGCTGGAAATACAATAGCTTTGTCACGTCCTTTATGGTTTTTGTCATCAATTAAATGAAACTGAAAATAAAAAATAAAGTTATATTAGATGACGGGATATATTACACCTGAAAACATAAATGCTGTTATAACAAGGCGATCTAAGGCTCCATTCACACCAATTCATTTTTTTAACGCATTTTGCAGAAACGTAGGACATTATTTTTAACAAGGGTTCCTAAGGAACAAGTTCACATCAATGCATTTTTGTGCCTCTGCATTTTTGGGAAGGGTCAGGGACTTTCGTAAAAACAAAACTGTGCTTTTTTTTTTTTTTTTTTGCCTTTTTTGGTTTAATAGACTTAATCTGCCCAAAAACAAATTTGCCAAAAAAATATATATATATATATAAACGCAAATAGCGGAAAAAATTGCAGTAGAAAAACACAAAAAGCACTTCCGAAATGCTCAAAAGCAAACTGAATAGGTGTGAATGAAGCCTTATGCCCCATACACACGTGCAGATTATCTGAAGACTTTTGTCTGCAGACTTACCTTTTCTATGTAGTGCAAGGGCCTGCCGGATTGCATACAAATTGAAAGTGTTTAGGTTTGACCTCATATTATATGGTTTTGGTAAATCTGCAGACAAAAGTCTTCAGATAATCTGCACGTGTGTACGGGGCATTAGGGCTCTTTCACACAGACATTTAAAATAGGTGGTTGGGTGGCCTTTTTTTTAACGCTTCCCGAATGCCTATCAATGGCACTCAAATTGTTAAAATAGGGAGTGGATAGAGGTGTTCACACTGCAGCATTAGCATTGGGGTGAGGCAAAAATATTGCTGCCCTCTGGAGTTTGGCAGGTGTTGATGCTTTGCAACTGCCTCCATTCACTTCTATTGAAATGCAACACAAGCACACTGTAAATGCATTGTAAACGCGCTTATGGATTTTATGGCGCATTTTAAGGTCCAGTTGAAAAGCATCAAAAGTGATCATTTTAGCCTTGTACAAAATTAAAAAAAAACATCTCACAGGGCATTTGAGGACTGGAGTGTTGCCTGACACAACTTGAATGCCTGTATAACACATCCATAATCCTCATTAAAGCTAAAGGTGCTATAATACGCTTTAAGGCTGCTTTAGAATTGAATGCCTGTCTGAAAGAACCCATGGTCATAGTTGTGAAACTTTGGGGTTGATTGGGGTTGATTTACTAAAGGTAAATACACTGTGTACTTTGCAAAGTGCAGTTGCATTCTTACATAGTTATATAGTTAGTGAGGTTGAAAAAAGACATCAGTCCATCCAGTTCAACCTATGATGTGTGTGTGTGTTTGCTTTTAACCGTACATTGCATACCCCTGTATGTTGTGGTCTCTAAGGTGCCCATCTAATAGTTTTTTGAAACTATCAATGCTCCCTGCTGATACGACTGCTTGTGGAAGAGAATTCCACATCCTTACCGCTCTTACAGTGAAGAACCCCTTACGCACTTTAAGGTTAAACCGCCTTTCCTCTAGTTTTAGTGAGTGGCCACGTGTCTTATTGTATCTCCTTTCTCTGAATAGTTTGTTCCTTATGCTCGGGTCACCAGTACAGTATTTGTACATTGATATCATATCCCCCCTCAATCGTCTCTTCTCCAGAGAGCATAAGTTCAGTGCTTGTAGTCTTTCCTCATAGCTGATGTCCTCCATTCCCATTCTGCAAGAGCAGTTGCTCCAGAGCAAAAAATAAAAATCGCACAGGTGATCAAATACCACCAAAAGAAAGCTCTGGTTATGGGGAAAAAAGGACATCAATTTCGTTTGGGTACAGCATCCATTAAAGTCACGCAGTGCCGAATTGCAAAATAGGGCCGGGTCACTGAGCAGCCAAATCCTCCGGGGCTAAAGAGGTTAAAGGGTGCCTTGAGATTGTCCATAATTTTAAAGGGTGCCTTGACTGATAAAGGTTGAGAAACACTGGTCCAGAGAATCACCTAGTGTATGGGGCAAAATTTACTTTTGTTGCCTTTTAATATTTATTTAGATGAAAAATCAGAGATTTTACAAACCGGAATCTACAATTCTGAGCTTGGGAAAATTTAAAGAGGTTCCAAGCTCTCTATTCGCCTTAAAGCATTTTCCAAAAAATGCTCCAAATTTCAAAATGCATCACAGTATATTACATCCAAACTGATAGAAGTTTTATTTTTTGTAGTGAAAATGAACATGTGAATCAACAGCGTATTCTATCAATGCCAGTTTTTTATTTGCAGAAGGCTCTTAAACTTACTCTCATAGCTTCTCCCCGCATGCCAGCATGGACAGTCAGAGAACACTGACGCGTTGTGCGGATGCTTTCCATAACAACACATAAAACCTCCTTTCCATTTTCTCTTGCTTGACGAACTAAGCAATGTTCTAAGTCAATAGTTCTATAAGGATAAACAGAAAACTATTAAAAAAATTATAGAATTTCACTAAAATCAATATTCACATTTTTGAAATGTTGAAGCTCAGCCAAAAAAAGGCAAGCAAAGAGCAAAAGTCTGGTCACCAGTATTGCCCGTGGTCTCCTGGCAGCTGATCTTTCCCCATTGCTAACTTACGATGTCCCACATTGTGCCTCTGTGTGGAGGTGGCCATTTTGGTAAGGGCAGAGCTTTGAATATTGATATCAGAGGTGCCTTCTTGATGACATGTGATCTGATAGCTGGTAAAGTCATAGTCAAGAAGCAGCAGGAGATGTGCAGAAAACATAGATCCATAAAATGAACAAAGCAGAGTGCCCTATGGGTCTTCTGATACAGCTTTATCTCCACCAAGAATAACAGTGATAAAATGACCAAATCTTGTGAGGCGGTAGTGCCTTAGATGATCTCACACTGCAGTTATACAGTTACATGGCTCGAGCCATAAGGGTGCTTTGGGTAATGCGTGGGCACTGCTAATTTTCAGGGGAAATACCAGGCAAAGGCTACATTTGTAACATTGTATATGTTCTCTAAAATAAATCAAATCTTCATTATTGAGTTCATGTCAACTTTAAGGCCCCTTTCACACAGTGGAGTCCATCGGTGGACTCAGTTTTTCTCGGCGGGGGATCGATCTGCCGATTCCCCCGCTGAGCAGGCGAATGGCAGCTCTGTCTCCGTGCTGTGTGCGGAGACACAGCTGTCGGGTCCCACTGCTTTCTATCGGGGAATCGGATGGGAACGGACCATCTGTCCATTCTCATCCGATCCAATCCGCTGGACAGATGGAAAATAGGGTTTCCATCCGTCCAGATTTGACGGATTGGATCGGATATAAGCGGACATGTCTCCGCTAACATCCGATGCCCCATAGAGATGCATGGGGCATACGTTCAGATCCGCCTGTCAGTTTTTTTGGCGGATATGAACGGTCCGCCTGTGTGAAAGGGGCCTTAGGCTTCATGCACATTAGCGTTTTTTTAAGTTTCTAGAAGCTGTCATTAGCATTTTGTTCTGTTCCTAGAAGCCAAATGGTGTAATCCTATGGGGTAGATTTAACAAAACGGGTGCAGCTGTGCATGGTAGCCAATCAGCTTTTAACTTCAGTTTGTTCAATTAAGGCTGGCCATACACATTCAATTTTCTTGTGCAATTTTCTGTTAGATTTACCAAAATCCATACAATATGAGGTCAAAACTAAACAACACTTTCAATTGTATCCTATAAGGCAGGCCATTGTACTACATAGTTGAAGGTAAATCTAAAGAAAATTGTACAGAAAATTGTAAGAAAATTGTACAATGTATGGCTTGCCTAATCTTTAGCAATCAGCCCCCGTTCACATCAGGGCAATTTGACATGTCAAATCGCATGCCAAATCACAGCCCATTGCCGGCAATGGCACCATCTGAATCGTTGCGACGTCGACCTTGTGGCGCCGCACCAATTTTCAAAAGTAGTTACTGCAGTGCTTTTGGCGACTTTGGGGGTGATTTCAATAGACATCTGTGCAGTGAAGCTGCACAGATGTCTTTGCAAATCGTCCCCGAACTCGCAATGAAATGCAGGTCTGAAATCGTGTGAGTTCAGCTGAACTCGCACAATTGCAAAGCCGCCTCCAATGTGAACGTGCCCTAAAACCTGAAAAATGATTGGCTTGTATGCAGAATTGCACCAACTTTTACACTATTTAGTTGTAGTAAACACTATTTTAGGCTCCTAGGAGGGAGGAGCCGAGCCCGTGATGTCACGCAGCCACCAAGATCTGTGTGGAGTGGTGAGCAGACGAATGTGAATGTGATTACAACGCTTTTGATTTTATATTCTGTAAGTGTTTTTTATGGGGGCTTTTAATAAACTTTGTTCAAATGGAGAGCACTATGTAGTTTGCCTTTGTACTTGCATGAGGTTTGCAGAGCAGTAAGAGGAGCTTGCAGAACCAGATGCAGAGAAATTATTAAAGCCCACATACAGATACATGTTTTCTAGTTTTGAATATAGTGGGGAAATGTTAGAACTTCTGGCTATCTGACATGATTTTATTCTTGCCCATTTCTCCATTGAAGACATTTTCCATTACATCTTGTTATAACATTTGCTACATCCTTTTTTTTTTTATTGGAGTTGGACCTAAAGCAGGGTTTGACAAATTTGCTTAGAATCTAGGAGCCAGCTAAAAAAAGTTATGAGCCAGTTTTTTTAATCCGCTGCCCAGCACCCAGAACTGCATGCCCAGGGCATCAGGCAATAAGAATTGCTCACACCTGGTGCCAAGTGATAAAAAAAATGAAAATTGAAAAAAAAAAAGTGGCACTGACAAGGCTGTGCTGATGGGCAATAATGAGGTAGCACTGGCTGGCGACACTGATGAGGCTACGCTGATAAGCATTAATAGGGTGCACTGATAGGCGACGCTGATGGGCACTGATAGGTTGTGCTGATGGGCACTGATGAGGCTGTGCTGATGGGCATTGATAGGCGTCACTGAGAGGCGGCACTGATGGGCATCGATGAGGTGGCACTGATGGCCACTGACAGGCAGCACTGATGGCCACTGATTAGGCTGCACTGGTTAGGATGCACTGATTAGGCGGGAAACTGATAGGTGGCACTGATAAGCTGCACTGACAGGTGGCACTGATGGGCACTGATAGGTGGTACTAATGAGCTCTAATAGGTGGCACTGATAAGCTGCACTGACAAGTGGCACTTATGGGCACTGACAGGTGGCACTCATAAGCACTGATGAGGGGTCACTGATAAGCACTGATGAGGTGGCACTGATAAGCACTGATAAGCACTGATGAGGTGACACTGATGAAGTGGCACTGATAGATGGCACTCCCCATCCACTCAGCAGCAGTAAGGAAAGGGTGACCAATGAAGCCCAGCTGTCAACTTAGGAAGATGATGTCGGAGGTGGGCTGGCAGTGAGAGCAAACCGAGCACGTCACAGCACCGTCCACCAGAAGGCGCCAGTTTGCACATAGGATTGTGTATCCCGCTCCAGCAGGCTGCAAAGTTGTGGCCTCAATTATCGGCCAGCACGACGCTAGTCTGCACACCCGCGGATGGGCCAGATGGGAGGATCCCGACCACTGCTGCGGTGTAACCCAGGCGCCAAGATATACGATTTCCAGTCGCCATTGTGACCTGGCGCCTGGGTTTTGTCGAGCCCCTGACCTAAAGAATATAGTAACTGAGGAATAGTGAAGAATTGTAACTTTGTATTGTAACAGTAGATCCTTGTAAAGCAATACTTTGGTTTTCCCAGCAGATGTCACTGGAGTACAAAGTAACGCTCCCGTCTATGAAGACGTTAAACCAAGTGCTTATAATACACAGCAATATTTGTCATCATTTCATATGATTGCATTAATCTGACCCTATAAAGTGATAAAATATTATATTGGGCCTAACGGACAAATAACAATGTCTGTATAAAAACATAATCTAACACAGTGCTAAAAACATGTAACGTGGATTAAATATACTGGAAAAGCATCAGTTATTGTACTCAGTGAAGTGTTAGTGTAGAAATCATCAGAAATGAGGCTGCTGTATAAAAGGCACTAAGGGTTTGTTTACACAAGTGGTTGGAGGGGCTTTAAAACTGTGCAGTTTAGCCAAGCTTTTATTGCCCCCCAATTATTACCTCCGTTAGCTGCAGAGACAGGGGCGGGGGCAGGAATTATACCCCTATCTCTTTCAGTGGGTGTAGTGTTGTCAAATGTGACCCACTAAAGCAAAAAAGGGCTGCTCTGCAAGTGCCCCGTAACTGAACGCAATGCACACTGTTGCTGCGTACTAGTGTGGGGTTTAAGGGGTTAAAGCAAGGTCCAAAAAGACATGGATGAGCGAGTTTGGGGTGGAGGAACTTGACTGGCCTGCACAGAGTCCTGACCTCTACCGGACAGAACACCTTTGGGATGAATTAGAGCGGAGACTGCGAGCCAGGCCTTCTTGTCCAATATCAGTGCCTGACCCTTTACAAATGCACTTCTGGAAGAACGGTCAAACATTCTCATAGACACTCCTAAACCTTGTGGACAGCCTTCCCAGAAGAGTTGAAGCTGTTATAGCTGCAAAGGGTGGGCCAACTCAATATTGAACCTTACAGACTTATGGGCCATACACACTATACAATTGTATTTAGATTTTTTCCTTTAGATTTACCAAAACTATATAATATGAGGTCAGACCTAAACACTTTTAATTTGTATGCAATCAGGCGGGCCCTTGCACTACATAGTTGAAGGTAAATCTAAAGGAAATCTGACAACAAAAGTTGTATAGTGTGTATCCAACTTAAGACTGGGATACCAATAAAGTTCATGTGTGTGTGTAAAGGCAGGCGTCCCAATACTTTTGGTAATATAGTGTATTTCCAGAAGGTCATATTATACATTACCTGGAAACAAGTTCTTTAAGTAATGTTGGGACTTCAACTTCATGCTTGGTTACAACTCCAAAAGAAGCTTTAACAGCAAGAGAATCAGATCCATAGATATTTATTCCTACATCATTCATGATCTGATTTCCATGTCTTCTGTCCAAAGATACATCTGATTTATCTTCATAGTTCAGCAGCTGGTAAGAACTTACACCTGTGAAGTACAGTATATAAAGTTTATTACTGCACACCCAGCCAGAGTAATTGGGCTAAGGCCCCTTTCACACTTGTACGACTCCAAAGTTGCACCGACTTTGGAATGCAACTTTGGTGCAACTTTGGTGCATCTTTGACGCAACTTTGGATGGGTGCAACATGGATACGACTTTGGCTTTGACCAGTTTTAATGGATGACTGTTGCACACAAGTTGCATAGTATAACAATTTGGTATGACTTTCATGCAACTTCTGAGGGTTAACATTGAAGTCTATGGCCCTGAAGTTGCATGAAAGTCAGACCAAAGTAGTGCGTGAACTACTTTGAAGTTGCTGCAACTTAAAGTTGTGCATATATGAATGGTTATCATTGGAAAACATGGGGAACGACATGTCGTGCAACTCTGATGTCCAAAGTTGCATGAAAAGTTGCACAAGTGTGAAAGGGGCTTTAATGGAAACGATCAACTGATTGCAAGGAAACAAACAATTATTATAACAAAACGTATCTTTCCTCTGAAGCATCATAGTTTCCCTTCACAGCAGTGTTCTCAGCCCCCCTTCACATTACCTACCCCACCCCCCTCCTGTTAACAGTAGTGTTGTGAACCTCCATTCACATCAACAACCCCCCCCCCCCCAGTTGTCTCCTCTGCCCCCCTTCACATCACCCTCCCCCCGGTAGTATTTTCAGTCCCTCTTCACAGTAGTGTCCTCTGCCCCCTTCAATCACCCCCCCCCCCCGGTAGTGTTTTCAGCCCCTCTTCACAGTAGTGTTCTCTGCTTCCCTTCACATAACCAACTCAGGGCCAGCTTACTGAATGGGCATGCTGGGCAGTTGCCCAGGGGCCCCAGTGACCCAGCCAAGCATTAGTCCTGATTCCCGTGTGCATCCCACCACCGAACTTAGCAGATGGCAAGCGCCTGTCGGCCCTGTGTTGCAATCAGGCCACTTGGGCCGTGGAGGGGGAGTCTGACTCCCGTCTGTGTGTCTGTTCCCTGGACCCAGCCGCTGAACTTGGAAGCTGTCATTAGCCTGGCACTGCTGTACCAATAAATATCACCTTATCGATAATTTGCATTTTTATTCTCGTGGGTGATTGTGTAGGCAGAGCCCCAGTGCACTGCATTGCCCGGGGCCCTTTAATGCTCTTAAGATGGCACTGTACCCACTAGGAATACTTCACAATTAGTCACATATTCATATTATTATTATTATTCAAAATATAAAGTATATATTTTATATAGCACCAACAGTTACATGGAGAATATCATCTAAGGGCTCTTTCACACGGCCGCTCCGCTTGTCCGCAAATCATCCTATTTTTTTGCGGATGATTTGCGGACATAATGTAAGTGAATGGCACTGAGGATGTCAGCGGAATACCATCCGCTGACATCCGATTTTCCTCCTTTCAGTTCTGTTCCGTTTTTTGGAACTGAACAGAACCCTATTTTTTCATCCGTGTAAAAAACGGAAAGGAAGGAAAATCGGATGTCAGCGGTGTCATCCGCTGACATCCGCAAACCCCCATAGACTTACATTATGTCCGCATATCATCCGCAAACGGATGGGATGATATGCGGGCACACGGAGCGGATGACAGAAATGTCATCCGCTCCGTGGAGCGGCCGTGTGAAAGAAGCCTTATAGTGTTTATCTGCTTCACATGACAACTAGATCATTCACAGCACAATTCTTTTGCTGATCCTCCATAATAGTTGTACTCTGTCTAGAGGCATTCACGTGTTTTAGCATTGTTGGATTTCTCAAATTATGCTGCAAACTGATTCTGACACGACAGATTAAAGCCCTGTACACACGCAACGATTATCGGCCGACCGATCGGCCGTCTTTTGTCCAGTGTTGTTGTGTTGGTTGAAATGTGCTCTAGACTGCACAGGGATTTTCTCGGCCAACGAAAATCGACTTCAGAAGTGATGTCATGTGTTGGTTTACTTTCCGTGTGTTATTTCTTCTCTGAGCATGCCCAGTCTTGCTCATCAGATTTTTGTCTGCCGAAATCTGTACTGACTGACGGAAAATCGGCCGTTGTGTTGACAGCCAACAAAAATTTTATAGCCTGCACACCAGATTTTTTTCGGCCGAAAAGTCGGAGTCGGTTGTCGAAAGCATCATACTAACAAGCCGAAAAACGGCCGATCGGACGTTGGCCGAAAATTCACGGCCAATAATCGATGCGTGTGTACGGGGCATAAGTCTCAGTTCACTCTTATGCGGAGCTGGATTCGCAGCGATTCCTGTGCATTTCCTACACTGCATCGCAATCGCACTCCTTTCATGCAAATCGCTATGGGTGTCAATATTAACCACTTCACCTCCGGAAGATTTACCACCCTTCTCGACCAGGCCATTTTTTTCAATAGGGCACTGCGTTATTTTACCTGACAATTCTGCAGTCGTGCGACGCTGTACTCAAATAAAATGTATGTCCTTTTCCCACAAATAGAGCTTTCTTTTGGTGGTATTTGATCACCACTGAGTTTTTTATTTTTTGTGCTATAAACAAAGAACGACCGACAATTATGAAAAAAAAAAAAACAATATTTTTTTACTTTCTGCTATAAACCTATTTCCATAAAAAAATGTAAAAAATCAATTTAGGCCAATATGTATTCTGATACATATTTTTGGTATAAAAAATATCCCAATAAGCATATATTGATTGGTTTGCACAAAAGTTATAGCATCTACAAACTATGGGATATATTTATGGAATTTTTATTTATTTATTTTTTTACTAGTAGTGGCGGCGATCAGCAACTTGTAGAAGGACTGCAAAATTGCTGCAGACAAATCGTACACCTAACTGACACTTTTGACACTTTTTTTGGGGCCAATGACACTAATACAACGCTCAGTGCTAAAAATATGCACTGTCACTGTACTAATGACACTGACTGGGAAGAGGTTAACATCAGGGGAGATCGAAGGGTTAACTGTGTGCCTAGCTGGTGATTTAGTGTAGTGGGGGAGGTTCTTTTACTAGTGGAAGGCATGGAACTGTGTTCCTGCTTTACAGGAACAAAGGATCCATTATTATTACACAGGATTTATATAGCACCAACAGTTTGCGCAGCGCTTTACAACATGAGGGCAGACAATTACAATATAATTCAATACAGGAGGAATTAGAGGGCCCTGCTCGTTAGAGCTTACAATCCAGAAGGGAGGGTCAAGTGATACAAAAGGCAATAAATGTGGTGGATGAGCTGATGGAGAAAATGGAAGTCTAGTTGTTAGGTGTGGGTAGGATAGGCTTCTCTGAAAAGGAGGGTTTTCAGGGATCGTCTAAAAGCTAATAGAATAGGGGATAATCGGACAGATTGGGGTAAGGAGTTCCATAGCATTGAAGAGGCTCTGGAAAAGTTCTGGAGGCGAGCATGGGAGGAGGTGACGAGGGAGCTAGAGAACAGGAGGTTTTGGGAGGAACGAAGAAAATGATTAGGTTGGTATTTTCAGACTATGGTAGTGACAGGGCCATCTTACCGAATGGGCACCCAGCCCCAGCCAAACATTAGAGGGGGGATTGGGGATGAGAGAGAGGGGGGGATTGGGGATGAGAGAGAGGGGGGGATTGGGGATGAGAGAGAGAGGGGGGATTGGGGATGAGAGAGAGAGAGGGGGGATTGGGGATGAGAGAGACAGAGGGGATTGGAGATGAGAGATAGAGGGAGGGATAAGAGAGAGAGGGGGTGAGGGGGGGATGTGGGAGAAAGGGGTGGATTGAGGATGAGAGAGAGAGGTGGGATTGGGGATGAGAGGGAATCAGAGGGGATTGGGAATGAGCGATAGGGAGGATTGGGGGATGGGAGAGATAGAGAGGGGGATGAGAGAGAGGGGATTGGGGATTAAAGAGAGAGGGGATTAGTGATGAGAGAGAGAGAGGGAATTGTGGATGAGAGAGAGAGGGATTAGGAACGATAGAGAGAGAGGGAGGGGATCAGGGATGAGAGAGAAGGTATTGGGGGTGAGAGAGAGGGAGAGGGGATTGGAGTTGAGAGAGAGAGAGGGGATTGGGGATAAGAGAGGGGATTGGGGATAAGAGAGGGGATGATACAGAGATTAGAGCGAGGGGGGTGAGAGAGAGGGGTGGATGAGAGTGAGGAACTAGGGATGAAAGAGAAAGAGGATTAGGGATGAGAGAGAGAGAGAGAGAGAGGGGGATGAGAGAGGTGGAGTGAGAGAGAGAGAGGGGGTGAGAGAGAGGGGGGATGAGAGAGGTGGGGTGAGAGAGGGGATTGGGGATGAGGGAGAGATAGGGGGATTGGGGGATGAGAGAGGGGTTGATGAGAGTGAGGGGATATGGGATGATAGAGAGAGAGAGGGGATTGGTGATGAGAGAGAGAGGGGATAGGGGGATGAGAGAGAGAAGGGATTAGGAACGAGAGCGAGAGGGGGGATTGGGGATGAGAGAGAGAGGGGATTGGGGAATGAGAGAGAGAGAGAGAGGGGGGGATTGGGGAATGAGCGAGAGAGAGGGGGATGAAAGAGAGAGAGAAGGGATTGGGGATAAGAGAGAGAGAGGGGGGGATTGGGGGATGAGCGAGAGAGAGAGAGAAAGGGGAGAGAGAGAAAGGGGAGTGAGAGAGAGAGAGAGAGAGAGATGAGAGGGGGGATTGGGGATGAGAGAGAGAGAAGGGGGGTGAGAGAGAGGAACTGGGGATGAGAGAAAGAGGTGATTAGGGATGAGTAAGAGGGGGGTGAGCCGTGAGAGAGAGAGAGATAGAGGGAGAGAGAGAGGGGATTATGGATGAGAGAGGGGGGAGGAATTGGGGATGAGAGAAAGAGAGAGGGGATTGGGGATGAGAGAGACAGAGAGAGGGGATTGGGGATGAGAGAAAGAGGGAAAAAAGGAGGGGAGTGGGGATGAGAGAGAGAGAGGGGGGATTGGGGATGAGAGAGAGAGAGGGGGGATTGGGGATTAAGGAGAGAGAGAGAGAGAGAGAGGATAGGGATGAGAGAGAAAGGGGGATGAGAGAGTGGGGGATGAGAGAGAGGATTGGGGATGAGAGAGAGAGAGGGGGGATGAGAGCGATGGGATTGGGGATGTGCCTGTGTAACGAACGATCAGTGGGTGCTGGTAGACATCAGGTCAAATCACAGCAAGAGCAAGCCGCCAGTACCCAATATATATATATATATATACACTTTATCCTGTGTAGTGCGGCTGCCCTGTAGCAGTGAATGTGCTATAGGGCAGTCAGCAAACGGTTAAGTTAACGACTCCCCAAAAATGGGTTGCAAAATGCAGTGCGACTGGCTAAATTGGATCGCATGGCTGTGATCATCCATGCAATCTGATTCCAGTGCGGCAAAAAAAAAAAAAAGGTGCATACACCTTTTTTCGTGAGCATATGGTGTGATTTGAGCCATACAAAATGAATGGGCTGAAATCACACTGCAAAGAATCGCATGTGATTCCTGTCCAAATCACATACAATTTCCCGCACCGCGTCAGTGTGAACCAGCACTAAAGGTTAGCTCCACCTTTGGCACATGTTACACCTGTATTCAGGGTGTAACAAGAACATGGTAAAAATCGGACCCCACCCTCAGACTGCCCCTCACACACACAATGATTGCAGTTAGAGGTGCTCTGTATCCCATGGTGTACTCCAAGAAAAAGATTTTACAGGAAAACCAAAAATCTGATTATATCGCAGCTTATCAATTCTTAGATTTGGTGGCTGTATTGGTTTTATTTTTTTAGGCCAGCCTTCCTGCTATTCATAAACATATACGCGGCAGCATGGAGATGAACCTTATTCCTTGCAAAAAAGGGAGAAAGGCTGGTGCCATGGAAGTTGGCTAAAACATTGTTTTATTATTGCAGGTGAAAAAAAAAGCATTTCAGCCATCAGGCCTTAATCATGGCTTAATCATGATTCAGGCCTGATGGCCGAAACGCGTTGGTTTTTTTGGGCGTTGTTCAGATGAAGCAATAATAAAACAATGTTTTAGCCAACTTCCATGAAACCAGCCTTTCTCTCTTTTTTGCATGGATTGTACATGGAGGTTTGCAGAGACCTCCCAGGCTGAGTGCCATGTTCTTGAGGCTCACCAGACATTACACAGGTAGGTAGTAGGTCAGATGCATTCCTTGCTGCCTCAAATATGCATTACTGTTGTCATAGCACTGTGTGCATGATGTCATCAACAGACATTTCCCAGTCACAGAGTGAGAATTGGGAGCCAGTCAGGCTAATGTGATCACTGTGACAGCCAATCATAGCGTTCATGTGATCACTGTGACAGCCAATCATAGCGTTCATGTGATCACTGTGACAGCCAATCATAGCGTTCATGTGATCACTGTGACAGCCAATCATAGCGTTCATGTGATCACTGTGACAGCCAATCATAGCGTTCATGTGATCACTGTGACAGCCAATCATAGTGTTCATGTGATCACTGTGACAGCCAATCATAGCGTTCATGTGATCACTGTGACAGCCAATCATAGCGTTCATGTGATCAGGGAGTCCATGAAATGCCTTCCCTTTTTATACTCATGTCCGTGAACAAAAAATGCATACATTTGTGGTATTGCGCTGCACTAAAGGAATTAGAGAATTTGTTTTGGATTATTTTTTGGTGGTGGGTCATGGTAATGGCAAAAAATATGTAGCTAAAAGTTTACGTTTTACTATTTTGGGGCAGTTTTACTTTGATGAAGAAACAAAATCAGGAGATATTCAGTAATTATTACCACCAAATAAAGGCCCCATTTGTCCTGGAAAAAAAAAAAAAAACACCAAGCCTGGATACACTACGTAGTTACACCAAGATACACTATATTGTCAAAAGTATTGGGACCCTGCCTTTACACGCTCATGAACTTTAATGGCATCCCAGTCTTAATCCATGGGGTTCAATATTGAGTTGGCCCACCCTTTTCAACTCTTCTGGGAAGGCTGTCCAAAAGGTTTAGGAGTGTGTCTATGGGAATGTTTGACCATTCTTCCAGAAGTGCATTTGTGAGGTCAGGCACTGATGTTGGACGAGAAGGCCTGGATTGCAGTCTCCGCTCTAATTAATCCCAAAGGTGTTCTATCGGGTTAAGGTCAGGACTCTGTGCAGGCCAGTCATGTTCCTCCACTCAAACTGGCTCAGCCATGCCTTTATGGTCCTTGCTTTGTGCACTAGTCCAAATCATTTGGTAGAGGGGGGATTATGGGGTGGGGTTGTTTTTTCAGGTGTTGAGCTTGGCCCCTTAGTTCCAATGAAGGGAACTCTTAAGGCTTTAGAACAGTGGTTCTCGAATCCGGTCCTCGGGACCCACTAACAGGCCAGATTTTAAGTATTACCTTGGGGGATGCAGACTAGAATACTGCAATCACTGAGAAGCAAATGAGATCACCTGTGATGTAATTTAGTTATCTTGCAAACCTGGCCTGTTGGTGGGTCCCGAGGACCGGATTTGAGAACCACTGCTTTAGAATACCAAGACATTTTGGACAATTTCATGCTCCCAATTTTGTGGGAACAGTTTGGGGATGGCCCCTTCCTGTTCCAACATGGCTGCGCCCCAGTGCACAAAGCAAGGTCCATAAAGACACGGATGAGCGAGTTTGAGGTGGAGGAACTTGTCTGGCCTGCACAGAGTCCTGACCTCAACCCGATAGAACACCTTTGGGATGGATTAAAGTGAAGACTGTGAGCCAGGCCTTCTCCTCCAATGTCAGTGCCTGACCTCACAAATGTGCTTGTTGAAGAATGGTTAAACATTTTCATAGACACACTCCTAAACCTTGTGGACAGCCTTCCCCGAAGGGTTGAAGCTGTTATAGCTGCAAAGGGTGGGCCAACTCAATATTGAACCCTACAGACTAAAAATGGTATACCATTAAAGTTCATGTGCGTGTAAAGGGAGGCGCCCCAACACTTTTGACAATATAGTGTATATGCAGTTTTACTAACACATGTCGAACATGCAAAAACTAGGTTCAAGTGTTAAGGTTTGTTTTGCTTTCCAATTTAATGCCCCTTTCACACTTGTGGAGTGATCCGCTGATCCTCGCTGAGCAGGCAGATGACAGGTCCGTGTCCGCTTCACTGATGTAGAGCATACAGGGACACAGCCCACTGTCCTCTACAGTCGGTCGGATGGAAATGGACCGCCTGTCCATTTCAATCTGACTGTCATCTTATCAGATCCGCCAGATGGATGAGGAATGGATCCCCATCTGTCTGTTTTTAGTGGACCGAATCAGATATCAGTGGGTGTCAGGGGACACATGTCCGCTGACATCCGCTGTTCCATAGAGAGCAGTGGCGGCTGGTGCATTGCCGCCCCTCCCATCCATGCGTCCGGCCTCCTAATCTACATGCGGGGCGCCGGATGCATTGACTTCAATGGGGTTTTTTTTTTTTTTTTTAGCCATGTGATTAGAGCCAGAGGCTTAATAGGCTAAAAAAAAGGGTGGGCTCGGGGAGCAGTGAGCCCACCCAGTTGTGTGGCAACAGCGAATGAAAATTGAGACCGTTTCCCGATTGGCCGAAAGGAGAAGCCATGCCATTGGGCAGGGAGGAGACGCAGAAGACAGGAGGAAGCCGCCGCCACCGCCACCTGCTGCTGCAGATATCCAGGCCTGTCCTGCTGTGGTCCTGGGGGGGGGGGGGGGGTATGGTGTGTGGCCTGGTGTTGTCCAAGGGGGGGGGGTATGGTGCGTGGCCTGGTGTGGTCCGGGGGGGGTATGGTGCGGTTTGTCTGCCGCCCCCCGGCCCATGGAGCACCAGCCGCCACTGATAGAGAGCAATAGATGATGCGATCAGGTCCGCCTGAAAAACAGACAGGTCTATCAGTAGGGGCCTAAAGGGTTAAAGAGATGGCCTTGGCCCTTCTTGTGCATTTTGACAACATTGATCGCGATTGGCGTTTGATTCTGCTGTGACTTTTTTTCAAAATATGGCTCATGAGAGACTCCCTATCTTAAACGGTTCTCATCAGAACAGAGGTCTTCACTGGAAGATTTACCCTCACCCTTTGTTCTGGTGACAACTGTAAAATGTGAGCAATAATACAATCAGAGAGGATAAATATATCTAGAGTAGGCACAGACAGCTATAAAAACTTAAAAAGAGGTTCTAATCCTACTACTCTACTCAAAACTAAGAACGAATGTTGCCTATAAATACACTTTGATGGAGAAGTGTGGGAAATCAAAAAACAAACATCTACAACAACAAATACTAACCTCTATAGCTGCAGCATCGCTGTGATGCTGCAGCTGTCTTCCACTGGCTCTGAATCTGAGAACCGAGTGATCACATGACCACTGATCACTCAGTTCTCGGTCTTCAGTGAGGAGAGAGAAGGTCACTGACATTCACCAGCTCTCTGTTCTGCCCCTCCAGTGCTCACTAGAGCGCCAGACCGTGGAAGGGGTGGGAGTGGCTGGCTCAGGCTTTCAGTAGCATGCTGAGAGGCTGAGGCAGCTGCTGGTCAGACATCTGGGTGGATCCTGACATTATTGTTTGGATACATCCAGAGACTGGAGTGTTCTTTATCCCACTGTTGATTATGTGTCCCAGGAGTGCAAAAGTAAGTGCCCCCCTGTGGCCCACATATGAAGTATGGCCAAACAAGCAGTACTTTTTTTTGCAACCGGTTTGCCTGACCAAAGCTATACATATAATTTCTGAACCTAAGGTAATTATCCGGCTTCCTATTAAAAGTTATCACATCTCAAAAAACTTAGACTTGTGCACATATATTACTGCACAGTGACTTGATAATCCAGGTATAACGTGCAGTGCCGCTCTAAGCTGAGACAAAGATCTCCTTGCCGGTTGCAGTGAAGGAAGCATGCACCTATGCACCATTTACAGAGATGTATAGTAACGAAGTAGAACTACTTAAGTACTGTACTTAAGTACCGAAATGCGGTATCTGTACTTTCCTAGAGTAGAATTTTTTTCTCCTACTTCTACTTTTACTTCACTACATTTTTTCGATGATTTCGATACTTCTACTCAAGTATTTTTTTTTTGTGCTGCATAGTTACTCGTTACTTTTAAAACAATTACCACTGCCAGAACAGTAGATGGCAGGTTACATAAAGCTCAAAAAAATGTGTATAATGTCATTTGTAAATCAGCGCATACGAAAATAAAGGCTGTGTATAATAAAAGCTGCTATACCAAATCTTTCCAATAAAAAGAAAATATGAAACAAACAAATAAATGGTGCTACAGCGCTTAAAGTGCATCAAGAAACTACTAACAAACACAGGTTAATCATTTGAATAAATAATTTGAAATAATAAAAACAATATGATGTTCAAACTTTTGACTTATTTCTTTAATAACTACATAACACAGTACTTGTACTTCTACTTTCAGTACTTGAGTAGAAATTTTTTTTCAAAACTACTGGTACTTTTTACTTTTAGTACTTAAGTAGCAAATTTTTTGAAAAAACTACTTGCAATACTTAAGTAAAAAAAATGTTGAATACTTTAGTACTTCTACTTAAGTAACTTTTTCTGCGAGCACTTCCACTTCTACTCAAGTAATTTTTTGATCGAGCACTTGTACTTTTACTCAAGTAGAAATTTCGAGTACTTTATACAAGTCTGACCATTTAGGGGGGTAGAAGCATCATTAGAGAAAGAAAAAGAGCAACAGAGCCTGGTGAAATGTCACTTTGCAAAGAGTACCCAATCATATGCAAAGAAAAAAAAAAAAAAAGCATTGTCCTTGATTTCATGATGCAAGTCAACAGAGCTTTACCTCCTTAACTAAACCCTATAGAAAACTCCCCTGCAAAGTGAACAGTCTATTTGCCTTTAGTAAATCAACCCCTGTATGTACATATCCAAGGGCAACTGGAATCTGTAGAAGGCTGAGAAATACAGAACTGTATCATCTTACAGCATACAAGATCATGATACATTTTCAGTTCTATGAATCTAAAACATAGAGATTTACCTGCCGAAATTTCCTTGTCTCCATCAAGAATATCCTTCAGCGAAAATGGGGTTGAGATATACTTGGACTTTCTGGATAGGAAACAACGTTTCTTCTTGATGACCAGGCTCAGTGGTTGGTATTTGTCTGCTTCGCTGAGGCTGGGGACAGGGATCAGCCTCCCCCCATCTCCCACTTGTTTAACAAAGTTCTTGGTGGCAGCTGAAAACATAGCAAAGTATTATCTCTCTGCAGTTACACGCTCTGCCTTTCTATGAGCTTCAGATCCCCACACATTGTATTAGTCAGAATGCGCCAGTGCATCCTCAGTCTTGCGTGGCATATGCACAGCGGATTGCAGTGTTCTGTGCACCTTCTATGACTCCTATTACCAAAGTCAATGAATAATTCAATATGTAAGGTAATACGTGCCTTTGTTATTGTCCCTTGTAACATACTGTACATGTTCCATGCAGTGAGGGTTCTCAACTTAATAAAAAAAATAAAAAAATAGTAAGGCTTGCAACCCATCAGTTAGATTTTCCTTAGATTTGATCTAGCGTTCATTTGTAAAGCTGACCACACATAAGAATCTGTTTGCAAAATTTATTTTACAAATAAATCTCCGATTTACCAGGAAGGATGTAATGTGAGCACCTACTTGATTGGATAAAAAATGTATAGATTGCACAAGTAGAGTCTCACACCACACAAGTGATGGTTAAATCTAAAGGTGGCCACACACATTACAATCTAATGGTCTTTACACCTTAGATTTATAAACTGCTATGTAGCATCAGCTCCTTCCTCCTCTTAGAATATAGGGTAAGTTGAAATAACTACTGTATAGTGTGACCTTCTATGTCCTATGGGATATAAATTAAATGGATTGTTGAGTTAGTTCTAGACCAGGCATGTCCAACCTGCGCCCCGAGGGGCCGCATGCGGCCTGGAACCTCAGGCGATGTGGCCCACTGCCCCCTGACAATTTTTTTTTTGCTGGGGAGGAAGGAAGTTGGGTCGGGGCACGGCCACAGCAGCTGCCAACTAACGGTAGGCAGAGGCTGCCTCAGGGGGGGGGGGGGGGGGCATGTGCAATGTTTCTGACTCCTACCACCATGACCACTTTAAATCACTGAAGTAGTCATGGTGGTTAGAGTGTTTCTTTATTATCGTTAAGAAGAAGTAAACCTCTGTATACTGATTCCATTTCATTTGATCATCCTCTAGTTGTGTTAAATTAGTGCTGGGGGACGGGGCACGGGAAGGGTGCAGCGGCATTTTATTACTTATATACCTTAACTATAGTATATATTTTATATGCGGCCCGAGAAAATTTCTCTACACTCAATGTGGCCCAGAGAAGCCAAAAGGTTGGCCACCCATGTTCTAGGCCATGGGTGTCCAACCTTTTGGCCTCTCTGGGCCACATTGAGTGTAGAGAAATTTTCTCGGGCCGCATATAAAATAAAGACTATAGTTAAGGCATGTAATAAAATGCCTCTGCGCCCCCCGCACTAATTTAACACAACTAGATGACGATCAAATTAAATGGAATCAGTATACAGAGGTTTACTTCTTCTGAGAGACAATAAAGGAACAATCTAACCACCATGACCACTTCAGTGATTTGAAGTGGTCATGGTGGTAGGAGTCAGAAACACTGCACATGCTCGCCCCCCCCTCCCCTCAGCCTCTGCCTACCGTTAGTTGGAAGCTGCTGTGGCCGTGTCCCCAACCTGACTTCCTTCCTCCCTTCCTCCCCAGCAAAAAAAAGATTGTCAGGGGGCAGTGGGCCGCATTGCCTGCGGTTCTGGGCCACGTGAGGCCCTCGGGCCGCAGGTTGGACATGCCTGTTCTAGGCAATGCTTTTTTCTTCTCAGAAAAAACAGGTGCAGGAACTCAACCCCGACCCCCAAACCCACCCCACACACATGCACACTCCAAATCGCATCAAAAAGTAGGTGTGGACAAATTTCACTAAAAGCGGAAGGGGCAATAAATGCCAGGAGTGCATTACGTACAGAGTACAGAGTTCTGGGGAAGGGGGGGGTGGTGTTACAGGATGCAGAGTTCAGAGGTGCACTACACACAGAGTACAAAGTTAAGGGTGCACTACACACAGAGTGCATAGTTAAACCTTCAGCTAAAATGCTATTAGACACTAACTCAAGCGCTCACAATGGACTGCTGGAAGGAATTGATCAAGCATATGAAGTGGCTGCAAAAAGATTGCAAGGGATGAGCAACTGGCAACTCTTGAAATAGCAGTAAAAAGTTTCAGTGTATGATCCGCAGATCTTGATACAAAAGATCAGGGGAAAATCCACAAACAATTGCAAACAAGTAACCAGGCCACTGTGGCCCTTCCTTCAGAGCTCCCTACCTTTGCATCCCCAATCCACATCTCACTTTCACCCCTCTTCAGCTCTGAACTCTGCATGCAACCCCCATTCCACTGCCCCATCTTCTCCCTTCCTCCTTAAAAGTTCCACCATCTTCCACATGTCTTACTTGGGTTGCTGTATTAAGCTGAAGAACGCGCCTCTCTCGCTTGCAGGGAGATCATCCCGTGGGGGTGTCAGGATCTGCACTGCACCCCGGGCATCTGCTTCTCCCTTGTCCCTACCCTGCACTCAGTGGGAGCCACTCAGGAGATCAGACCTGTGGAAGCCATTGGGAGACAAGCTTTCACTTGTAAGCACAGAAGCTGGACATCTGTGTTTACAAGTGGTAATGGTGAGCTGGGAGCACAGGGCCTGAGCCAGAGGTGGTGACACTGAGTTCCACCAAGTTCCAGCTGAAAAAAGCCCTGGTTCTAGGCCCCTGCACTAGAAAGTTGTTCGTACATCTACAGGATTGAACATAAATTGTATAATCAGTTTGTAACATGTGTGTTGAACTTGTAGCAGGTTTTCCAGGCATTGGGGCTGATGTGGGTCTGCCATTGTTACTGGTGACACCTTCAGCCCATGTAAGCTGAATACCCAAGTGTGAGATTGGAGACAATGACCATTCTGGCATCTTTGGTTTGTTTTGTTTATTTTATATTGGGGATGGGAGAAGGTAATGAGTGAGATACTCCTCTGGCTCTACTAGGTACAACTGGGATACTTTGCAGAAAAATGCCTGTTAGCGCTGTCCTGACGCCAGCTGAATGCTGACCAACGCTTGCTGGCGCTTGAAAAATACTGACTTGCTGAACTTGTGCTTAACCACTTTACGACCACTCACAGTAATATTACTGCGGCAAAGTGGCTCGTTATCGTCTGACGACGTAGTACTACGTCGTCAGACACTCCCCCTTCTGGGCGGCGCTTGCGCACCGCCGGAGGCTCGCTCCCGCTGTTTTCATTCACAGCGGGAGTCGAGCCAGGGGAGGAGCAGCGGCGATAGCCGCTGCTCTTACCCGATCGTCGGGGATCGAGTCTGGAGATCCACCCGCTGTGTGTAAACACAGCGGACGGATCTCCATAGTGACAGGGAGTGACAGATCGGACTGTTCAGCATAGCTGGACATCCGATCTGTCCATGACTCACTCAGTCACCTCCCCCCCCACACGTCAGTAAGCACCAGGCATACATTAACCCCTCCCTCTCCAATAAAATTAACCCCTTCCCTGCCAGTGTCATTTTTACAGTAACAGTGCATATATATAGCACTGATTACTGCAGTAATGTCACTGGTACCCCCAAAAGTGTCAAAAATGTCAGTCAAGGGTCCGATCTGTCCGCCGCAATGTCGCAGTCCCGCAAAAGAAATCGCAGATCACCGCCATTACGCGTTAAAAAAAAAAAACACCAAAAATGACAGAAATCTTTCCCTTTGTTAGTAAACGCAATAACTTTTGCGCAAACCAATCAAAATATGCTTATTGCGATTTTTTTTACCAAACATAGGTAGCAGAAAACAAATTGGTCAAAATTTTTTTAAAAAAATTGGTTTTTACATCTTTTTTGGGGGGAATTTCATATAAAAAAATGTTAAAAATATTGTTATTTTTTCAAAATAAACGCTCTTTTTTTGTTTATAGCACAAAAAGTAAAAATCGCACAGGTGATCAAATACCACCAAAAGAAAGCTCTGTTTGTGGGAAAAAAAGGACGTAAATTTCGTTTGGGTACGGCGTCGCACGACCGCGCAATTGTCAGTTGAAGTCGCACAGCGCCGAATCGCAAAAAGTGGCCTGGACGGAAGACAGCAAAATCCTCCGGTGGTAAAGTGGTTAAACTCTGAATAGCTCAAAAGTCCTGTGAACAGCTCCCTCCAGCCCTTCACCAGACATCCCAACCTGCAAAAACTCATTTCAGGGAGGTGGCACTCCACGCCTCGCTTTCCCCCCACGCGCCGCCGCTCCCCCCCCCCCCGGCGCCGCTGTGCCCTTCCCGCGCCGCCCCCCTTCAAGGATATTACATATTATGATAAAACACAACTAGTTATTAAAAAATATATTGGAACAATTTACACACGCTAATGCACATGCCTTTTCTACTTATTTTGCAGACTGCTAGTGGTTACTGCTGGTGCGGGTAATGCTGGTGGTTACTGCTGGCAGGTAATACTGGTCATGCGGGCACTGCTGGAGGAAGCAGCGGCTGCAGTAGAGAGCAGAGCCGCTGTTTCCTGTATCTAAAACCCAAAAAAAGAGACAAAGCGCCAAGAAGTGTAGTGACAGTTTCTTGTGATAATCATGTACCTATAGCTGCCAGAGAGGATCAACCCCGGGACTGAGGATGCTAGGAAAAAACACACAACAGAGAGTCTCTCACCTGGAGGCGCTTGGGGCTGTGATAAAAAAAAAATACTAATGCCATTGCAAATAAAGTAAAAAAATGAACAGTTTATTAAGATGAACAAGGGAAACAGTTAAAATAATAATACTGTCATGTGCTTTCTGCTTCACTGACCCTTTAAAACAAGCCAAATGTTCTGGTCAGTGGATAGAGCCGAATAAGAGCCAATCCTGTAGCTGCGGCAGCCGGGAGATCGCACGGCACTTGCGGGTGTCCGTGGGCCGCCGGCCAGAGGTGGGAGACTCCCGTAAGTCGCGAGAGACTTGGGATGTCTGCCTTCACTGACTAGCTTTTGGTAACTGCTTGTGCTGCTGCAACTCACAACACTTTAAGGCCCCTTTCACACATGCTGTCTGTTTGTCCGTTTTTCATCCATTGACGGATGAAAAATGGACATCAATGTATCTCTATGTAAAAACAGATGACAATGGATGATCATCAGTTAACATCCGTTTTCATCCGCTTCCATCAATGTCCGTTTTTTGAACAGATGAATACCCTATTTTTCATCCGTCAAAAAATGACAACGGTTGAAAACGGATGACAACGGATGAAAAACAGATAACAACTGACGAAAAACGGATGAAAAACAGATAACAACTGACGAAAAACGGATGAAAAACAGATAACAACTGACGAAAAACGGATGAAAGACGGATGAAAAATGTATGAAAAACGGATGGAAAACTGATACATTTTGACGTGTCTGAACTGATGAACTGAACTGACCGTATGTGTGAAAGGGGCCTAAGGCCCCTTTCACACAGGCGGACTGCTCAGATCCGCCTGTTCGTTTTTTTGGCGGATCTGAACGGTCCCCCCATGCATTCCTATGGGGCATCGGATGTCAGCGGAGACATGTCCGCTGATATCCGACCCGATCCGATCCGTCAAATCTGGACGGATGGAAACCCTATTTTCCATCCGTCCAGCGGATGGGATTGGATGAGAACGGACCGACGGTCCGTTCCCATCCGATTTCCCCCATAGAGATGCATGGGGAACTGACAGCTGTGTCTCCGCACACAGCGCGGAGACACAGCTGTCATCCTTCTGCTCAGCGGGGGATCGGCGGATCGATCCCCCGCTGAGAAAAGCGGAGTCCGTTTGACGGACATAATGTGTGAAAGGAACCTAACTCTTCAGGGC
This sequence comes from Pelophylax lessonae, assembly GCF_965119305.1. Classification (NCBI taxonomy): domain Eukaryota; kingdom Metazoa; phylum Chordata; class Amphibia; order Anura; family Ranidae; genus Pelophylax; species Pelophylax lessonae. The sequence continues at coordinate 240,882,436 of NC_138773.1, forward strand.
CCAAACGCTGGCGTCCCCTTTACACTTCATGGTCCTCTCACTAGGCACCCCCTCTACACTTCAGGGTCCTCTCACTAGGCACCCCCTCTACACTTCAGGGTCCTCTCACTAGGCACTTCTTCTACACTTCAGGGTCCTCTCACTAGGCACCCCCTCTGAACTTCAGGGTCAACTCTGGCACCCCCTTTACCACTAGCTGGCTCCTGGACCCCTTGGACCTCCACCTGAGTGGTCCCCTCTGCTAGGCAGACCCCCAGGGGCAGTTTACAGTACTCACAAACTGGGAATGCTTTCCTGAAACTGGACCCACTCTACTCCACTGGTCCTCAGCACACCGGATCCTCTCTGCAGCTCAGCTCACTCTGTCCCCTCAGGCAAGCTGCCCGGGACACCCGATCCTGCTGACCAGAGGAGAGACAGCCGCACTCTCCCTCCTGGGACTCTGCTTCATGCACTCCCCTCAAACTTATACCCACTCCCAGAATCCTGTGCAGCAGAATATGCCTTTCTGGGGTAGATACAGACCTGAATGTGCCACTGATTGGGTTTCCTCCACTGCCCAATGAGAATCCTCTCATGGAGCCAGTGGGGAGACTCCCCTCTCAGCAGCCACACCTGGGAGACATGACAGTCCAGCTGAAAATCATGGCCCTGCTGTTAGGCAGCCAAGGCCCACTATACTTTGCCTAGCACCTACCTTGTAGGGTGCTACAAACTATATCTGAAAAGGAGCCGCAGCTCCAAGGTTCTGTGCTGAGAGTGCAAACTGGCCGAGTTGTCATCAACGCATCATGGTTTTCTGATTAGAATCGTGAGGCATCAAGATGAGCTCCTGATCATGTGACGGCTGTCCCAGACAATCACAGCCATCACATTGGGAAGGTGGTTCAGCCTCCAGGCATTAACAGCCACCTAAAGCAGAGCTTGCAGGCAAGTTGCCTACAGAAATTATAGTTTAGTTAGTAGCTTTCCCAGGCTGGGGGGGGGGGGGGGCAAGAGTTAATATGTGTGCTACTGTTCCTGTGCTTTTTGGATTAAGCCTACCCACTGGTGATATGGGGGAAGGCTGGGTTTGGGCCTTTTTCCAAGCTTACTGAGCAGGACATTCTGTGATTGCTATGGATGAGGACTGCTGTGCCTTGCAGTTTGTCCAAGACACTGGGGATCAAGGAGATCAGCCAAGACTGGGAGAATGCCAGCAATGGACTAATACCTTTGGAAGTATGCCTGGGCAGCCATTTTGGAATAGATAGGGACTTTCACAATGAACTGTAATGCTAAAAGTAAAGTTGCATCAACTGTTCTGAGCCTGGTCTGAAGTTATTTAAAGGGGTGCATTATGGTTCCTGGTATTTTATAATAACTTGGGTCAGTAAAGCACATATGGGGTATGAAACACAGCTACTACAAAAGGTCTGCTCAGCAAGATGAGCAGGAGTAATGCAGTTGATACGGGTATTCAAGAACTAGCCCATGGTACCTGGTGAAGGTGATGGGTCCTCCTGTAATGAGGAGGTCAGTGATCTTGCTCCCTCCCCCGTGGTCGGTCTCCCGTAGGAACCAGGACCCAGCCCATGTTACCGAGGCCCTTAGCTTGGTCCCATGATACAGGAAGGAGTTACATGGTACAGGAAATACTCGCAAGAGGTCCACACTATGTGCATGGTGGGACCCCATTCTGTTACTAGGAGTAAGGTGGCAGAGGTACGCTGGACTGATGGAGAGGGCACGGGCTTAGCGTAGTCCCTCCTAAATTAAATCTACATAAGATAACAGTGTGTAGTGACACTTGACAGCACTTTCAGAGGAACTCTGAACTTTTATTACTGCACACAGTGACACAGCTCATCTCTAAGTCAGAGAACTTAGCCTTAATGTTAGACTTTTATATGACCACAATCTCCACCTGATCGCTGGCATTGATGAGCATGTGCACGATGAAAGGTACCCCCACATGCAGGAAAAGTGATCCTGCCCACAAACTGTAGCCATTTTTAAAATACTTACTAGCAGGCATATATATATACAGTGCTTTAAGTGGGCCGGTATGCACTGGTACTCAGTACCGCCACTTCCAAATATGGCTCTTGAGCATACCGCCACCTCTCCGTGCGCCTTAGCATACCAGTACGCTCATTTTGGACATCTGCACCCTCAATCCCCCCCCCCCCCCAAGAATATTTCCCACTCCAGAGCCAGGCCAGTCACCACCAGTGAGTGCCCCTGCTCCGGAGTCCCAGCCCAGGCCAGGGGGGGGGTGCTCTGTTGGGATCCTGATGTAGGGTGGGGGACAAAATTTATAGGCTATGATAGAGTACCGGCACCTCTTTTGGGCCACTTAAAGTACTGTATATATATATATATATACAGTGGGTACGGAAAGTATTCAGACCCCCTTAAATTTTTCACTCTTTGTTATATTGCAGCCATTTGCTAAAATCATTTAAGTTCATTCTTCTTCCTCATGAATGTAAACATAGCACCCCATACTGACAGAAAAACACAGAATTGTTGACATTGTTGCAGATTTATTAAAAAAGAAAAACTGAAATATCACATGGTCCTAAGTATTCAGACCCTTTGCTGTGACACTCATATATTTAACTCAGGTGCTTTCCATTTCTTCTGATCATCCTTGAGATGGTTCTACACCTTCATTTGAGTCCAGCTGTGTTTGATTATACTGATTGGACTTGATTAGGAAAGCCACACACCTGTCTATATAAGACCTTTCAGATCACAATGCATGTCAGAGCAAATGAGAATCATGAGGTCAAAGGAACTGCCTGAAGAGCTCAGAGACAGAATTGTGGCAAGGCACAGATCTGGCCAAGGTTACAAAAAGATTTCTGCTGCACTTAAGGTTCCTAAGAGCACAGTGGCCTCCATAATCCTCAAATGGAAGACGTTTGGGACGACCAGAACCCTTCCTAGAGCTGGCCGTCCGGCCAAACTGAGCTATCGGGGGAGAAGAGCCTTGGTGAGAGAGGTAAAGAAGAACCCAAAGATCACTGTGGCTGAGCTCCAAAGATGCAGTCAGGAGATGGGAGAAAGTTGTAGAAAGTCAACCATCACTGCAGCCCTCCACCAGTCGGGGCTTTATGGCAGAGTGGCCCGACGGAAGCCTCTCCTCAGTGTAAGACACATGAAAGCCCGCATGGAGTTTGCTAAAAAAAACACCTGAAGGACTCCAAAATGGTGAGAAATAAGATTCTCTGGTCTGATGAGACCAAAATAGAACTTTTTGGCCTTAATTCTAAGCGGTATGTGTGGAGAAAACCAGGCACTGCTCATCACCTATCCAATACAGTCCCAACAGTGAAGCATGGTGGTGGCAGCATCATGCTGTGGGGGTGTTTTTCAGATGCAGGGACAGGACGACTGGTTGCAATTCGAGGGAAAGATGAATGCGGCCAAGTACAGGGATATCCTAGACAAAAACCTTCTCCAGCTCTGGACCTCAGACTGGGCCGAAGGTTTACCTTCCAACAAGACAATGACCCTAAGCACACAGCTAAAATAACGAAGGAGTGGCTTCACAACAACTCCGTGACTGTTCTTGAATGGCCCAGCCAGAGCCCTGACTTAAACCCAATTGAGCATCTCTGGAGAGACCTAAAAATGGCTGTCCACCAACGTTTACCATCCAACCTGACAGAACTGGAGAGGATCTGCAAGGAGGAATGGCAGAGGATCCCCAAATCCAGGTGTGAAAGACTTGTTGCATCTTTCCCAAAAAGACTCCTGGCTGTATTAGATCAAAAGGGGGCTTCTACTAAATACTGAGCAAAGGGTCTGAATACTTAGGACCATGTGATATTTCAGTTTTTCTTTTTTAATAAATCTGCAACAATGTCAACAATTCTGTGTTTTTCTGTCAGTATGGGGTGCTATGTGTACATTCATGAGGAAGAAGAATGAACTTAAATGATTTTAGCAAATGGCTGCAATATAACAAAGAGTGAAAAATTTAAGGGGGTCTGAATACTTTCCGTACCCACTGTATATATATATATATATATATAGATATATATAGCAGAAGAGATATGCACTGTCTTTTCTGCAATAAAATACACCTGCCTGCTCACGGCCTTCTGTGGCATGTAAACTAAGCTGCACCTGAGCCGCCTCAGTTTCTGTATGCTGGGATGAATGACTCCCACACATGCGCAGAAGTTACTCTTCCTTCAGACTTTGGGAGGTTGATTTCCAAATGAAATGCATAATTTTCCACAGTCAGTGATGATTTGGGGAGCCATGTCATCTTCGGGTGTTGGTCCACTGTTTTATCAAGACCAAAGTCAGCGCAGCCCTCTAGCAGGAAATTCTACAGCACTTCATGCTTCCCTCTGCTGACCAGCTTTATAGAGATGTAAAGTGGGGTTTACCATTTCCCTACTTCAAGGGGAACCACAGACCCGGGCTCATTGATTGTTGGAGGAGAATGATGTACAACTAAACACCACACAGTTTTTTTTCAAGGCCTTGTTTCAGCTATATGATGACCCACAACAAACCACCACGGCCCGAAGCAGAATAGTCAAAGATTATGTCACTGACTTCAGACGCTGGAGCGCAGATACTGACTGGAACGATGCAGCCATGCGTTATCAGTTCCATTTGGGTCTCTCGGAAAGCCTTAAAGATGAACTTGCTCGGGTTGGCGTGCCAAGCTCTTTGGAGGCTTTGATCACTCTTTCTACCCAGATTGACCATCCCCAAACCAATGGGCAGACAGAGCGGACTAATCAAACTTTGGAGCAATACATCTGGTGCTTCACGTCCTTTGTCCAAGACACAGGATACAACAATGCCAGTCATTCTGTAACCTGCGCAAAACCCAGGGCAGTCTGAAGCTGCCCTTACAACCACTTTAACCACCAAAGGTGTATAATGCCAGATTCCCACTTCCATTTTAGGCTGGGTTCACACTGTGTACGGGGTGGCTCACAGCAGGAGGTCCGGTGCATCCCTGTTCATCGTTTCAGGTCTGAATTTTTGGCTGAATTCAGACCTGAAACGGACTAGAAGACGTACAGGCAGTGATGTATTTAGGTTTTGTGCTGCCCTAGGCCGGACTAAACTCGTGCACCCCCTAATTTAACTATGACCCTCCCCTTCCTGTCCAAATCACACCCCTTCCTGTTTCAGACCCGCCCTGTCATCTGTAAACCTTACCCCTTCCTATTTAGGCTCCACCTTTTCCTCTTAGAGCTTTGCCTCTTGCTCTCTGTACAATAAAAGAGGGTACAAAGTGCCTACTTGTATATTTTGTTGTTTTGTATGGGTACGTCGGTTCGCGGGAGCGCTCCTGGGGGCAGCAGGGATGCCAATCCATGGGGCAGCGGGAGGCAGACACGGAAGCAGACTCAGATGGGACTCAGAGGATGGATCAGGGTTTTTTTTTTTCATGCGGAGGGTGGCTTTTTTGATGCCCCCCCCCCCCGCAAAGTGCCGCCCTAGGCCTGGGCCTTGTCGGCCTAGGTCAAAATACAGCAGTGCGTACAGGGCCCTTCTGCAAACCGTCCCAGAGCTCTGTGATCCGTCTACATTGAGAGCCGGGCACACTTACCTGACATGTCAACTGGATGCGAGTAAACCCACATCCAATTCGCACTAGTGTGAACCCAGCCTCAGGGTGTGTTGTGTTAACACATGTGCGTTAATGCACATTTTTTCCACACATTACCAAGTATTGCATTAGGGCCCGTACACACGATCAGAAAATCGTACGAAAAATACCGCTTTCTAAGCGTTCGTTCGATAATCTGATTGTTAGTAATTACTTAATTTAATCAATACAGTTGTCATTTGAAACTACAATACAAATACACTAAAACACATTATATTTATTTTTGTTCTGTCGTACAAGAATTTTTGTAACTTTAATAAACTCTTCGTGTTCAAAATGAGATTAGCATGCAAAGAAAAAAATAATAATCTCATGGTGTGTACTAGGCCTTAGGCAGCCTATTCAAAATGAATGGACTGGCAGCACACCTCAATGGTGCAAAAAGCAGACATGCACCTTCTCTGGCACTGCCCACACATATGTTGATGGACAGTGTGCCTTGGGGTGCCTCTCAGAATGAATGGCGCTGCATTACACCAATGTGTGGTACCATATGGGGTTATGGGAATGTGAGCAGAACACTTTATTCCAGTGTGAGAAGGTGAAGCAGACCCTATACAGACTAATCCTCCCACCCAACCTATGAATTGTGACATTTCATTTTTTGAAAGTCAGTATAAGTAAAAGCAATGGTGAAAAAAAACATTTGTGGTGTAACCAATGCTTTTTGGTGTGTTATTTTCTCCTACTTGGCTTAACTGGGGGCGGGGCTGTGTCCTCTGTCATCGCATAGAGGAGAGATGAGGAGGTAGGGAGACACCATGATGTCTGTAATGTGATCTTCCACCCGACAGGTCATCCCTGCTCATCACTTCTCCAACTTCTCCCCATTCACACCGATGCAACTTGTCATGCAATTTGACAGCTTCAAATCGCACCCTATTATCGGCAATGTAACTGTTCATATTGGTGCAACTCCAAATTTGCAGTGCCGCACCAATTTGATCCCTGTTCACATCGGCTTGATTTGACATGCAATTTGACTGGTCAAATCACATCACAGCTTATTGTGGGCAATGGCACCGTCCCAATCAGCGCGACACCGACTTTGCAGCCAACTTCCAAAAATAGTTCTTGCACTACTTTTGGCGACTTCGGGGGCGATTTCAATAGAAATCTGTGCATGAACCCGCACAGATGTCTTTCAAGTCACCCCCGAAGTCAGGCTGAAATGCAGCTTTGAAATTGTGCGAGTTCAGATTAAGTCGTGCGATTTCAAAGCTGCACTCAGCCCACATTCACATTGGTCCAATTTGCCGGCAATGACACTGTCCGAATCGGTGCGACACTGACTTTGTGGCGTTGCTCTGATCCCCAAAAGTAGTTTCTGTATAGTTATTGATTATTTGGGGGGCGATTTCCATAGACATTTGTGCAGGAACTCGCCTAGATGTCTGTGAAATCGCCCTTGAAGTCAGACTTGAAATCAGTCGGACTGAAATGCCGGCCTCAGCTGAACTTCCACGATTTCCAACACCACCTCAGTGTGAAACCAGGCTCAATGTGAACGAGGGATCAAAAAAGGTTCCTAATTTTTGCGATTTTAGTTGCGACTTGAATAAAACATTTGTGCATGAAGTAGCACAGATGTCAGCCAAGTAGCACCTGGAATAGCGCTGATCTGACCTGCTACTTTGAAATCGTGCTGCTTTACTTGATTTCAAAGTAGCATATAAACTAGGGACACCTCCTCTGATCAGGTAACCCGGCTACAATATAGATTACCTGAAGAGCCGCTATTTCCTCCCCTATCTCTCAACAAATGGTCCCGCCCACTCCCATTCATTCGACTAATAGAAAAGCTTGTGTGGCCCCGCCCTATTCCAGCCCTCTAGAAGAGTGGCGTATTTGACCCCGCCCCTATTCTGCTGTTTAGACTAGCGTCTAATAGACAGGCTCGTGCGGTCCCGCCCTCCAGTCATCTGTTTCGTTGAAAAGCGCGTGGACCCGCCCCCCATCTAGAGGAGAGGCATGCGTGGCCCCGGCTTTTTGCCCCTATTTAGTAAAGAGGAGTGTGTGGTCCCGCCCAGCTGCTTAGCATAGAGGCGTGTGTGGTCCCGCCCCCGTCTGCCGCTTAGTATGGAGGCGTGTAGCTCCGCCCCTTCCGCTATGCCCGGCATCTCCCTGGGATTGTGTGCAGCGCAGTAGAGACCTGCCGGCCGGGAGAGAACCTTTTCCGCGCGGCTCTAATCCTCGGAGAGCAGGCCGTTCTCTCCCCCTCAGACGCCATGTCCAAGGAGAGGTTTCCAGCCGCGCCTAAAAGGAGCTCTGAGAAGACCGTCACCGCTAGGGGCGCCCCGGGGTAAGTGAGGCTGGGAAGCACCGGGAGATGGGCGGCCATTATGCAGTCCTGGGTTGCCGGCGTACACCGAGCTTCGGAGGGGGGAAGTGCGCTCTACACCGGGCCGGCTGAGTAGTGTCTGTGCTGGGAATTGTAGTGCCTCACCATTGAAGTTACAACTTACTGCCCGCCTCACTCTGGACAGCAGAGATTAGGTGATTGGAGGGGCGCTAGGCATCCAATCAGGGGTCAGTGCAGCGATTGCCCCCAACCCCCCCCCCCCCCCCGTAGGCAATCAGAGGTCAGTGCAGCGATGCCCCCCCCCCCCCCCCCTGTAGGCAATCCAGGGTCAGTGCAGTGATGCCCCCCCCTGTAGGCAATCCGGGGTCAGTGCAGTGATGCCCCCCCCCCCCTGTAGGCAATCCGGGGTCAGTGCAGTGATGCCCCCCCCCCCCCCTGTAGGCAATCCGGGGTCAGTGCAGTGATGCCCCCCCCCCCTGTAGGCAATCCGGGGTCAGAGCAGTGATGCCCCCCCCCCTGTAGGCAATCCGGGGTCAGTGCAGCGATGCCCCCCCCCCCCTGTAGGCAATCCGGGGTCAGTGCAGCGATGCCCCCCCCCCCCCCCTGTAGGCAATCCGGGGTCAGTGCAGTGATGCCCCCCCCCCCCTGTAGGCAATCCGGGGTCAGTGCAGTGATGCCCCCCCCCCCCTGTAGGCAATCCGGGGTCAGTGCAGCGATGCCCCCCCCCCCCCCCGTAGGCAATCCGGGGTCAGTGCAGCGATGCCCCCCTCTGTAGGCAATCCGGGGTCAGTGCAGCGATGCCCCCCCCCTCCGTAGGCAATCAGGGGTCAGTGCGGCGATGCCCCCCCCCCCCCTCCGTAGGCAATCAGGGGTCAGTGCGGCGATGCCCCCCCCCCCCCTCCGTAGGCAATCAGGGGTCAGTGCGGCGATGCCCCCCCCCCCCCCTCCGTAGGCAATCAGGGGTCAGTGCGGCGATGCCCCCCCCCCCTCCGTAGGCAATCAGAGGTCAGTGCAGTGATGCCCCCCCCCCCCCGTAGGCAATCCGGGGTCAGTGCAGCGATGCCCCCCCCATGTAGGCAATCCGGGGTCAGTGCAGCGATGCCCCCCCCCCCCCCCCGTAGGCAATTGGGGGTTAGTGCGGCGATGGGCCCCCCAGTAGGCATTCAAGGGTCAGTGGGGTGATGGGGCCCCCCCAGGCAATCCGGGTCAGTGCAGCGATGCCCCCCCCGTAGGCAATCAGGGGTCAGTACGACGATGGGCCCCCCCCGTAGGCAATCAGGGGTCAGTACGACGATGGGCCCCCCCCGTAGGCAATCCGGGGTCAGTACGACGATGGGGCCCCCCCCCCCCGTAGGCAATCCGGGGTCAGTACGACGATGGGCCCCCCCGTAGGCAATCGGGTCAGTACGACGATGCCCCCCCCCCCCCGTAGGCAATCAGGGGTCAGTGCAGCGATGCCCCCCCCCCCCGTAGGCAATTAGGGGTCAGTGCGGCGATGGCACCCCAGTAGGCAATCGGGTCAGTGCTGTGATGGCCCCCCAGTAGCCAATGAGGCGCCAGTGCTGCGATGGGCCCAAGTAGCCAATCAAATGTCAGTGCCGTGTGAGTGGGGAGCTGTAAGGTTGGTGAGGAATTTGTTGCAGTGTATGAAGGTGGACAGCTCTGGATGTATCTGGGTAAGGGAAGGATGAGGCTGACCATTCACTATACCAGTGCTGGTCAATTGGAAAATGATAGAATGTCTCATGTATGGCCCCAGTGCTTCCTGGAGGGCCACACAATAGCGCTGCATTTTTGCTCCTTAAGGCCCCAAAATTTTGGTCCTGCTGCATTTTTTTGCCACATCACAACGCACACTGACCTTGGAGTAAAATCAGTGGATGCAATAGTAACCCCCCCCCCCCCCATCATGGTGTCAGTGGATGCAGTAGTAACCCCCCCCCCATCATGGTGTCAGTGGATGGAATAGTAACCCCCCCCCCCCCAATCATGGTGTCAGTGGATGCAATAGTAACCCCCCCCCCCATCATGGTGTCAGTGGATGCAATAGTAACCCCCCCCCCCCCATCATGGTGTCAGTGGATGCAAAAGTAACCCCCCCCCCCCCATCATGGTGTCAGTGGATGCAAAAGTAACCCCCCCATCATGGTGTCAATGGATGCAATATTAACCCCCCCATCATGTTGTCAGTGGATGCAATAGTAACCCCCCCCCATCATGGTGTCAGTGGATGCAATAGTAACCCCCCCCCCCCATCATGTTGTCAGTGGATGCAATAGTAACCCCCCCCCATCATGGTGTCAGTGGATGCTCCCCTCCTGGGGAGATTCCCCCTCCATTTGTCCTGGTGACCGTTGTCACTGGCAGGGATGGGGATCCCAGCATTATGCAGCTGTCAGCAGGGTGGGAGGGGGTTGGGAGATCTTCCTGTGGGACATGTTCTGGTGACAATTGTATCAGAGGATTTCCTCTAACTTCAGAGAACTTCTTCCACTTATGTTCTATGGAAACATGACATTGCAGAGAGAAAGAAATGGAGATTCCAAGCATTGCCTTCTCCATCCCCACTCGGGGATAAAAAACACATATGGAAGTCAGATACTGAATTCACCTTGGGGGGGGGGGGGGGGGGTTTACACTGCTCCCATGCACTTACAAGCCCAGCAGATTTAATGTTTTCCTCTTGCATGTCCTGTTCCTTATCTCCTTCTAAAGACATGCAGAAATAGGGTTTCCATCCGTCCGGATATGACGGATTGGATGTCAGCGGACATGTCTCCACTGACATCTGATGCCCCATAGAGATGCATGGGACGTCCGTTCAGATCTGCCTGAAAAACGGGCAGCTTGTGTGAAAGAGGCTTAAGTGGCCCTCATTCACAGAACGATCTCCTAGTGAAATGATACAATTCATTTTGTTTCTATTACGGAGTTCAGGGTAAAATATTTTCACACTGATACTTTGTATACTTTGAGCTTATTGACCAGTGTGCATTTCTCCTCACTGTTATTTTGTACATTCCTAAAATACCAACTGCTTTTGCCATGTGAAAAAGTCAGGGCTTGACAAAACCCAGGTCGCAATGGTGACTAGAAATCGTGAGTTGGCGGTTGGGTTACACCACAGCAGTTGCCGGAATCCTCCCATGTGTCCCTCCCGCGTCGGGCTGGCCGATAATTGAGCCTGTAGCTTTGCGGCCTACTGGAGCGGGATACACACTCCTATATGTGAACCGGCCCCCTCTGGTGGGCGGTGCTGTGATGAGCGCCACTTGCTCTCACTGCCCGCCCACCTCCGACATTCTTTTCCCAGGTTGACAGCTGGGCTTGATCAGTCGCCCTTTCCTTACTGCCGCTGAGTGGACGGAAGTGCGTCTATCAGTGCCTATTGGTACCACCCCATCAGCGCAGCCTCATCACCTATTAGCGCCACCTGCCAGCGCAGCTTATCAGTGCAGCCTCATCAGTGGCACTTTTTTTTTTTTCCACTTGGCACCAGGCATGAGCAATTCTTATTGCCTGACGCCCCGGACATGCAGTTCTGGGTGCTGGGCAGCAGATTTAAAAAACTGGCTCCTAACTTTTCTTAGCTGATTCTAAGCAGAATTGTCAAGCCCTGGATTAAGAGTAGATTTAGACAATCTTCGTTGCACGCCTCAGAGGTGACCAAAAGGGCGGTGAGGAAGCCATGTGACACTTCCTCACCACTGTTTTAACCAATTTTTGCCCACAAATATGCTGCATTCACTTGAATGTGTAGAATTCCAGGGGCTTGCTGATCGCTACAGGTTGGCAGTGTAAAGCGTCTGTCCCGTGGCATATAAACACCCGTCTGCTGTCTATTGCAGTTGGTGGGTGGCAAAAATGTGGCTCAACCACACGTTAGACTAGTAGTGCATGTCTTACCTTTTGCAGCGCAGTGGTGTAAACTGAACCCGTAGGACTCAAGGCATATTTCTCATTTCATTTTAATCCATTTCATTGGTGTAAAATGAGGCAGGCCCTTGCACTATATAGTTGATGGTAGATCTGTAGGAGATTGTACAGTCAGATTGTATGGTGACCTTAAACCCGAACTCCAGCTTTTTATACACTTTACTGGCCCAAATTAACTATGTCCCTCACTGTGAGGCCACTGGACGTGCGCTGTAACGTGGGAGGCCACTGGACGTGCGCTGTAACGTGGGAGGCCACTGGACGTGCGCTGTAACGTGGGAGGCCACTGGACGTGCGCTGTAACGTGGGAGGCCACTGGACGTGCGCTGTAACGTGGGAGGCCACTGGACGTGCGCTGTAACGTGGGAGGCCACTGGACGTGCGCTGTAACGTGGGAGGCCACTGGACGTGCGCTGTAACGTGGGAGGCCACTGGACGTGCGCTGTAACGTGGGAGGCCACTGGACGTGCTCTGTAACGTGGGAGGCCACTGGACGTGCGCTGTAACGTGGGAGGCCACTGGACGTGCGCTGTAACGTGGGAGGCCACTGGACGTGCGCTGTAACGTGGGAGGCCACTGGACGTGCGCTGTAACGTGGGAGGCCACTGGACGTGCGCTGTAACGTGGGAGGCCACTGGACGTGCGCTGTAACGTGGGAGGCCCCTGGACGTGCGCTGTAACGTGGGGGGGCCACTGGACGTGCGCTGTAACGTGGGGGGGCCACTGGACGTGCGCTGTAACGTGGGGGGGCCACTGGACGTGCGCTGTAACGTGGGGGGGCCACTGGACGTGCGCTGTAACGTGGGGGGGCCACTGGACGTGCGCTGTAACGTGGGGGGGCCACTGGACGTGCGCTGTAACGTGGGGGGGCCACTGGACGTGCGCTGTAACGTGGGGGGGCCACTGGACGTGCGCTGTAACGTGGGGGGGCCACTGGACGTGCGCTGTAACGTGGGGGGGCCACTGGACGTGCGCTGTAACGTGGGGGGGCCACTGGACGTGCGCTGTAACGTGGGGGGGCCACTGGACGTGCGCTGTAACGTGGGGGGGCCACTGGACGTGCGCTGTAACGTGGGGGGGCCACTGGACGTGCGCTGTAACGTGGGGGGGGCCACTGGACGTGCGCTGTAACGTGGGGGGGGCCACTGGGCGTGCGCTGTAACGTGGGGGGGGCCACTGGGCGTGCGCTGTAACGTGGGGGGGGCCACTGGGCGTGCGCTGTAACGTGGGGGGGGCCACTGGGCGTGCGCTGTAACGTGGGGGGGGCCACTGGGCGTGCGCTGTAACGTGGGGGGGGCCACTGGGCGTGCGCTGTAACGTGGGGGGGCCACTGGACGTGCGCTGTAACGTGGGGGGGCCACTGGACGTGCGCTGTAACGTGGGGGGGCCACTGGACGTGCGCTGTAACGTGGGGGGCCACTGGACGTAATAAACTGTATGTAGCTGAGGCTTAATACAGCATACTACACTGTGTTCCGGGTTCAAGCCAAGACTTCCAGTCTCATACCTCATTGAAGGTTATCTGATCGGCGCTCAGCCATTCAGAGAAAGCGATGTATTCTAACAATGAATGGAAAGCTTCCTCTGATTGGCTGAACCAGAGAGGCTGGCTGATGTTACAACCTTTGACTCATTACTAAAAATAACAAAAATGTCATACCTACCTCCTCTGTACAGTGGTTTTACACCAAGCAATCCCAAACTTCTTTTGTCTCAGGTCTCTCGCCGGCACTCCTGGCCCCTCCCTTCTGCTAAATGATCCCCAGCAAGCAGCTTGCTATGGGGGCACCCAAGCCGAGCCACTGCTGTGTGTCCGTTTAGACACAGAGCCACAGCTATGCCCTGCCCCCTCTTTCCGCATTGGCTCACCGACTTTGACAGCAGCAGGTGCCAATGGCTCCCGCTACTGTCTCAGCCGAGGAGTGGAGTCCCAGACAGCCGAGGCTCTTGCAACATTGCCGGATTGCGATAGGGCTCAGGTAAATGTTAGGGGGAGCTGCTGCACACAAGTTTTTTTTTTTTTTTTTTTTTTTTTTTTTTAATCTTGTCCATTACTATTTTGTCACAAGGGGTACATGATAAGTAGAGAACAGAATTCTCTATACCAAAATGTTTGCTACACACCCACTATGTGCCATAAACAGCCTAATATAAATACCAGAAACAAATTGCTGGCCTTTGTGGAAGAAAGCAATACTTTGCAGCAAACAAAGTTACATTTGAAAATGTTTAAACTACTTTTAAAAATGGGCAAATTTTTATTTTTTTCTTCAAAAAGATTGTTTTTTCTCTCTGTAGCTTAAATGAAATGACCACAGCCAACATCAGCAAGACTCCAATTCAGCTGCTACATGAATTTGGAACGAAGACCAACAACCCCCCTGTCTACACCTTGGAGAAGGCTGAAGGACAAGCCCATAATCCTAGCTTCACTTTCCGTGTTACTATTGGTGAAATATCATGCTCAGGTATGAGGCTGTTGGCTGTGTCTGGAAAATTACCCATACTGGTTTAATGTTAGAATGACATTTAAAGTTTAAGTTCACCTTTCTGGGCAAAATGCACATTTTTTGCAGAAATTTTTTTTATTTTTTCACCGCACAAGACTTCAAAGGATTGCATTCGTGGTCCTGCTTTGTTCATATTTCATGTTGGAGGTTTACAGCTCCTTTAGGTGGTGGTAGTAAAGTCATTTATTACAAGCCTTGCTGACAGGCAGGCTTTTTATAACACAAGAGACCCTAGAGGTTTCTTTTGTTTTAAATCTCCCCCCTGCCCGTCAGCGAGTAATGTGATCCGAGCGCAGCTGAGACCACGCTTAACGGCTCGCTCTGTGTGCCTTGGGATGTGACTTCCGTGCGCATGTGCAGGAGTGACGTCGCCCCGGAACGGCCAATTAAGGGGCCAAAGATCGCAAACCCCCGAAGAAAGACCAGGCGCCGATTGAAGCTGCCAGGGACAAGAAAGTGGTGAGAGCGCAACGCTGGAGGGCTGCGTTTTGTAGGCAAGTCTGTCATAATGTACTAATATAAAGTGGCTAAAAGCTGCTAGGGACCCATTTAATAGACCTTACTACCACTTTAATGTAGAGCAGGGGTCTCCAAACTTTCTAAACAAAGGGCCAGTTTACTGTCCTTCAGAGTTTAGGGGGCTGGACTATGGGTTTAGGGAGTAGAAAAGGTCCCAATATCAGTGGGGGAAAAATGCCTAGTCCTTGGAGTCATTAGGAGGAATTGTGCCCCATTGTTGGTATACGTGAATAAAATGGTGCCCCAAGGGCCAGATAAAATCATGCAAAGGGCCACATCTTGCCCTGGACCACAGTTTGAAGACCACTGATGTAGAGAATGCATAGAGGTAAAAAAAAACTTTCGCCTTTACAATCACTTTGAGGCGGGAGGTGCTCAACTGTTGTGGAAGCATTTATTTATCCACAATTCTCAACTATGATGTTGAGAAGGAGGATATATTGGTGTGTGTGTGTATATATATGTGTGTGTGTGTGTGTATGTGTATATATATATATAATATAATGCTTTTTATTACATTCTCACGTGTACCTGACAAGTTATTGAACATAAACTATGGGACAAATGGGGTCAATATCTCTGAGGACAGTCACGGTGTAATGTTAAAAAACCCTACCCCTTGAAAATTCCCTACCCTCATCACTTCCGGTGCGAGTACGTCATTCGTCAGCTGAGCCGCTTCCCAGTGCGCATGCTCACAGCTGCGGAGGGTAGGGAATTTTCACAGGGTAGTGTTGTGTTTTTTTTGTTTTTTTTACGTTCCAATTCATCAGCTGTTACCCGTGATGTTTTTTTTTTTTTTTGCTGCCACTTTAACATTTTCCTGGAGCCGAGATAAGGGAAGTCTCAAGGGTTGGAGCCGAGATAATTTCATTTAGTGGCTGGGCATGCGCAGTGGGACGCACGGCAACAGCTAATGAATGACGCGGTGTAACGTTAAAAAGCACTACCCCGTGAAAATTCCCTACCCTCCGCAGCTGTAAGCATGCGCACTGGTAAGCGGTTTAGCTGATGAATGACATACCCATGCTGGAAGTGACGAGGGTAGGGTTTTTGCACGGAACAACGACAATAACAACTGACAGGTATTCAATCCCACTCTACTCCATCCAAATCAAAAAAAAAAAAAATTGCCTTTAGTTAACGCTTTACGTAATGAGGATTTATTAGGAGCAGTACTTCCAGCAAATAGCCTTTCCAAAGCTCTGCAATCAACAGTTGGCTTTGTTGGTATTTATACTGCACCAGGTTTATAGGACCAGTGTTGGTATTAAGAAAAATACATTGCCATGCTTTAATAGTATCAGTTACTGAACTGTCTGGTTATGTGACAAGTTCTGAGTAGGCTGGTATATATAGGCCAAGTCCCTAAATGTGAATCCTTGAGAACAGCTGTAGTTTATTCAACGGTGGGAGTGGTAACCTGCTCCCTCAATATCTATTCTCTCATACTCCTATGAAGTCTTGGTCGGGAACAGATAAGACTGCGATGTCGGATAAAGTCAATCCTTCCTCTAAGAAAAAAGGTGAGATCTAATTTTTAAACTGGGAAGGTAATGTATCATGTGTTGGGTTCACCAGATCTCTTGTTGCGTGGAGTTGGTTGGTTTTGTAAAGTTTTTCCTGTTTGGCTATTAGGGCCTGCATTTTTAGTTCTTTCTTGTCTGTGTCAGTGTTGGAGTCTGCTGGAGTCTGGACAGTCTTTTTTGCTTTAAGGAGCGGACATGCTCACCGTTATTATAAATAATTATATTTGTATTTTTATATTTAAATATTAAAGTATTATGTTTGGAGTAAACTGGTTTGAACAATTGTGAACATAGCCTGTTCTTGAATAGTTAGTGAATTCTCTTGTATGTGATCCTTGATCCGCAAATATAATCAAGGCATATATGTAATTTTATTATAATTTTTGTCGATCCGTGTTTTGAATAAACCACAATAAAACATTTTAATAAAGGCTTACCAGCAATGGATAGTGTTAAAGTCCTTTCTGAAATATGGCAATGCCAGATTTGGTAAATTAACTGAGTCACATGGTGGGCTGATCCTGACGGGGATCTGGAAGACTAGTTCCCAGCAGATGCGCCTTTGTTTTGATTGAAAAGAGATGGCAATAGGCAGGTTTGAAAGCCACAATTGGACTGAATAGCAGCTATGGTTCTGCCCAGAGCTATGCATGATCAATAAACAGCAAGGCAGACCTGATGGGGGCACTAGATGCTCAGTTTTCATGAGGCTCTGGCCACCACATTACAAAATCTATGCACCTGTGCCAGATCAGAGGGGTGACAGTGACTGTGGAGGGAGTACACTGAGGAATGGGTGCCCATTATGCACACTTTGATCTCAGTGCTGGCCTCTGATAGACTGCAGCCCAACAGAATTCTGTGCAACACCCTTTGAAAATCACCCCCCCCCCCCCAATTTGTTCTTTTGTTGTAGTAGTATTAGTGCAGCACAATGTTTTGTCCTTTACTGTGTGTGTATATGCGCAAAACCATTGACTGTGGAATTATTGCATTTTTTATGTAATACTTTCCAGTGGTTCTTTGTCGTTAGGCTTCACTACAGCTGGTGACATTACATGGCATAGAACATTAGGATTGGAAGAGCTAGCTGTTGGGCACAGGAAGCCTTGAAGCTCCAGAAGTGTCGGGTTACTCAATATTCATCCATAAGAAGGGGGACAAATATAAAGAGGAACTTCACCCAAGAGGGGAAGTTCTGCTCTTCCTCCTCCTCCACCGCCCAACCCCAATCTTACCCCCTCCCTTTCCCCGCTCCCCCACTGTAGATCAGATCACTGCAGGAATTTCCGCCTCCCCTCTTCCTTGAACAACCCCCCGACCTCCTGTCCTGGTACATGTCACAGGTCCCAGAAAGCTGCAGGACCAATCAAATGGCACAGCCTGTGAAGCCGCAGTCAGTTGGCTGCCCGC
Source organism: Pelophylax lessonae (assembly GCF_965119305.1). Lineage (NCBI taxonomy): Eukaryota > Metazoa > Chordata > Amphibia > Anura > Ranidae > Pelophylax > Pelophylax lessonae. The sequence goes on from NC_138773.1 coordinate 240,900,277, forward strand.
AGTTAGTATGTCAGCGCCAGGGGCCGAAGCCCGGTGGAGAAACTGGTCAGGTGAGGACATTGCTGGATCCTGGGGCAGGTGAGTGTCCTATTTTTTAGGCCTCATGCACACTGGACTTTATCAAAACGTCAGTAAGAAATCTTTAGGAGTTTTTCAGCTTTTTTTTTATAGTAGTGTTTTTAGCTTTTCTCAACTGTAGCTTTTTCTAGCTTTTATTTTTTTACTCCCACAAAAGCCTATGGCTCAAAAATGTTGATAAATGCAGAATAGCCGTGTGTTTTTTTTTTTTTTGGCATTTTTAAACTTTTATTAGAGTTGGGAGGCATTTTTCAGCTGTGAAAACGCTCTAAAACCCACTAGTTCTGGGGTTTCTTCCAGCCAGAAAACCCCCCCCTGCCAAGAAACTGATAACAGCCAATGTGTGCGTGGACACATAGGATAACATGCTGGGGAGTTTACTGGCTGCAGAAAAAAAAACGTCTTGACGCCAAAAACAGCAGCTGTAAAAACGTCCATTCTGCATGAGGTCTTAAAATGACTTAATTTTTTTAACTTTAGACTTGACAACTGCTTTAAGCGTGTCTAAACCCAAAAACCGCCCTTGGAAGTGGTAGCTGCATTCATTTTTTTTTTAAGGCACTTTTCAATTTTCACCTGGAGCTCCTGCAATTACACACTTCTGAATCTGGAGAGTACAAAATCTGGTGTTGCTCTGCATAGAAACCAGTCAGCTTCCAGGTTTTATTGTCAGTTTAATTGACGAGGCTGAAGTTAGAAGCTGATCGACTACCATGCAGAGCTGTACCAGATTTTGCACTTTCTAGTTTTAGTAAATCAACCCCTTCATGTCTGTGCTTTTTTCCTCCATTTTAGCTATGGGGACATCCATGTGTCACTCAGCATGGACTTCTGGGCATTGGTTTATCTACATGACATGGTGGATTGATGATCCTAGTAGTTTACATAATAAAGATCTTTGTGCTTTCTTTTTAGCTTACATGAAGTGACAAGGACACTGCATTTCTGGCAAGCTCAACAGGTAGTTTCTGTACTTGCTGAAAATGTTCTCAACCTAAAAAAATAGAAATATTGAGCCACCACTATTAAGGACTTGTAATACTTTTTTTTTTGTGGTTGGATGTGCTTTTAACTACAAAAAGGGCTGCTGCTTTAGTAACTATTAAAGAGGAAGTAAACCCTCCTCAGGAAGTTGTACCTATAGGTAAGCCTATGATAAGGCTTACCTATAGGTACTGTAAATATCTCCTAAACATGTACCGTTTAGGAGATATTTACCTTTAATGCAGCCAGTGACGTCACTGGCGCATGCGCTCTGAAGGAACGGCTGATCGTGCCGTTCCTTCAGAGCCCCGTGCCGTGACCGTCGGCTCCCGTGCGTGGGAGTGACGTCACCGTGGCTCCGGCCAATCAGATGGCCGGATGCCGCGATCCCGGAAGACGGGCGACTGAACATGTCGCTCGTCATACAGGTAAGAGAGCGGCACGGTGGGGGCTCGTTCTAAGGTAAGTATTTCATAATGAGCTAGTATGCGATGCATACTAGCTCATGTCTTTCTCTTGCAGGTTGTGTAAAAAAAAAAAAAAAAAAAATGTTTTGAACGAGTTTACAACCTCTTTAAGTGCCTACATTAATCAGGAATGTTCAGCTTGCTATGAGTGGTAGGAAAACTGTTTTAATGTAAATGGAAGAACCAAATCTTTGATGTCAGAGCTGAAGCAGCAGGTATCTGTAGTTCAGCCTTGCATTTCTGTATTGCGTCTCTCTCAAGTGACCTTGGTGTTCTGTGTCTCAGCTGCCGCCGATGAAATAGTTGGTATGAGTTGGGAACATTTTCCAAGTGTATAAAGCTTCTTGCACCTCCATTCATTACTACTTATTCTGGCATTGGTTAAAGTCATAGTTGTCTACTTTAGTATGGATCCGTTTTCTGTAAACTTTTAAAAACGTGTGCTTTTATTTTTTACCATACAACATAGAGGCCAAATTTTTAAAGAATATATTGGATAATGTTGCATTTTACACTTCATAAAATTTTTATATGGACTTCGTATATCTGGTTATTAAAGTAAAATACAGCTAAAATCAGACTTTCCTGACAGTATATTTGTTTTTTTAATACTTGCAATTTTTTAAAAAAATATGCAGTTCTAAAATGTATATATTTTTTTAAATCTATACTTTTTTTCTGCCCTTTGCAAAGACTTTATGCCAGTTACATGATGTACAAGGTTCTCTTGCCCCCCCTCTCCAGCATTGCTTGACAGCGATTCGGAAAGTGGCACTGACGTGTTGCATTTGGATATGGAATGATGGGTTTACAGTGGGCGGAGGGCAGCACAGTGGCCAAGTGGTGAGCATTTCTGCCTAGCAGCACTAGGGTTGTTCAAATCTCAACCACGATGTCACCTGCCTGGTGTTTGCATGTTCTCTTTTGCCTGTTTGGGTTTTCTCCGGGTACCCCGATTTTCCTCCCACACTTCAAAGACAGGCTGGTAGGTTAATTGGCTCCTGTCTAAATTGGCCCTAGTATGTGTATGAATGTGAGTTAAGGACCTTAGATTGTAGGCCCCCTTGGGAACAGGGACTGTACCGTACATGTGTAAAGCACTGCGTAAATTGATAGCGCTATATAAGTACCTGTAGTAATGGTATTGGCTGCAAATATTAATATATTGGGAAAGGACCTGTGTTTTTTGGGTTTGGATAGCCTCTATATTGTGACATAGCAGATATATGCTAGAAAAGCAACAAAGGCTTTCGATAGTGCTGTCACTTTGTGACTTTATATTTTCTATTGATATTTGAACTTTATATTTTTCATTCTTTGTATATTATAGGGGATGGGCCTAGCAAGAAGATTGCAAAACATAAAGCTGCAGAATCCGCTTTGAACATATTAAGAGGAGATGCCACTCTAAAGTGAGATATGATATAATATGTAAACATATGTGCAAATTGGAAGTGCAAAATACCATTCTGTATTTACTTTTTGTAAGACAGACAGTTGTTCTGGCTCTTTGGTCTTATCTTATGCCCCCACTCTTGGGAAGACAGGTCATTGCAGTACTGAAGAGTATTGTTTGTCTAAATAAGTTCAGAATATTGCTTGAAGCCATTTTTCTATTTCTATATGCAGTGCTTTCGGAAGTTGGTTTTGCTCCCAAAGCTTATGTGACAAGGAATGTGATCCCCAAAGATTTTTGATGAGTGGGGGAAGAAATGCAACCTTTTTCCTACTGAAAATCACATGTATGACCTAGGCTCAAGTTAAAGCAATGTTAAAACGTAGCAGGTGAATCACAAGCAAAATCCATAGCTTCTGTAGGGTCTCTCAAGCTGCCATATTGCTCTCACCATTCTCTGCTGGGTCCAATGTAAGTGCCAATTTGGCACACAAATTTCCAAAAGTGACATAGCTTCAATGAGAGAATAGCAGAATGAAATGACACTTCGAGCTTCAAGTGAGCTCGGGTTTCTATGTTTGCCAAATGGCACTGGCCTAAAGAAAGGGTTATTCAAAAGTGATTTAGTTTGAGTGATGAAGACCTGTCTAGGCATGTGTTTAGTCATCTGTGAGAGTGGAAAGACAGAAAATTGCTAAAATGGAAGGGTTGAGATGTTTAATAACTTCAGGACCAGTGCATTTTTTTTCTTTATAAAGACAGTGTCTTGATTTTCACATTTGCATGTTTGTCAATTACAGTTTGCCTATGACAGAACCCATTACACGAGATGTATCCAAGCAAGCGGCTAATCAGGCTCAAGAAAATCCTATTGGTTCACTTCAGGTATTTTATTTTTTCTTTAACATACTATTTGTCTGAACCTGTGTGAAATGCATCACAGCAGTTTTGGTCTCCCAGATTAGCTGGCAGGCCCTCCAGAGCACACCTGAATACTATATTCTCATATAATGCTAAAGCTTTAGGCCCCTTTCACACAGGCGGACCGTTCAGATCCGCCTGTCCGTTTTTTTGGCGGATTTGAACGGTCCCCCCATGCATTCCTATGGGGCAGTGGAGACATGTCCGCTGACAGCCGATCCGTCTAATCTGATGGATGGAAGCCCTATTTTCCATCCGTCGATCGGATCGGATGAGAACGGACCAACGGTCCGTTCCCATCCGATTTCCCCCATAGAGATGCATGGGGAACTGACAGCTGTGTTTCCGCACACAGCGCAGAGACACAGCTGTCCTCCTGCTGCTCAGCGGGGGATCGGCGGCTCGATCCCCCGCTGAGAAAAACGGAATCCGTCCGACGGACGCATAGTGTGAAAGGGGCCTTAGCATTCATGCTCAATTATTGCTTTGTGAATTGACGGAGAGGATTTACCTATGCTTAGACCTTCAAAAAAGTTCTAAGGGGTTTGGGTGGCTGTGTAGTAGAATTAGTTACATATCTGCACCTTATTGTAGCTGCACTTCTACATGTGTTTTGCCAAAATGTTGAAATTTTACAGCTTGTTCACCCCGGATGCAGCAGGGCTGATCTTGCAGCTTTTTCCATTGCATCCCCAATTCGTAGACGGGGCACAATGCATTCCTATGATGCGTGCAAAAAAAAGTACTGCAAGCAATACTTTTTTTTTTTTCCCTGTTTTTCAGAGCAGCGGGTTGTGTCAAGAACTTTTGCAATGCCACCGCAGTGAATAAAACTCTACTGAAATGTCACCAGCGATGTTCTGACAGTGCTGTGAAAAAAAAAAAAAAAAAAGAATCTTGCAATGTGCTGGGATTGGCTCATTGGCGTTGTCTCATAGCACACACCAGGGGTCGGTTTAGCACCGCTCGCTGCTATAATGGGCCCTTAATGTTCTGTGAATTGATCTCTGTGTGGTGAAAGTCTTTGTATACTGAGTTTGTTTATAATGTTTAAAATCCTCCTTTCTTTAGGAGCTTGCTGTACAAAAAGGATGGAGACTTCCTGAGTATTTTGTATCGGAGGAGGCAGGACCAGCTCATAAAAGGGAGTTCACGCTGTCCTGCAGAGTGGAAACTTTTGTAGAAACTGGTAAATTTACTGTACTGCATTTGGAGTGGTACCATTGGCATATTTGTATAGCCATACATGTAGAATATTGACACTGGGAGGTTTTATCCATCACCAGGTCACTGCAGATTTACAGGTGAAATGATGCAGTGTAGTTTGTAGTGAGTCGCATTACACTTTTGTTATTGATTATCTTAATTTATTCTCATTGGAGAGGAGCGATAGCAATCTACAAATACATCAATGGCGATCCTAGCGTAGGTAGAAAAACTATTTTGTCCCAAGGAGTGCAAGAAGACACATGGCCACACAATGAGATTAGAGGAGAGGCGGTTTAACTGTATGCTGCGTAAGGGGTGCCTCACTGTAAAGGCGGTGAGAATGTGGAACTGTCTTCCACAAATGGTGGTAGCTGCATGGAGTATGGCTACTTTTAAAAGACTTTTGGACGTGCATCTCACAGATCCTAACATTCAGGGTTATAGGAAATGAGCAACACACACTAATTTAAGAAGCTAGTTGTAGCAGTTGCCTTTCGATCATTAAAACCATCCCCATGATGAAGCAATAGGGATGGCACAAGACTGGGTCAGCCTTCAATTCTATTTGGAAGTGCCGAAACATTGCGGCTGATTTACTAAAACTGGAGAGTGCTAAATCTGGTGCACATGTGGATAGAAACCAATCGGCTTCCGGGTATTTTTTTTTTTTTTGTCATTTTTGTCAACGCTTAATGGAACAAGCTGAAGTAAAAAGCTGATTGGCTACTATGCACAGATGCACCAGATTTGCCCTGCTTTCATTATTATTTAACAAGACATTCTCTGTAGTTTCATATCATTTCTATAACCTGGAATGTCCAGTATGAGAGTAGGACAAGTAGGTTCTAAAACGAGAAGCTGCTGAGGTCTTCTAATGCATTAAACCTTTATAAAAATCAAGGAAGTCATGCGCTAAAACTTATAAAATAAAAATTGAATGTGATATACGTTATAGTGAAAGCAGCTAATGCACTAGGTCTATAGAAACCAAAAACCAATACTCTCAATAAATTGTGTAGCGCTAACATCAAACAGTAAAAAATACACACAAAATATTAAATAATGACCTATACATGACAAAAATCATGCATCTGTGTGCAAAAAAGTCCATTCAAGGAATATGTAGGAATCAATAGAGCACAAGTCCCAGAATGGGCGATGATAGGTAGAAAGCTGATATCCCAAGGAGGGTGGTGGAGCAGGAATACACAAATTGGCTGCTTACCAGAAGCATAGGCCCCCAACTTAATGGACAGGCCACACACGCTTGGATGCAAAGCTGCAATATAATCATTCCTTCAGATGTCCGGGGAAGAGAGGTATAATATTCATTTATTTATTTCATGTACTTGTATAGCGCTGTCAATTTACGCAGCGCTTTACATATACATTGTACATTCACATCAGTCCCTGACCTCAAGGAGCTTACAATCTAAGGTCCCTAAATCTCATACTTACACAGTAGGGCCAATTTTTTTTTTTTTTAATACAGGATCCAATTAACCTACCAGCATGTCTTTGGAGTGTGGGAGGAAACCCGAGTACCCGGAGGAAACCCACGCAGGCACAGGGAGAACATGCAAACTCCAGGCAGGTAGTGTCATGGTTGGGATTTGAACCAGCGACCCTCTTGCTGCTAGGTGAAAGTGCTAACCACTACACCACTGTGCCACCCACTACACCACTGTGCCGTATATCTGATGTAAACTCTCGCAGTTGCCTCCAGGGATATTAAGAACCATGTGTATAAGGAGGAAATAAAGAGCACATAGTGTAATACAGTAAAAGTAAACAAGAAAAGTTTAATCCGAATTGCACTTACAATTTTTCCTTGAAAAGCAAGCAGAACAATAAAACTGCGGCGTCTCGCATTTAGAAACAGAGCCGGCGTGGTAGCGTCACATCATGTATCATGTAATCTTCCGTCCAAAGAATGCTTTCCAAAAAACATCTAAAAAAGCCACAACAGTTCTGGAAAAAGTCTAATCTGGCTTTTCTATTCAAGTTCATTAATGGTTTGCACCTTTTGGTGAACCCTCTGTATTTGCTTTTGTGAAGTCTTCTCTTAAATGTAGATTTTGACAATGGCACCCCCAGTGTCCTTCACTTGTCTGGATTGTGTGAATGTTTTTTTTTTTTTTTTTTTTCTTTACCATAAAGAAGATCCTGGGATCAGTCACCACTGTTGTCTTTCGTGGATGTCCAGGCCTTTTTATGTTGCCGAGCTCATCAATGCGTTCTTTCCTCAAACTGTTGATTTGGCCACTCCTAATGTTGCTGCTATCTCTCTAAAGGAGCTGTCCATGCAAGTAAAACAGGCCATTCTAAGGCTTCAAAAACTCAACAAATCCATCAAACGCATGATGTAGGTTCACAGCAGTGGATTCCAAATACAAATAACACACTTGGAATCAACTCCAGACCTTTTACCTACTTAACTGATGAAAAAATAAAAAAGGAGTAGTGCACACCTGGCCAAGGCTTTTAAATTAATTGTCCAATTTTTTGTCCCTTGAAAAAGGGGGTTTGGCTATTAAGAGGTGTAATTCTTAAACCCTTCCTCCGATTTAGATGTACATACCCTCAAATTTAACCGGAGTGTGCACCTTCAGCCAATATCCATTATAGAACTATAGCTTCAAAATGTTTTGGTAAATACCTGTAAAAATTTAAAATTGTGCCGGTGTCCAAATATATGGCCCTAACTGTATGTGATTGTTTCTGGACTGTTTCATAGATAGGCTTGCTCTTAATGCAATTGGCATGCAGTGCTGCCAATAAATCTGAATCATTCTTTTCTTTGCAGGATCAGGCACATCAAAGAAAGTGGCAAAAAGGATAGCGGCAGAGAAGTTATTGGCTAAACTACAAAGCATTCCCACTGATAATCTCAATGTCTCCTTGGTAAGTGTGAAATTATATGGTAAGCAAATATACTCAAAAGAAAAAAAAAAAGTCAAAAGATGACAAGAGTTGTACATAGACCAGAGAATCTGTCTATCCTAATAGTATAAAAGTGCCTGCTCTTTGGACTTAACTTTTTCTGGAGAGCTGCTTCACACATGGATACAAAGTTCCATGTCTCACTTTGAGTTGGAGTGGTTCAGGGCAATGTATGAGCTACTTATCTACAGACTTGGATGTCGGCTAGTTCGGATATTTTGTTCTGTTCTGCCATAACAGAAACCCCTCTTTCATTATATTTCGAGCGAATCAATTCAAGCTTTAGATTAAGACCCCGTTCAGACTGTGGCGACACGACTTGGTGGGGTGACCTGCGCGACTTGCACGGACTTCATATAATTGAACTCAATGTAAGTCGCCTCCAGGTCGCCCCAAAGTAGTACAGGACACTTTTTCTAAGTCGGAGCGACTTGTGTCGCTCCTATTAGAACGGGTCCTGTACTATTCAATGGCGAGCGACCCACCGCGATTTGTCAGGTGACCCAAGTCGCGCTAGTGTGAATGGACCCTTAAAGTGACATTAAACGATCTCCTTCTCCCAAAATAATCCACTCGTATGCAAATCTATTTTCATCTTGTTGTTCAGTTGTGTCCGACTCTTCGTGACCTCATGAACCATAGCACACCAGGCTTTTCTGTCCTCCACTGCCTCCTGAGCTTCCTTCACTTCATGTTCATTGTTTTGATGATGCTATCTATCCATCTTGTTTTCGGTCTTCCTCTTCTCTTCCTTTTTCCTTCCATGTTTCCCAGCATCAGGGTCTTTTCCAATGAGTCCTTCCTTCGTATTAAGTTGCCAAAGTATTTGAGTTTCTGCTTCAAGATCTGTCCTTCCAGGGAATATTCAGGGTTGTTTTCCTTCGGGATTGACTGGTTTGATCTTCTTGCTTCCCAAGGGACTTTCACAAGTCTTCTCCAACACCATAGTTTTTCATCTATTTTCCATTACATTTTTTTTGTTTTCTTCTGCCTCCTTGTAAATCCTCCATGAGCTCCAGAATCAGTTTCCTCTCCTACTTCTGTTTGTTTGAAATCAGCAGTGCATTTTAGTTGTTGCTCTATGCACTGCTTTCTGCACACTGCAGATCCCTGCTCGTAGTCTGTAGTCTCTAGTCCATCTTGGGAGTACAGTCATGCCAATGAACTTCTAAAGGATTCAGAGGATTGGGAGAAAGCACTGTGGCCAAATGAGACTAAAATTAAGCTCTTTGGCATTAACTCAACTCGCCATGTTTGGAGGAAGAAAAATCCTCCTAGTCAGTATCCAGACCTTAATCCTAAAGAACGTTTATGGAGGGAGCTGACGCTTTGAGTTGCCAAGAGACCGCTAAGAAACCTTAAGGATTTAGAGAAGTTCTGTAAAGTTGAGTGGACCAAAATTCCTCCTAAGATGTGTGCAAGCCTGGTCATCAACTGCAAGAAACTCCTTACCTCAGTACTGGGTGGAGAAACAATTGTTGGCAACGCAGTCATGTTTTGCTTGGGGATCAAATACTTTTCTCGCTGAACTGCAACTGAATTAAAAACCTATGTTTTTTGTTCTGGATTTTTGGTTGATATTCTGTCTCTATCGTTTAAGAATACACCCATGTTAACATTTTATAGACCCTTCATTTCTTAAGTGGGCAAACTTACAAAATCTGCAGAGGATCAAATAATTTCCCAACTGTATATGCAAATCCTAAATTAGTCCACTGTGTAAATATTCTCAATAGTTCTCGTGTGAATAAATACTCAATTTGTGCTCCACCACAAACTAAAACTATTTCTCCATCACCCTCGGGAGCCTGGGATGAATTCATCAGCAGATGTACAAAAGCATTCTGTGACCTGTATATTGATTATAGGGCCAGGTGAGCGAGCATTTCTATTGGTGGTGGAGCATGAATTGAATATTCAAACGAGGACTATTGAATATTTTCACAGTTTGCTCTAATTGATATTATATTTAATGGTAAATGTGTCTATTTACACAAGGATTATTGAGATTCTTTTTTCACAGTGGATTTATATCTGTTATTACATTTACTAGTATATGTAGATTTTATGAAATTATGGGAAGTTAACATACACGTTTTTTCTTCCTTTTTTTTTTTGGTGTGGGAGCACAAGTTCGACATGGCCACCGCAAAGAACTCTGAGGGTGTGAAAAAAATAATTGTTGCTCTACATAAAGATGGCGAACCTTGGCACCCCTTTGAAACTACATTTCCCATGATGCTCGACATTACTGCAGAGTGCATGAGCATCATGGGAAATGTAGTTTCAAAACATCTGGGGTGCCAAGGTTCGCCATCACTGGGCCCTAGGATATAAGAAGGAAATGTCATGCTGTTGGGTAGTTTTGTCTTTATTATACAATATATTGTTCACTTGCTTTAAAAGATCAAATTGCTTTGCAGTAAGTCTGGGCTTCTAATCAGTCAATGGCAAATCCAGCTCTGTAATAGTCATGGTAGTGTGACAAATATGGCTGTGCTAGGAAATGCACTGCTTACAGTGAGTATTTTTTTTCAGTGCAAGTTAGAGACAGCACAGCAGAGGCTTAGTTTGAAGAAAACCTAGTACTGAGCTTTCTGATAAGGGGTGAGTCATTGCGCTGATGACTCAGGCCTAACTAAAGTTAAAAATAAAATGATCAGATCCAGTTTTTTTGGTGGCAGACTCATTTTTTAAGCACATGGTCAGTGTGGCATACACACTTGGCCTATTCCTAGCATCTGTAAACTAGAGCTTTCTGGCAAGGCCCAATATTAGAGAGATGTTGGTAGGAGCCTCCATGGGGACCTACCTTCATTGGAAAAGGGTACATGGAGGGTATAGGGACCTGCAGTGGATTTCGTTTTGACTAAAAAGCTTCCTTCAGTATAGCTGAAAAATACCATCATTTATATATGAAGAATATACCATGTTGTCTACAAAATACAGGACTACATGATATGCAATATTTTCATGTTTACCTGAGAATTTTAAAATGGGTATAATATAAAGGACAAAAACCTCTACTACTTTTCCTTGAACATGCTTAAGTGTTCTATTATAAACCGGGACCAACAAATGAAGACGTTTTGCAAAGCAATCCATTGGTTGTCGGCTGCCATTTTCTAGCTTGCTGGAAACTGTTCTCAGGATTGCAGTCTTTCTGGCCTTCCTACTGCCACTCATGCCAGCATAGCATCTTCTCCTCTTCCCCCAAACCCCCCGTGTTTTTTTTTTTTTTTTTCCCCACTCCCTCTAGTGTGCTCTTCATATTTTCCTGGTTCCCTCTTCATCTATGAAAATTGGGTATCTGACTGGGCACGTACTGTGACTGGTATCCGGCAGTATTGTCTGATTACTATCTCAGTCTTGAGTGGTGTTCTCAGACCAATGTGGCTCATAGCTGGTACTTGGGGTGTTCTCCCTAATATTACTATTTGCACTGGTTGGACCTCTTCAAATTTGACACAACTTTTCCTACGAGAATTATGTATATAATTTTGTACAATAGCACTCTGTATGCTTTCTATACACCCTGTATGTCGTCCTATTGTAGGAGTTTTATTTTTTTGTGAGACTTAACTGCTGTTTCATCTTGCTCTGCTTTGTTGAATACTTTTTTTGTTTAATTATCTGCAGAAAAGACTAGGGTTTAATAAATGTTGAATGGTTTCATTGTTACAGAAAAAGGGGACTGTGAATAACACTGGTTGTACCTGGGACAAGCTGAAAAATTCACCTGGAGAGAAAATAAACATGCTGAAAAGAAGCCCGCTAAGTATTCCCAACACAGATTATGTGAAAATGTTGACTGAGGTGGCAGAAGAGCAAGAAATTCGTGTATCCTACTTGGATATTGGTAAGTGTTTTGATATTATGTACACTCACCTTAAGTAGAAGTTCACCTTTTGGAATATGTTGCATATTCCACCACCCATGCTCCTGCCTCCTCTTCAACGCCCCCCCCCCCCTCTCTTGGTCCCACTCCCTGTCACACTTTAAAAACCACATGGCCATGGACTTGGTTCATTCACATAGTTATGTGAACAAATAAATTGCATCTACCATTGGCCTCTGCGGCCACCAGCTTCTAGTTCTTAATGAACTGCAAGGGTTCTGGTGAGCATCGTCTTAGTTTGATTCTTCCTGCTATTTAACTGCTTGTCTATACGAGGTGTGGGCAGACAAATGTGTGTCTGCAGGAGCCTGGCATCCCTGATCGCGGGTGCAATGCAGGAGCCTGGCATCCCTGATCGCGGGTGCAATGCAGGAGCCTGGCATCCCTGATCGCGGGTGCAATGCAGGAGCCTGGCATCCCTGATCGCGGGTGCAATGCAGGAGCCTGGCATCCCTGATTGCGGGTGCAATGCAGGAGCCTGGCATCCCTGATTGCGGGTGCAATGCAGGAGCCTGGCATCCCTGATTGCGGGTGCAATGCAGGAGCCTGGCATCCCTGATTGCGGGTGCAATGCAGGAGCCTGGCATCCCTGATCGCGGGTGCAATGCAGGAGCCTGGCATCGCAGGGGCAATGCATTACAGGCTGTAGAGTAAAATAAATGCACCTTTTTTTTTTTTTTTCCCCTGCAAAAAGATGTGCATTAATTTTTTTTGTAAAGGTAAACTTGCCCTTTAATTAAAGGCAGCAATTCGATTAGACCCAAGTCCAAAAGGTACATTTATAGGCAAACCGTTCTCTTGTGTATATTTGATGTGTTTTTACTGCTCTGGTTCTAAATCATGATTTCTGGTTGCAAGCAGTTTTGTGTATTCTGGCATACATTGTAGCCTTAGATTCCCTTACTTATTTTCTAGCAACCTAGACTAGTGCTCCCCTCCCACTGCTTCCTGTATCATTATTGCTTTGAGTGAACCTGTCAAATATTAAAACATAAGGCCCTGCTTATTAACTTTGCTAGCCTTCATTGTGCCTTTTATGCAACTAGTTTTCAGGACTAATTCCCAGTAACAGCCATTCCCTAGTTCAGTGGCAGGACCCTCTGTTGGCCATTGAGGTAGGATAGTAGTTAGCAGGGCTTGGCTGTCCAGTCTGAGAGGTAAAGTTTTGGTATCAAAATTTGAGGTATACTGAGGAGATTTTTCTAGTTTGCAAACCTAATGGGCATCTTGTAGCTCATTTTTAGCGAAAGCCTAACATTCTGAAATAAACTTGGACTACTCATGTGCAGTCTGTCATTGGATTTTGCTTGTAGGTACTGCTGTAAGTAAAAAAATGCACTTGACAGTAAGTTCCTCTATTTTAATGCCTAGATGGGCAGAACAAAAAATTTCACCAATTAAAGATTTAAAAACATATTGAAATTGGCATTTTTTTTGGCTGCCTACTATGACATTTGCAAAGAGGTCTTGTCTCCATTTTAAATTTTAATGCATTTTAGGTTTTGGAGTGTAGAACAGCAGGCTTGAGACTCAGAAATTTTTGCAGAGCTTGTAACTCTGGAGTGTAGATCTTGGTGATGGAATCCTTGAGGTGATTAGAGCAGCTGAAAGAACGCTGAAGCTAAAACTAGAGATCTAACCTCAGGAAGCTAACCACTTGCTCACTGAGCTATAGCCAAATGACCGCTACAGCGTAGCCAGCTAGTTTTTGGATGCCGTCATATGATCACATCTGCTGCTGGGCACGGGCAGTGTGCTCTGTGATCCTAGTGTCCGGAGGACACTGCTGATCAGATTGAGGTAAAGAGCCAATCAGCGGCTCTTTGGACACAGCTGATCATGTGGTAATCTCAGTTTATCATGGATTTAAACAAGCCTGTCATCGGCACTCCTTTCCTCACGATAACAGCGTGAGGAGAAGTGAGCCGATTAACTGCTTTTTGTAAAAGGGACATGTACAGTGATAATCAAGGGCACTAATTATCAGTGTTTTGATTATCACTGCAGTCCCAACAGTGCCCACCAGTGCTGCCAATCTGTGCAGCCTCATCCACGCACATCAGTGAAGAAGAAAAGTTACCGGTTTTCAAAAATTTTTAAACTATGAATGTGGTGGGTGTTTTTTTTTTTTTTTTTTTTTTTTCTTTTTCAAAATTTTGGTTTAGCAAAAAAAAAAAAAAATCCAGTGGTAATACCACCAAAAAGCTTTATTATTTAATTATTTTTTTTTTTTTAACGAAAGGAAACCTTTTTGTTTGGGTACAGTGTTGCATGACCGCACAATTGTCATTCAAAGCGTGCCCGTGCTAAAATCTGAAGATTGGCCTGGGCAGGAAGGGGGTAAAAGTGCCTAGTAGGCAAGTGATTAAAGCTGAATTCTAGGAATTCAGCCACTCTATAAAAAGTGAAGGCACACAGAGTTTTTGCAGCAAATGCTATTGAGAGCAACATCACCCCGCATTCATTAGGGTTCAACACAGGGTAAATCTTGAGTCAGACATTGACCTCACAAATCTGTTTTGGAACCAGTCATTGAGCAGCAAAGACTTCATTGCTACATTACTAACAACTGAAATCATCTTGGACTCTGTCATCTATTTTTGATCTGGTGGTGCTTTCTGTATTCGTATGGTTTGAGCTACTGTCAGATGCCAGTTGCGGGAATCATTGCTGGATGAGTCTCCTCAAAATCTCAGGATGGATTAAACAGAAAATTCAAATCCTTCAGCTGATAAAACTGCTGCCATGTATATAATCTGACTTTTTTTTTTTTTTTTTTTTTAGGGTTTGCTAGGATTTCAAATGTGGTTTGTTTACTAAATGGGTAGCCAAATGTATGCTAGTGTAGCCAAATGTATGCTAGTGTATTTTCTATGAAAATGGCTTTATCCCCTGTTCACACCGGTGCAACACAAATCACACCTGAAGTTGCATCTAATGTCTTTCTAAGGCGCTGGCTACTAGTTGCAATTTTAAAAATAGTTCCTGCGCTGTTTTTTGCAATTTCATGTTGTGTGACTTGCATCAACCTCTATGCATGAAACCGCACAGATATCGGCAAGCCACAGATGAAATTGCACTGTCCTACAGCTTTGAAGTAACGTGATTTAAAGGCCGAATTTAGTTTAGTGTGAATGGAGGCTTATTGTGATGTAGCACATTTATAGAGCAATTTCTCCACCACAGTCCTGTATATAACCTGGTACATACAAAGTAACATGTATTTTTTTTTTATTTATTTTTTTTCCAGAGGAACTTAGTGTCAATGGACAGTTCCAGTGTCTTGCAGAGCTCTCCACCAGTCCAGTCACTGTATGCCATGGAACAGGTCTTTCTTGTGGCAATGCTCACAATGATGCTGCCCATAATGCTTTGCAATATCTCAAAATCATGGCTGGAAGAAAATGAAAGCTTAATCTGGTCACCTCTTTTTACCTCCCATAATTGATAACTATAAACCAACATGGTTGTACCAAAAGTGAAAGGTACCTTTTTTGTGAACATGGTATGTTAGTGTATGGATAAATGAATCCCAAGTATTAAATGTCATTATGCTTTTCAGTTCCCAGGAACCCAAATGGGGTATGAATTCTTGCTTTGTTTTAAAATGTAATTAAATTGAAAAAAACTTGCTTACTTGATTTGAGGAGAACATATCTGGTTGACAGATTAATTGAAGGACCCGTCCACTCCAACCTATTTTAACTTTTTTTTTTAAAATAAACTTTTTCAGTATTTGTTGAAGTTTGGACTTTCTTGTTTCATCTACGGTGTGTATTTTAAGATAAGCTGCCTTTTTTCAGGAGTTTTTAATTGTGAAGGATCGACCATAGGCAGGGGAAAATACTGTTTTCTGGCTCCTGGGCCTATGTAAGAATCTAAATGTTCAGTTATTACTAATATGAAATGGTTACATTTGCTGCCTATAGCTTTGGTTACACTGGGCTTGACTGTTGTACTTGTAATTTCAAATTTTATTGAACTTGGCTAAAAAGAACTTACTCTTTGAAAATGTCTGTGGGTTCCATTTAAAACTAAACCCATCAATTTAGCAGTTTCCATGCCATGGAATGATCACGGTCAGTTGCTTGTGCCCTCAACCGAACTGTTAAACCATCAAATGGCATGACATAATGGATCACATGTGCAGCACCATGGTAACTGTAGTTTAGAGGCAAAGATGGCAGCTTTCTTGGCTGTAAAGGATAGGAAAGTTTTTTTTTTTTTTTTTTTTTTTTGTTTATTATATCTGCCATCTAAAAAAATAACTACCACTATTTTTTATTCTCTAGGGCAGTGATGTTGAACCTTTTTTGAACGAGCGTGCCAGAACTGCAACACAAAACCTGCCTGCATGCCCAAAGTCTGCTATTCTGGAGGCACAACCTCCTGTATATATTTAGAGAAACAGCTGATGTATATGTCAGAATAGACCCCCCCCCCCCCCTCCACTAAGTTTAGACCCCCATCCCTCAGTACAGACCTCCATCCCTCAATACACACAGTACAGACCCCCCCCCCCCCCCAGCAAAATCCTCTTAACCCTTTTCACAATCACTCCTCCCATTGTTTCTAACTTGCCACCCCCTCCTTCATGGTCAGTCTGTCCCCCTCCTTTGTAAACTTAGTACAGACTTCAGATCCGCATTAGCATCCTTCCTTTGGGCTGTGTAGATGTACACAGCTGGGGAGGGGCAAACTGCTTCGGTCCAGACATTCTGCTGTGCGAGACAGCGGGGGCAGCCCGCGAGAGATGCAGCATCCAACCCGGCAGCAGCGCTTTCTTGTTCACGCCCACCCTGGACACGTTATCCCTGGTCCCAGAGAGAGGGGGGGGGGGGTGGACAAGATGCATCTCTAGGATGGCTGGCTCTTCCTTGCATGCCCAGAGAGGGCTCTACGTGCCGGGATGTGGTGTGTGTGAGACAGCGGGGCTCTGCGTGCCAGCTGTGGCACATGTGCCATGGGTTTGCAATCGCTGCTCTAGGGTGTTTGCATTTAGAAGAATATAATATTTTGGGGGTTTATGCAATCTTTAAGCCTAATGATTTTCTAAACGTGTGCACAAAAAACTGCTTTGGCAACAAAAGGGTTATAGCTACACCCTCCTATCATTTTACAGCCAAGGAAGCTGCCATCTTGTCCTTTGATCAGCGTTTGCCATGTTCCTGCACATGCGATCTTATGTAGCCAGCCATTTGATGGCTTGACAGTTAATTTGGGAGAATAAGCAAATGTTGCAGTTATTGTTCCAAGGCATGTCTTGCATTTAGTAGGTGTTTTGGGAAACCGTTAAAGCGGTTGTAAACCTCAGACATGAAATATGAACAAAGCATATCCCTCTATAGTGTGTGCTTGTCTCAGTTAACAGCAGTAAGTGGCATTTCTGTCTGCTGCCTCGTTCCTCTATCAGCTTTAATCACTTTTTCTGACAAGTTTTCCTGACACCAAGAGAAATGAGTTGAAGGGTAGGATCTCCAGCTGATTGACAGCCTCAGCTCTGTTCCTGTGTGAAGATGGGTGTATCCCTTCCCTCTAATCAGCTCTCAGAAAACAGGGGATGGAAAGATGAAGTTCCACTATGCAGAGCTCCGCGAGGAGATATCTGACGGCTCAGACAAGCTTTATAAATGCAGCACTTTGTACTCATGCCTCACTGTATAAAACCTTTTTTTTTTTTTTTTTTAAGTAAATTGTTTTTTGTGAAGCCATTTCCTTATTGATGGTTGACTGTGCAGTCATTACCTTCCAGAAAATTGGCAGTGCAGTCTGCCTGCCATGTGTGCTACTTCAGTTGGCCATTGGGCTGCTTATCTGATAGACCTGAAACAGCCCACAAACTATACAGTGATGCACAGTGGCAAACATTTTGAAAAATATTTGGTTCTACATACCACTTTTTAATGGTTCACTTGGATCGGAGATCTGTTTGATACTCGTGTACAGTTAGGAATGATCAGATAATGTGTGGACTTCTCAGTGGTGTGCTTATACACATGCAGCCCAGTGATCAGTGGGCAACAGATGTGCTACTAAAGTGCATGCATTTGCTTACTGACATGAACATCTATGCTGATGCTTCTGTGTACCAGAGGCCAGTAAGAACTGTGCGCATGAATGCTGGGGGTCCTAAAATGTTCTCATCTGAATGGTTGCGGTCAGTGTCTAGTATTGGCATTATGTGGAATTATGTACTGCTTCCGAATTTTTTTTTTATTGTCAAATCATTACTTGAACTTTACTGGTGACGTTTTTGCCTAAATAAACTTTTAGGTTGATGGCTGTGTTCCCAAAACCTTTTGACATCTGAAGACAGAGAGAAGTTATCAGACCAATATGGGGCATGCCGCTGTATTTTTTTTAAGGTGCAAGTTCTGAGTAAGTCATCCTAAACTGGGCTTTAATAATTACTGACTCAACTTAGTATGTATGTGATTTTTTTTTTTTTTTTTGCAGCTTGTAAAGCATTGCACCAGCAATCAGCAGATCACTGGTGCCATGCAGGTCTTCAGCAGATCTGCCAGTGTATCTGTTTGCCCATACATCCCATATGGGAAAGAAGATACAATCTGACAGGACGCATGGATGAACTACTACGGCGCTCCACAGCGCTGTGGTGGTTCATTAAAAACTACAAGCCGACAGCCGCAAAGGCTGCTAGACCTTGTAGTTTGATAGGGCTCTGTGCATGGAATTCAGTGATGCGGACGGAGCACTGCTCGGTCACGTGTGTTGTGGTGTTTTTTTTTTTTTTTCCAGTTGTGACCGCTAACGGGGAGGGAGAACAACCCTGCTAGCTGTCACAGCTGGAATCAGGGAGGTTCGGGGGCCGGAACGTTCGTAAAATATTACACCCCGAATATGGGTGTAGCATGTTACGAAAGGTGAACCTATCCTTTTTTTTTTAAAGGGGTTGACTAGCCCCCAGGTGATGCATAGAGATTAAACAAATCCTCCCACATTAGTATCTGTTCATCTGCCCTCCTGTCTTTACAGTATTTCTCAGCTTCAGAAAGCAAGGGCTGGAGCTCTGATGTCATACACTGCACAGCAGGGAGCAGAGTGTAATCTGAAACCTGAGTGAAGGGCATGGACACACCCCCTCTACAGTATCATTGAAAAACATGCACAGCGGAGTCTGTCAATCACCTGCTGTGGGCTGAACTGGGTAGAGGAGCATCTCCTGGGATTGCTTGGTGTCAGCATAGACCAGGGATCCTCAAACTACAGCCCTCCAGCTGTTGCAGAACTATACATCCCATGAGGCATTGTGAAACTCTGAAATTCAGAGACATGACTAGACATGATGGGAATTGTAGTTCCTGAACAACTGGAGGGCCATAGTTTAAAAAACCCCTGGCATAGACCGATGGAAATGATTATGCAGATAGAGGAATTACACAGCTGACATAAATCGCAGTAGGTGCTATATAGATTTACTCTAAGTATGTGCTTTGTTCATTTTTCATCTCAGAGGTTTGAAGTCCATACTCAGTTTTATTAGACGTAGGTTGGGGAATGTGAAGTTGTATTGTAACTTTAATTTATTGGCTACCTGGATCCTATGACTTTTTGCCTAGCCTTGCTCTAAGATCAGCCTAACATGGTAATGTCAAATAATTGTATACATTGCAAAAAGTTGCACATTTTCAGAAATCTAAACAATCGGATTGTCCATCCCACACAAAATGTAAGCAGTAACTTTGGTGCAGGAGAGTGGGCAATGACATATGTTTGGCTTGGCAATTATCAGCAAAAGTGGTCTAAAATTAGCTGTCTGCTGGCACTGTGCAATTGTAAAGGCATTGCACTTTCCCTGTTGACCTGTTAAGTTTACTGGCCACTGCTGAACTGCCCTGTTTGTGCAGCCTTTGCTTGGTAAAGGAACCATAAAGCTGCATGACAAATAATATATCATTACTTGTTTCTGAACTTTGTGTTAGGCAATAACAGCCATTTCTATCATTGAAAACCATGTTCTATTGAGTGGACATCTCCTTTAATAGCATTTACTAGCAATTAAACTGTGTGTGAATGGTGGCATTTTTAAAAAATAAAATACATTTTAAATAAACCTAAATGTACATAGTGTTATTTTGGGGAAAGTCAGAACTTGGCTGGGTTTTTGAATGTGAAGTGGTGGCTACATTTATGGGCGGTTTGCTTCATGTGGATTGTTTAAATCCATACAAGTCTGTGGGATGCAAAACCTGATTGATTCAGTACAGGAAAGGTTAACTGCAGGACAGATGCCCATATCAATGAAGTCTGTGGCTGCATTCACACCAGAATTTTTATGAGTTTTTGAGCAGTCCTAGTACAAGGGTTTTACAGCTTCAGGCATTTTTGTTTAGCCAATAGCAAGCAATCTTCAATTTACATTGCTCCACCGAGTGTGTAAATATGCGTTTACCAAAACCCTTTGGCCAACAGTGACCATTGAGCAGATAATAGCCAAATCCACTTCTCAGGGGACCAGAATAAATTCTTCCAGCAATCTTCTCTCCTTTCTTCCACTTTATCACTGCGATAAAATGCTTCACAAGAACGTAATGTTAAATGTAGTATTTTTATTTATTTTATTTTTTTTGAGGCTCAATAGAATAAAATGTATACACTCAACGTATTACCGAATGACAAAGCAAGTGTTCAATGTGGTGCAGCTTCCCAGCTAATATCTCACTCGGTGGGAGATGATGCACGTGCGTTGAAGTACGAGCCTCACGCTATCTCCAGAGCCATCCCCCTTACTGCTTCTGACATGTGGAACGCACGCCAGCCTTGGGCACAGCGGGTGCAAAACATATCAGCTGGGAAGCGCTTGCTTAATTTGTGAACATGAGTGCATACGGATTTGGCTATTGTGAACATGAGTGCATACGGATTTAGCTATTGTGAACATGAGTGCATACGGATTTGGCTATTGTGAACATGAGTGCATACGGATTTAGCTATTGTGAACATGAGTGCATACGGATTTGGCTATTATCTGCTAGATGGTCACTTTTTTTGGCCAAAGGGTTTTGGTGAGTGCATATTTATTTCACACACTCTGTGGAGCACTGTATATTGAAGATTTAGGCACAATTTTTTTTTTTTTTTTCAGAAAAGCACAGTAATTGTTCGTTTTGTTTCTAATATGGACTTTTGATTTCATCATTTGTAATTAATACTGTTATGGATGTTTTTGTTGGGTTTTTTTACACGTTCTAATTTAAGTTGATGTACTATTCCGCTAAAAAAAAAAGCAAGCTCATGTACTTGAGCGACTGGTGTTTTTTTTGCTTTGGGCAACAAAATGCGCAGATGTGAACAGGGGCCATTGAAATGAATGGGATTTGGCTTGTTGAGTGTTTTAGAGCTTAAAGCAAAAAAATCGCTCAGGGTTTAAAAGGGGCATGAAGCATCTAAAACTGATACCAACCCAAAACAAAAGCCAGTGGACACAGGCCATTAGTGTGTTGTACATTTTTGTATGCATTTCAAACCAGGAGAGGTTCAATAAACTCTTAAGACTTTCAGGTATGTAGGAATACCAAGTGTTTTGTTTAGTGTTAATGTGTACGCTGCAGATGTCACTTGGCTGCCCATGTGTGTTACATCTGTGTTTGACAAGGGCTCCCTAAAGCAAGACTCGTTTTGTGAGATTGCGTTTGACATTGCTGCTCCCAAGTAAATGTTTGGGAAAAAAAAAAATTGGCTTTCGTCAGTTAGAAGAACTGCGGTGAATAAAGAACTTAGGCTGGCCATACACTATACAATTTTCTTATTCAATTTTCCTTTAGATTTAACTTAAACTATGTAGTGCAAGGGCCTGCCTGATTGCATACAAATTGAAAGTGTTTAGGTTTGACCCTATATTACATGGTTTTGGTAAATCTAAAGGAAAGTTGAACAAGAAAATTGTATAGTGTATGGCCTGCCTAAGTCGTAGAAATTTGGAGACAGCGATTGTATTCCTTCTGCAAATGCAAGCTGTTACAATTGCTTTTTTCCAACCTTCATGAAGTCCTTTAAAGCAACCCTGCGCTAAATCTGTGAGATACTAAATGCTGATCCCATTTTAGGAGTGCTAGCGATAATTTAAATAGCTATGAGGAGTTCCAGGGCCCCATAAAAAAAAAAAAAAAAAATTTTAAGTCTGCAGCTGCTGCCTTTTACTATTTGAGTACTTGCCTGTCCATGCATCCAGCATTGTCCTTACTGGAGCCAATTCTTGAATCGGCTTGGGTGCTGCCGCTGCCATCTTGGCTAAGGGAAACCATCAGTGATGCCTAGCAGCTTTACAGCCGGTTTCCTACTGTGCAAATGCTGTGCTTTCTTTATGGGCCACCTGCAGAGGGAAGGGGGAGGTAGACAAGCAGAGATTCCCCTTTTTTGGTGGAGCTCTGCTTTAAGATTAATTCCATCTACTTGCAACATCCCCACACAGGAGCTTTAAGACTTCAGGAAAACCATTAATACCTTTGCAAATTCTTTCTAAAAGCTTATTTTACATTACAAAGCTGAAGTTGGTATGCCTGTAGATTTGGAGTCATAATTACTCAGTGATGCTTGAGTTACAGACAGTGTGTCGCAAAGTGGGGGATAAAGGATTACAGCCCCAAATCATGCAAGTGTGGAAATGGGTGTGTTTTTTATTTTAACTTTAAGCACTGATTTCTATAAGGTGTTAGCTCTCACACAACAGAGATGAATGGGTGATTATACCATCTGGTAAAGGAGGGGTGTCAAATTAAATTTCGTTACAGCCCACATCAGTATTATGGTTGCCTTCAAAACGCTGGTTGTATTTGTAAAACGAGATGTCTGGAGCACCTCTCCTCTCTCCCACCAGCACTTTCACATTGTGCTCTCGCTGGTAAACAGTGCAGGGTCTAGAGAAGGACTCAAGTCTGCTGATCCCAGGGGTGGAGGAGACTAGGGGGTGTTGCGACTGCACAAAGAGGTGCAGGATGGGTTTTGTATTCCTCTGTGTGGCTGACTGCTGCAAGGGGGGCGGGAGAGAAGACCAGCCTTTCTGTGGCTGCACGGAAAAGAACAGGATCTGGTGGAGGAGTTCTGCCCTCTTCTCTGCTGCCAAGATAAGGTGGAGGCTCTGCTGTACTTCTCTCCTCTAAAGGTGTGTTGGGGGGAGGGAGGAGAGAGAGAGAGAGAGAGACAAGGGGGTTGTTATAAGGAGAGGAATGAGGGCCACATGATATGATGCAGTAAAGGATTTAAGGTATAGTAAATCATGTCAAAGAAGTAGCTGTGTGTCCCTTTTTTTCTGTTGTATATATCCTACTGTTATAAGTTTGTGTATTGTAAAATTTCCATGTTAGTACACCTGTCAACTTTCATATATACACTGCTCAAAAAAAAAAAATAAAGGAACACTTTGAAAACATAGCTCAATGGGGAAAAAATATTGTGCTGCATATCTATACTGATATGGACTGGGTAATGTGTTGGGAAGGAAAGCATGCAACATCCTTTGATAGAAAGGAAATGTATCAACCTGCAGCGGGCTGAATTCAAGATGCCCTAAAACTGAAGTGAAAAAAAAAAAAATTATGCAGCAGGCTAGTCCATTTTGCTGAAAGTTCAGGGCAATAACTCAGAATATGACTCCCATGTGCTTGTATATATGCCCGACAACATTGGGGGCATGCTCCTAAGGAGACAAAGGATGGTGTCCTGGGGGTAAATCCTCCCCGATCTGGACCAGGGCTTTACTGAGCAGACTGCAGTGTAACCTGGCGGCATTGGCTGGACCGAAACATAATGCCCCAGAAGTGTGCTATTGGCTTTAGGTCAGGTGAGTGTGTTTGGGGGGGGGGGGGGGGGGGATGTCAGTCAATGGTATCCATTCCCTCATCCTCCAGGAACTGGCTGCATACTCTCACCACGAGGCCAGGCATCGTCGTGCACCAGGAGGAACACAGGACCCACTGCATCAGCGTAGGGTCTGACACTGGGTCCAAGGATTTCATCCTGATACCTAATGGCTGTCAGGGTGCCATCTAACCTGTAGCGGTTTGTGCGTCCCTCTATGGATAGATATGCCTCCCCAGACCATCACTAACCCACCACCAAACTGGTCATGCTGAACGATGTTACAGGCAGCATAATGTTTTCCATGGCTTCTCCAGATTCTTTCACATTTGTCATGTGCTCAAGGTGAACCTGCTCTCCTCTGTGAAAAAGCACAGGGTGGCAGCGGCTGACCTGGTGTTCAATGGAAAATGCCTATCAAACTCCACAGTGCTGGGCAGTGAGCGCAGGGCCCACTCAAAGGATGTTGTGCCCTCAGGCCACCCTCTTGAAATCTGTTTCTGATTGTTTGGTTAGAGACATTCACACCAGTGGCCTGCTGGAGGTAATTTTGTAGGGCTCTGTCAGTGCTTATCCTGTTCCTTCTTGCACAAAGGAGCAGATACCAGTCCTGCTGATGAGTTAAGGACCTTCTAGGGCCCTGTCCAGCTCTCCTAGGGTAATTGCCTGTCTCCTAGAATCTCCTCCATGCTCTTGAGACTGTTCTGGGAGACTCAGCAAACCTGCTGGCAATGGCATGTATAGGATGTGCCATCCTAGAGCAGTTGGACTGCATGTGCAACCTCTATAGGGTCCAGGTATCTGCTCATGCTATCTGTACTGGTACTGACACTGACCCTAGCCAAATGCAAAACTAGTGAAAAACAGTCAGAAAAGATGGAGTAGGGGGAAAAAAAAATGTCGGTGGCCCCCACCTGTAAAACCATTCCTGTTTTTGGAGGTTGTCTCATTGTGGCCCATCTAGTGCACCTGTTAATTTTCACGAACAACAAAGCAGCTGAACCTGATTAACAACCCCCTCTGCTGCTTTATGCCCCATACACACGTGCAGATTATCTGCAGACTTTTGTCTGCAGACTTACCAAAACCATATAATATGAGGTCAAACCTAAACACTTTCAATTTGTATGCAATCCGGCAGGCCCTTGCACTACATAGAAAAGGTAAGTCTGCAGACAAAAGTCTGCAGATAATCTGCACGTGTGTATGGGGCATTATTGACCAGATCACTATCCCAGGAGTTTATTTGACATGATGCTATACTATAAATAAAAAGTGTGCCTTTATTTTTTTGAGCAGTGTATGTATGAGCAGATAAATGCATATAACCACCAGACTGGCATTGGCTTCTGTATATATCCTGAGTAGACCTTTTCCACTTCTTGTGTAGCCTCTAGTAAAATAAGTGTGTAGAGATTAGGTATACAGTATGTGCTTGGCACCTAGCCTAGAACAAAATGTTATGTTTATGACACTGTAGAGTGTACCAGCTTTTGCCATCCAGTCTAATCCTTCAGCCTTAGTAATCACTAAATATAGTCCCCATGATTGATACAGTTAAACAGCTGCATAGGGTCATTTTGAAGACAGATGCAGAACAATATAGATATTTTCGGGGGGGGGGGGGAGTACAAAAATTGCAGATTACATGATTTGCATAACTTTATATGTTTAACAATAGCCTGACAAAGCGTTTGAGTTTCCTGTAGTTTGCTCTCCTATACCTCAAATAATATATGGAAGGGGTTTCTGTTTAGCAACTAGCCTCTCGTCGAGATTTACTAAAACCGGAGAGTGCAAAATCTCATGCATGGTATTCAATCAGCTTCCAACTTCAGTTTGTTCAATTAAAGCTTTGATAATAAAATCTGGAAGTTAATTGGTTTCTATGCAGAGCTGCCCTAGATTTTGCACGCTCCAATTTTAGTAAAATCTCCCCCTCAGTACCTACAGTTTATATTAAGGATATAATTTATGTTCCTTTGGAAAGGAAATTTAAAAGATACATCTCAGCTTTTGGGGGAATAAAAAATGGAGAAGAAAGAAGAAGACATTGAAGCCTGCAAAGCATTGCATCAAAACTGGGATTATGCATAAATCATTGCACTGACTGCCCTGCGCCCCATTCACCTAAAGCCCAACTGAAGTCTTATCAATAATCACAAAAACCTAAAACTTTAGGAGTGTCCAGATCTCCCCAAGATAAGAGGTTGTCCTTTTAACCCTTCATAATTCACACAACAATATATTGTACCACAATCAAACAGTGACAGAAAAGGACAACTGTGGTTTTAGCTCAAAATGTATTTAATTATATAGACAAAGACAGCCCAAAATAAAATAAAAGATATATAGATGCAATCTTAAAGTGTTACTAAACCCAAGTAAAATCAGTATGTATATGGAGTACAGCGTGCTTGTTATACTCACTGTGGAACCTAAGGGGTTAATCCTCTGCATTGTGTATAAAGGCTGCGTGATCCTGTCTTCTCTGATGCTCCTCTCCTTCCACTGTCCCCAACTCATCTCTGGATAGTACAGAGGGTAGGGGACAAGCTGCACATGCTCATTTTGGTGTGTATCGCTAGAGAGTTTTTTCTTTCTTTCTTGGGAGAGTGCATGTGATCAGCCCAGGGCCAATCAGCACTGTCTAAACAGAGGATCAGGGAGAATGAAAACTCCTCCTACAAGCTTAAGCAGACACTGATATAAGTCACAAGACTGCTATATACTGCTGATAAGAAAAGGCATTTAGCAGTTTATTTTCCCTAAAACGATTGCATTTCCGTGTAGTGTGGAAGACCAGATATAGTGAATGCAGATTCTGGGATTAGTAACACTTTAACCCGCCCCCTAACCTAAAAATGTTATTGTCATAAAAACCACTTCAATCCAGACCATGCAACCACTAAGCCATACAGGCAGAACTCTTAAGTAGTAATGTTCTAGTTATAACTGGGGATTAGAAAGGATTTTTGCCACCAAGCAAAATTGGATCATGCTTTGTGGAGTTTTTGTCTTCCTCCAGGGTCAACTATTAATTTTTTTTTTCTTTTGTTTGAACTAGATGGGCTTGTCTTTTTCTCTTTCATTCATTGATGAACACAGCTCCTGCTCTTCTTACCCATTGGGTTATACTGCCCCCTGCAGCAGTAGGACACTAGGCAGAAAAAAAAAGTCTGGCTACACCTATGGGCAGTCCCGGGGGGTATATTCCCTCTCTCTGCTATAGGTACTCAGGTCCTTACTCCTGATTAAGCAGAAAAAAACGATTTCCTTGCTGGGATCTCTGGTCCTGGCAATTTTTTTTTTTAAATAAATGATTTTCCTGTGAGAGCTACAATCAACTGCTGGACTGGGCGATGGGCTGGATAATCTAGATCCAATGGTCACCCTAGTGTGGCCAGTGAGTTCCTGCAGACCTCAACTTCGCACTAGGTCGGCCACGACATAGCCCCACTGGACGAGGGCTAGCCTTTAAGTTAAACGCCTTGTGAGGTCACATACGTCTGGGTCTCGGCCCAAGTCGCAGCGTTCCTCTTGGCCGACAGCCCTCCCATTTCGATGGTGAGGGGTTCTGTCTGGAGTGATGCCCGCCTGGTTCCTGGTATGGCGAGTAGCTGTCCCTCCTCTCCCCCTGGAGCGTTTTGGGGTGGACATGGGTCTCTCCTAGGGAGGGTCAGACCCCCAGGTTCCCCTCCTACTTCTAAGACACCCCCCTTCACCTGTCCCCCCCATCCTACCCCCTTCTCCACTTATGCTGGGGCTGTTTGGGTGGTCTGGTCCACCTCCTGGGGTGGGGGCAGGGGGCTAATGTTGGCGCTGGGGAAAGGGGTGGTGCACAGCCGGCAACCGGACGATCGGCTGTGTGAGGGGGGGCGGTGGTTGTACCTGGTGGGGGCTCCTGCCAGGGCCCACCCCCCCCCCCTGTCCTGCCTGGGTCTGTCCTTGAGGTATAGGGATCCCTTCTGTGTCCCTGGGAGCCTCGTGGCACCGCCCTTTTGCTGTAGCCTTGTGTGCTTAATGCACGGCGGCCATGCTTGTGTAATCTGGCAGCCATTTTGCAGTGGTTTACCATTGAAAATAATGGCGGTCATGACAGGAGTACTGTGAGCAGCAATTTTGGCAGTGGGAGCCCCTCCTCATCCATTCCCTGGTGCTAAATCCTGGATCTGTTCACTTCCTGATCGCCGCACTTGGAGTGCAGATGATCCTGGTTCCTGCAGGTGCCTGTTTCTGCTGGGTCGTGAGTCTGGTGGGATCCTCTCCCTCGGTGCTGAGGATCACTTGGTGCTTTGTGCTTGGTGACCAGGTGATGCTGCCAGCGCAGTGGGGGTTGTCCCTTTGCAGTGTTTTACACTTTTTGTGGGGTCCCCCCTAGTGATTCATGGAGTCTTTGGAGCACATCCTCTTACCTGATCCACACTGAGGCTGCGGAGCCCTCCGGGTCCCAATCATCCATTGATGCACTGACAGCAGGCCTGGAGTCGTTTGTGTCCCAGGTGGAGGTGGCTTTCAGGCGACGGGCTAGCAAAAAGCACCCTCTGCCTCATCAGATCCTGAATCTGATACGGCCACCACGGATGGGGGTAGAAACTGGCCTTGAGTACTATCAAAGGTCAGGTATCAGCCTTAGCAGTCGTCTTTCAATGGCCTTTGGCCACTCACTCCCTGATGCATACTTTTCTTCAGGGAGTTAGGCACTTGGCCCTTCCAGTGCGCTCTGCGTTGCTGCTTTGGGACCTCAATTTGGTGCTCTCAGTCCTCAAAAAAAAAAAACCTCTTTTTGAGAATCTTTGGGAGATTCCCCTGCTTACGCTGTCCCAGAAGGTGGCCTTCCTGGTAGCTATCGCCTCTGCGCGCAGGGTGTCGGAATTGGCAGCGTTATCCTGTCGTTCACCTTACATTGTGGTTCAGAGATAAGGTGATTTTTCACCTCTGTCCGTCGTTCCTTTCTCAGGTTGTCTCTGATTTTTATTTGAATGAAGACATTGTGTTGCCTTCCCTGTATCCCAGGCCAAAATACCCAAAGGAAATTGCTTTGCATGCCTTGGATGTGGTCCAGGCACTTAGGGTGTACCTGGCAGCTACAGTCTTTTAGAATGTCAGACTC
>NC_138773.1:241534102-241704102 GCF_965119305.1 Pelophylax lessonae
CTGAAGTCTCACCTAGTTAGAAAAGTTGGTCAGGCTGCAGCATTAGTAGCTACCTCACATTTGGAACAGTTGGGTGCCTTTTTTTAAAATTTCAAATCATTTTTCACAGTGGGATTAAGAATTAAGACTAAGGGATTGAGTGCTAATGTCATTCACTAGGTGAGGTGCTGCATGTATGCTCTACACTCTCTTTCCTTTCATTTAGCACCATCCCATGGCTTTGGTGACTGGACAACCAAGTGGATCCAGTTCTACTGCCTATCTTCTATGATTTTCAGTCACCTTTAACCACCTATAACCCTCATCAGCACCAGCTGCCCAGATTTGTGAGTACGTGAGGCCTTGCCTCACATTGTGTATAGTTGCTTACCGTTACACAGTACAACATTTTTTCTCAAAGACACATAGAGGACAGTCTCACTGCTACAGTGACTTCAGCCTATACTTCTCTTATGATTCTGGGGATGTTTACCCTGTTTTTTGAGATAGAACAGTTGCTTGTAATTTGAAACTTAGGACCCCTTTCTATTTCCACTACTTTCTTCTTGACTGTTTGTGTCTGCTTCTGAACGTCCTAGACCACGAGTCATATCCGGTCTATGGGTCCTGTTATCATACCGATTTCAAATTCAGATTCAAATTCTGAATCCCTAAAGTCGAGAGAGGCTATTTTTTTGCAGTCTCCAGCAGTTAACTCAGATATACAGGGGATTGTTTCAAACCTTATTGCTGCAGTGCGTATTGCTCTTCATTTGGTTAATTAGTCTGCTGTTATAGACCTTGGGTCTGCTATTTCATTCGCTGTCTGAGGACTTCCACTTTGCAGACTGGAAACACCCAGAAAGGTCCTGGGTCTCAGATAAATATGCAGAGAGCATTTCTCCTTTGAGAAGGAATTCACTTATAGGCAGGGCCGCTGATAGGGGGGGACCACCAGCCCTCTTGTAGGGGGCCCAAGCACACAGGGGGGCCCACACAGAGAGGGGGATTATCTGTTTTATCTGTTGAGAAAGACACAGTTGTCCCTCACTAATCCCCCTCCCAGCACTTATCTCTGCTCAGGAGTTTATTTGTAAATTGTAACTTTGTTTCTCTATCTCTGTCTCTCTGATCACTGAGCTCCAACTGCCCAGCCTGTATATTTTTCTCATCTCATCTTCTTTTTTATTTAATTTTTATTTTTTTTAGATTTAGCAGGAATTATGCGAGTTATGTTATATTTGTGTCTGATAATAGTGATTTTGTTGTAATTTTAGCTAAATATATCTTTAATATTTTCTTAGGGGGGCCCTGCGAGGTAGTCTGTACAGGGCCCCGCGATTTCTAACAGCAGCCCTGCTTATAGGTGTTCTTTGCCCAATGTGAATACTCCAGTGATCTATGTTAACAAAGATACCACTAGAAGAGTTAAAGGTATACTTACCTTTGTGGACAGATGTAGAACAGAACAAGCATAAACCCTCTCTACATCCCAGTTTGAATCAACTGGTTTTGCTCCCCGTCCTGTGTTGGGGTAACTCCATTCTGTATAACCAAGTCAGAATGAATTAGCTACCATTGCTAAATGTGACTATTCAGCTCAGGGCTGCCGGTTGTTATCCACTTCCCACCCCGCCTATTTACAAATTACAGATGGGCAGGACATGCACTGTTCATAAAAGAAAAATATTGAAAAATATAATAAAAATTATGATTTTTTTTTCTTGCTTACTGTCACCAGTTAGTGTCTCTGATCACCGCCATATTTTCAGTAGAATTGCCTGGGCATTCCAATCGAAAGTGGGAGCAAGTACCTACCGAAACTACGTACCCCCCCCCCCCCAAAGAAAAAAAAATTCCAAAAGAAGGGGGAGGGGCATACAAACATCACGTCAATCATATTTTTCTGTACACTACAAGGCTTGTGCATCCCGTAGTAGCTGGATTTGGTACATGTTTAGACTTTTCTACTTTAGCAGCTTGTCCAACACAGTGCCTTGCGAAAGTATTTGGCCCTCTTGAACTTTTCGACCTTTTGCCACATTTCAGGCTTTAAACATATGATCCAAAACATAAAGCAAAATCTACAATGGAATGGTTCACAAATAAACATATCCAGGTGTTAGAATGGCCAAGTCAAAGTCCAGACCTGAATCCAATCGAGAATCTGTGGAAAGAACTGAAAACTGCTGTTCACAAACACTCTCCATCCAACCTCACTGAGCTCAAGCTGTTTTGCAAGGAGGAATGGGTAAAATTTCAGTCTCTCGATGTGCAAAACTGATAGAGACATATCCCAAGTGACTTACAGCTGTAATCGCAGCAAAAGGTGGCGCTACAAAGTATTAACTTAAGGGGGCTGAATAATTTTGCACGCCCAATTTTTCAGTTTTTTATTTGTTAACAAAGTTTGAAATATCCAATAAATTTCGTTCCACTTCATGATTGTGTCCCACTTGTTGTTGATTCTTCACAAAAAATTACAGTTTTATATCTTTATGTTTGAAGCCGGAAATGTGGCAAAAGGTCGCAAAGTTCAAGGGGGCCGAATACTTTCGCAAGGCACTGTATATGTGTATAAGCAGGAAGGCTCCAATACCGTTACATACATATCACCACATAATGGGTCCACAATTCCCATTAGGAATGATAAGATTTTGGATCTGAATCACATATTCCTTTATATATTGCTCAATGTAGGATTTACATAACATGCTTGCAAGATTTGCATGCAAAAAATTGTGATAATCAGACATGCAATAGACATCTATGAAGATCAGTAGTTTAGAAAATGCTTTATACTTGCTGTGTGTTTTAAATATTTATGTATGTGTATATAGAAATATTTGAACTATTCTCTTACTTTTAAATTTTGCTGGATACATGCTACCAGTGGGAAGTTGAATCGTGTAATAAATGCTAGCTATATAACATCTGCATCTATGTCATGTCCAGAAAAATAAAACAACACGGAAACAGCAAAAGAACAGCTTGCACTACAAACCTGCCAACAAGTCGTTCTGCAGTAAACAATAACTACCCACTCTTATATTTGCACAATACTACACAAAGATAACCTACAGAATCAATCCTCTAAGTGATACAGGTTTTCCCTCTGTAATCACTGTAGAAATTAAGAATCTGAAAGTTATATTTTTCCTTTTTTTTTTTTTGAAAATGTATTTTTTTATTGAAAAATTGAGATGTATAGGTACAAAACATAGCCTTTGGGCATTCCCCGGCTAATACATAAAATATAGAACTACTAATAACACCTCCTATTAGAGAACCCCCCCCCCCAAGAAAAAAGGGGGGGTGAAGAAACAACACACCTTCCATACACTCGATCTGTCATTCTCTTATAAAATCACTTCAAGGGTTGATGAATTATAAGGAGATTCTTGTTCCCTCTCAACCAGTGCATTAAGTGGGCCGGTACGCCATTTCCGCAAAAAGCTCTTGAGCGTACCGCCACCTCTCTCTGCGCCCAGAACGTGATTTTAGCGTACTGGTACGCAGGGCCGATCCAC
The DNA here is from genome assembly GCF_965119305.1 of Pelophylax lessonae. Classification (NCBI taxonomy): domain Eukaryota; kingdom Metazoa; phylum Chordata; class Amphibia; order Anura; family Ranidae; genus Pelophylax; species Pelophylax lessonae. The sequence continues at coordinate 241,537,612 of NC_138773.1, forward strand.
TGTTGAAAAGGGGGGGGGGGGCGCCGCTCTGCAGACAGAAGTAAATCCCACATAGATGCCGGCTGCACCGCTGACCGCTCTGCCTCTGCTGTGCTTCCTTCCTTCCTGTATCACTGGTTGCTAGATCGCCTACCGCCTGGCGTCTAGTAACCAGTGACGTCATATGCCCGACCGCCGCCCCAGCATTAACAGCGGAGGAGGAACTTATTCCTCCGCGCCTAAACAGTGTCCATCCCCCACCCCCTCCAGCAGTGCCCTGCACGGTTTGGAAGAACAGGTGTCATGCCAAGAGAAAGTAAAGCCTGGCTGCTTGTCGCCCCACAGTGCCCTGGCCGCCTGCCACCACAGCACCTGCCTGGCCTGCCAGTGCCACCACAGTGCCCTGCCATTCTTCCTGCCACCACAGTGCCCTGCCATCCTTCCTGCCACCACAGCACCCTGGCCCCTGCCACCAGCACAGCACAGCACAGCACATTAGGTGAGTAGCAGCAGAGCAGCACATTATAGGTGAGTGAGTCTAAGGTAGCCATGATATATGTATTTGGTCATAGGTAGCAGCAAGCTAGGCATCCATACCTTTTTTTTTTTTTTGCTGCTACCTATGACCAAATACATATGGCTACCTTAGACTCACCTAGAAGCACACAATAGGCTGTGCAGCTGTGGCAGGCAGGCAGGGCACTGTGTTGTCGCTGAGGGCGGCTGAGCTTGAACTTTAGGCCGAGGCACCACTTTCTCTCTTCAGGAGAAACCAATGCGATTTTTAGATTATGCCCTATAAACCAAGTCTGACCCCCTACTTTTAGTTTATCTGTGTATCGCTCTTGGTAATATTATATAGCAGAAAGTGAGAAATTCTATTTTTTTTTTTTCAAAATTGACACTCTTTTTTTGGTTTATAGCGCATAATCTAAAAATTGCATCGGTTTCTCCTGAAGAGAGAAAGTGGCGCCTCGGCCTCAAGTTCAAGCTCAGCCACCCTCAGCGGCAACACAGTGCCCTGTCTGCCTGCCTGCCACAGCTGCACAGCACATTGTGTGCTTCTAGGTGGGTCTAAGAGTCTAAGGTAGCCATATGTATTTGGTCATAGGTGGGAGTCATCAAAAAAAAATAAAATTATAGGCTATAATAGAGTACCGGCACCTCTTTTGGGCCACTTAAAGCACTGCTCTCAACCATCAGAATAATGTATCTGAAGAATATTAACTCGTGTTCAGAATCCTATCTGAACAAATGTAATGTGAGTCCCTGCAGAGGAATAAATTTGTTCATATCATGAACTAAACCTTATCAGGGGGGAATAAATTCAGTCTGTGGACTCCTGATCATCTGTTGTACATTGTGAAATCTGTCCACAAGTGCCAGACCCTCTCAAATTTTCTAGGACAACCCCAACACAAATGGGTAGCTTTGTGTAGGGGTACAACCTTATTGATTAAATGCTTCCAGAAGGGCAGATTAGGGGCTGTGTCTGATTTTCACTTAAGCACTATTGCCTTCCTGGCATAAAATAACAAGAGACCCAAGAGAGTACGCATCGCCCTACTAACAGCCAGAGAGTCAACTAACCCCAGGAGGCAAGCACCAACTTTACAGGGACCTGTATAGTAGTTAGGGTAGATATAAATTGGGTTACATCCCGCCAGTAGCTACTAACTTGAGGGCACTCCCAAAAGATACGGGCAAATCCAGTAGGGTCACTAGAGCATCTCAAACAACAACAAGAGGAATTAGGGTATATACGATGTAGTCGTTGTGGTGTAAAATAAATTCTGTGCACTATTTTAAATTGCTTCAGCCAGTCTTTAGTCGATATTAGTGCTTGAAATGGGCTGTCCCAGAGATCTTCCCAGTTTTTATTGTCCAAGTCCTGCTCCTCCGAACAACACACAGTTAGCAGGGCATCTAGTCCCACATGAACGGAGAGAAGTAGTGACTTGTACATCACGGAAAGTGTTTTCTTGAGAGCATCATCCCGGAGGAGAACCTCCAAATCGTCCTGCTCCAATCTAAGTTGCAGGAATCGGAAGAAGAACACATTAGGCAGTGCAAATCTTATCTTTCAACCTATCAAACGTAAATAGTGCATTCCCATCACAAGTATCTGAAAGGTATCTGATTCCTTTACCAGACCAAGGACCGGGGTCTTGTAAGGAATGAAATTATGATAGCATGGGATTGAACCAAAGAGGAGTTGATGGAGACCTTTTACCCCTCACTATATTGGGTTTAGTAGTAACAGCATGCCAGGCCTTAATAACTGCCCTCATAGGGGCTGTAAGGGGCGAGTGAGAGACTCTCAGACCCCTGTAGAGGAGATTACAGAGGGTCTCATAGGATCCTGAACTGTGTCTTACAGCGAAACGCATCTAGCGAATGGTCGAGCGGACACCACGTGATTTCCGGCCGGTGGAACGCACGCTGCAGGAGCAGCTAACCACCGTGCCGTGCTTTGTATTCTTGCATGTCTTTTAACTATGTTTGTGAGTATAACCCCTGTTGTTTACCTCAATAAATTCCTTGTTAAAACGATCTTCACCATGATCAGTTTTCTTTTATGAGGATACTCGGGATATATCACTGCATTTGAGGATCTTTCCAGCAACAATCTTCCTATATACACCGGAGAAGCTGTGTGTAAAGCCTATCAGCATTTCATGCCTGCTATTAACCACTTGGTGGTAAATAGATAACCAAAGGGGGCAACCCCGCATATAGCACGGATCAAGCACTCAAGCACCTTATTATTTCGGGAGGATTGTTATATTGCCACATGTTAACCTTTCAAGAGATTCTCCTTTTTTGCATATAGTATGTCCAGGTCATCCTACCTCTGTCTTGCAAAAAAATGTTTAGATCTGGCATTATATGTCATATAATATCATAACATATGATGAAATATTAGATATAAAACAAACAACATGCATCTAAGAGCCCATTCACACTGCCGCGACTTGTCAGGCGACAAGTCGCGGTCGGTCGCGGTCCATTGAGCAGTACAGGACCCGTTCTAATAGGAGCGACACAAGTCGCTCCGACTTAGAAAAAGGGTCCTGTACTACCTCGGAGCGACTTGCATAGACTTCCATTATGTGAAGTCCCTGCAAGTCGCGCAGAAGTCTGTGTGAACCGGCTCTAATAGGCTTTGTTTACCCTTTTTAAACTATGCTACTTGCCTCTACATGCTGTCTTTTTGCTACTAATGTTTAATCAATTATTCTATTTGTACTTTAGCTGCCAACAATTGAGATGTGATCAGATGTGATCAATAGGGATGGAAGCAATTTTTCCCAGATGGACAAATGCTTCATTTATAGTCCCAATAGACTCCAATTGATTGTTCTATCAATCATTTTTTATACAAATGCTTAGGGATGGAGGTGTGTAATTTGGTTGGTGATATCTACACTGTTATCATTCATTATCCACATTAATGTGCAGGCGGTGTCATACCACATTATATTATGTCGAAGTGTTATCACTTCCTGTTTTTGGTTGCCTTGTTGTAATCCTGTATTTCATACAATACCAACTTGATAAAAATATTTTTAATATATATTTTTCCATCATCTTGGCAGTAATCTTCAATACACGTATTGGGTTACTATTGGTTTTTTGTTTTTTCTGGTGGCCCTTGGACACCCTCCCGGGAGCTGCGATGCGAGCCGGATGCCCTTCCTTTCTCCCTCTGTCTCCCACACGAGGGATCGGGTGGGCGGATCTGCCGCGCATCCGCGCCACGCCCCCCGTCGACGCATGACATCATCTGGCGTCAATGTGCCGACGGTCTGTGTTTTCCATCATAAATGCAGTAGTTGGCCCGCGGGATAGTCATGTTTTTGGCGGTTCCCGTCGGGTCTCATCTCTGCATTATCGTGACGCTGGGTCCACACTGATTTTGCGGCTCTTGGCTGATGCGGGGCACCTCTATATGGAGTCTGGTATATATTTTCGGTAATGTTTGCTATTCTACCACTCCACGTTCTCACTTTCAATCACTTACTTTTACTTTCCACACGAAGTGCACAGTTTTCATATCCCTATCCCACTAAAGAAATGAAAGTACAATAACCCTCAGCATTGGTGTCAGTGAGTGCAATAATAACCCCCGACACTGTTGTCAGTGAGTACAATATTATACCCCATCATTGGTGTCAGTGAATTCAATAATAACCTCAACATTAGTCTCAGTAAGTGCAATAATAACCTCAAGCACTGGTGTCAGTTTATATAGCCCCCTCCCACTACATATTCTTATTTTTTTGTGAAATCAATAACCTTTAATCTAGTAACAAAGTTAACATACCTGCATAATTTGGTCTTTGAGTTTCTGTGTCCCCACAGAGGTTATGATGTGAGGCTCCTCTCAACAAATATCACAAAGGTTTAGCTAGCCACGGATGGATCAAATCTCGTCCAGCGGCAACTGGCTGAGATTCGATCTAATTATGGGAAGGCTGGTTGTGCCCAAGTCCAGCAATCAATCGACTTGTGTACAACCAGCCTGTTGGATGTTTTACATGCGATTACTGCCAGTGGCTATAGCCAATAGCAGTAATCATTACGTTTTATGGTAAGTTTCCCAGTGACCCCCCTGCCGGCAGAACACAATAGCGCTGTGGGAGAGATTCACCTATCAACACTGCTTGTCTTGATGGGGGAATTGAGCGATTTTATTTTTTTCCACCCATGGTGGAATGAAAGAAGAATCAAATCATCTAAGGCTTGCCTTATTGTACCCTGTAGCAGGATAGAGCCAGACAACATATCATCGACAATTAGGGGGCTGAGGGCTCAGCTGATTTTGAATTACCAGATGACAACCCTTTGCTGAGAAGATAGAGTCAGACTACTTAGAGCTTCCCCCAGTGATGGACACAGGATAACTGATGTCTACAGGTTCCACTGGAAAGAGACTAGAAGGTGTTTAGGACTGCTGCCCACATGGACTGTGTGCTATTTTGTAGACACTGGGACTTGCAGTTCTGTATTGGCCATACCTACTGCCCTGTGGACTATTTCCCCTTGTGGTTTCACATTGCTACTTAGTGGACTATTTCTCTACTCCTCTCACAACTGCTGCTTGTGTGGCCCTGAAGTTGCGGTCTGGACACACAGCCCTTTGAGGACCCGCAATCGGTCTGTGCAGAACCTTTGCACTCTATCCTCTGGTCCTCTTCTCCCTGCCACCCTATCAGAATTCCCCTTTGGCAGAGGTTGATGTCGCTGGTGAGTCACCTGATCCTTGCTGTGCCACATTGCTGCCTACACTGCTGTATTCAGATTACTGCCATGTGTGCTGGATGTAACCTTTGCTGTGCTCAGATTACTGCCCTGTGTGCTGGACTTGTTGCTGGACTTAACCTTTGCAATGCAGGTCTTCCCTTGTGGCTAAGTGCAGAGTACCTCTGAAGGTGGTGACCGAGGGTGCTATGCCCAAAGATGCATGGGTTGCCTGAAGGTAAAGCTGCCTGATGGTTCCAGATGGAGAACACCCTAAAGCAGAAAAGTAGCCAAGGCAGATGATTCTCTGTGTAGCGGGGTTAAACATGCCTAAAGACACTGTTTGATATGTGGGAAGGAACTAGGCTCCCTCTAGTGGTAGCTGCATGGAATTTCCCGGGCTGTGACTTCCTTTTCACAAGATGAAGAAACTACATCTCCCAGGCTGCTTTGCAAGATCCAGGGTGCACGGCTGCACCGCACGGCACTATGGGGGAAGTTATTTAAAGGAAGAGAGAGGCTAAGCCAGGGGGGCGCCTTTCTGCGCTGGACTCTGAGGAACCAGTGAGTGAGAGTGAAGGACTGATGCTGGATATTGGGCCAAAGCCTCTTAGCCTGGAGGGACGACGTAGAACCGTCCCATCTTAAGCACGAGGCACATTCCTGGAGGTCATACTGCTGTTTGCAGAGACCGGAAGTCATCCGCAAGAAGGACCTCGCGCGGCTGGCACATAGCCAAAGGACTGAGACCGCAGTGGAAGCGCGCGAAGGAGAAACTTCTGTTGGTGAGAGGGCACATGCCCAATAACTGATTTTATCTGCCAAAGAGATAGTTTTATCTACAGATAGCGGTAGCGCAACAGGAGGTGATAAAACCCCGGGGTTTATCAGCATACTCTCTCAGGAGACTCATAGACAAACAATAAGGTCTGTAAAGGAGTCGCCAGTGGCTTATCTCTCTCGCAGAAGTTATTGCTCAGTTACGCAGACACCCTGTGGTGACAACTAACAGCTCGTTGTTTTTCTCTCTCTTGATCTTCATTCCTAATTTGGATTACAAATGAGCTCTGTTCAATAACCTTGCTAGCGAAGATTAACAAGAAAGAAGAGAACTCTGGGGGAGGGACTCAGATAGGTCTACCTATCTGGTACTGTGTCTAGCCTTAATGCAGGAGGAGTGTGGGGGTATTCTTTTACCTTTTTAAAGCTGTTTTAAATAACCTTTTATGGACTTGTATTGTATTGTATTGTATCTCCCCTATTCAATTTGATATATAGTAAACTAAGTTTGGTTAATTACAATCCTGTGTGCTGTTCCATTGTGTCACCCAGAAGGACTACTATTCAAGAAGGTAACAAGGTACTGTTGCATATTGAAGTATTGTATTCCAATCTGCGTATCCATTTGATAGTCCAGTCCTATTCTGGGTCAGTTGTGCCTGAGGAGGGATCGAGCCAATTTGATTGGGTTGTTAGGCAGGGTGTAGACCCAATACTATAATCAGCAGCTCCTGCGGGGGTGGTGCTACATCTGGAAGCGATGGCAGATCTTGACTAACGAGTAGAGCAGGAAGCAAAGTAAGAAGCCGGACCGAGGATCAAACACGGGAGGTCAGTCAGGAGCTGAGGCAGAAGTGTGATGGAGATTAAGTCAGGATCAAACGCAGGATATCATTTAGGAACAAGGCAGTAGCAGGTCCGTGGCGCAAGCAGGGGTCAGAGCCAGGAGAAAAGCCTGAACAAGTCAAGGGTAACCTGGGTCGGTAAGGGGTAATCAAGCAGAAGCACAAGGCACAGGAACACAGCATACAAAGCCTGGCAATAATCCAGCAATTTGTGAGAGAAGCTTCTGTCCTTGATTTAGCACCCTCCTAGATAGGTGCTAGGTAGGCAGAGGAGTTTTGGCTCTGTCTGCTTAACAGCAGAGCATCAGGCTAAATGTATGTGCTCCCTGCTTCTCAGGGAGCAGGATTTGTTAGTTAGGCCTGCTCCATGTGTCTAGGGTGTGATTCATCTGGGCTGAGGGAGTGTCCCCACTGCATCCAATGGGGAGGCACGTTGGACAGTGAAGGAAACCCAGCCAGTGACACACAGGCTTTGTTACTGCCCCAGGGATTGGCACAGACTAGCTGTCTCGGTGCATTATGGGGAAGGGTATATAAAGCCAAGGAGACATATGCTCAGGGTCTTTGGGCAGGATGCCAGGTCCCAGAAGGAGGGTGACGGCTGTCTCCTCTTCTCCAGCAGTGTATGGTGGTCACAGGCGGTCGGCCTGGTGAACCAGAGTGTGTGGCTGAATTCGGAGGTCCAAGAGAAGCTGACTGGTGGAGTTAGGGGCATCTGTGACTCTGGAAAAACAGTGTCCGTGAGTACAGAGGAACTTGCCCGGGGTCTGCCCAGGAAGGGGACCACTCCAGAGTGTAGGAGTCAGTGGACAGGTGTCAGCTGCACCAAGAGAGAGAAAGGGGGTGCCAAGTTAGAGCCCTGAAGTTAATTACAAGTAGGAACACTTAAATTACCTTCATTCCAGTGGCAGAGTGAAGCAACGGCCTTGCCGCATCCTCAAGTCAGATGTACTCAATACTGTGAATAGTTGTTAGTTCTAGTATCCCACTCATCCCTTCTCCTATCCCAGTTCTAAATAAAGCCAACAAAACAACACCCCCCTGGACTGATCATTGACTGAGCCAAGTACTTACAGTGTTACGTTTCTGCAAGCTGTTGCTACGGGTAAACCAGGGGAATCCAGAAAGTCTTATATCCAGCAGTCCCCTAGGGGGGAAGTGCTACATTATATAGGCCAATGGACGCTGGCAATTAGTGTGCTTTGCGTGTGTCTATACGTCGTTGTGTGCAAAGATTCACCACTGTGTGCCATGCGCTAATGTGCATTCACGAATGAGCGTAGCCATACTGGATATTGGCATGTTTGCCAGGTCTTCTATGAATTCTTTCCTGACAGCAACACACCCAAAGCCCAGACTTATTTTAGTAGATGAACTCCAGCATTGGTGAACTTTTAGAGATAACAAAATTCAAATAGTTAAGTGTTACAGACCACACTTAGTAGAGGGCTTTTTTCAGACGAAACATATTTTACTTGTTGCTTTCGAGAAGTATAATATACACAAGAGAGAACAGCATTTTTATGTTGTGAAGTTAAGACATTATATTATTGTAACCAGTGACAATCAGGCACCAATAGTACATTGATGACGCAAAAGAAAAGCCGTCTGCTAATTTATCTGGTTTGACAGGTTTATTAAAATCTCCTTAATTGGTTCTATAATTTCTACGATTTACTCAGCTACACTTGTTGGTGAAGACAGCAGCTGTTTCATTACACTCCTTTTACTTCACATCTGCAAGGGGAAATTATTTGTGTGAATTTAACTTACTTCTTCCTAAAGGTTTTGCAAAACACTTATGATAACTCTGCAAATGTTATTCAGAACAGAGCTTACCCAAACAATGACATCGGCAGCCTTCTTTACTAAGACTAAAGAATAGGCAACAAGTGAATCCAATCAGCGAGGTATTAATGCTATCAAGAAAACACTGTCCTAATACCACAAAGATTACTCACCTCATGGGGTTACTGTCGTTGTTCTTTCTGAAGTTTGTACCATGGAACTTCCTGTATCTGTGCCCTTTGCATCATCAGTCCTACCTAAACTCTTAAGACCTTTTTGACTCTGAAATAAACATCATACTTCAGACATTATTTTTCAGTGGAAACAAAATGGAAAAGACAAGCACAACCTCCAGGGCTTTTTTTCAGCAGGAACACGGGGGAACGCAGTTCCGGCACCTCCAGAACTGAATGTATGTAATGACAAGGGGTGCTGGGGTGTGCTGGAGGATCTATTGATGCTGGCTGCTAGGGAAAATCTATTGCTGCTGGAGGGGATCTATATTTGCAGATGGGGTTCTATTGTTACTAGGGAGGTCTTATGTTGCTTGTGGGGAATCTGTTGTTGCTGGGGATGGGTATTGCTTTGCTGGGGTGTCAATCCTTGCTAGGGGGGATATACTGTTGAGGGAGGGGTCTATTGTTTCTGGCTTAAAGAAAATAATATTGCTGCGCCAAGTCTTTCATTGGAGATAAATAAATAAATAAATATGTTTGGTGTACAAAATGTTATCACAATAACTCTAAATCAGTCCATCAACTGTGATACTAAAGTGATAAATCAATTTCTGAGCCGTGATTATAAAATCAATAATATTAATAGTCCCAATCCTCAGTGAAAATAGTGACTGAAAGAAAATCAAAAAATCTTAATCCACAAACGTGATCAAAAGTGCTGCATGCTTCACTCCAGGTGCTCCTAGTGACTAGTGACAGATTAGCAGCTCACCTTAGGAACAGACTCCTGAGAGTCAATACACACTCTGGGATAATCACTGCAGTCTGGTTTGCCTTCCCATCACCGCCTTCGGATAGTCCCTCCAGGTTTATATGGCATCGGTGTGGAAAAATAAAAGCAAGATCTAGTGCTCTCTGATTTTAAGGCTATTTATTAAATCATAAATGGTGAAATCGCACTTACATTTCAAAGCACTTCAGCAGTGCGGACTTATCATAGCATCAAACGCTGCCTGTGGTCTCCGGGAGTCCACCCCGCTGACAAAGTCTATGACGCAACGCGTACGGGGGAGGAGCCTGCACGTCATCACGTCGATTCCTGGAGACCACAGGTAGCGTTTGATGCTATGATAAGTCCGCACTGCCCAGAAGCTGTGGAGGAATGCGGCGCCGCACCGGAAGTGACGAGAGGGGCCGGTGCAGGCGCATTCTGGGACAAGAAAATGCGGAAGAAGACACAGAAGAGGACCGCGCCGGCTTCAGCTGCCCACAAGAGAGATGGAAACGCTGTGGAAGAAATTTTATAAGTAAGTATTTCTTCTAAAAGGTAAGTGCGAACCGGGACAGATCAGAGGCTAGCCATTGTGGAATGTGCTAGCCCTGACTGTCCCGGGGGTATGCTTATTGAAAATTGACTTCTGTGCCCAGAACTCCGCTTTAATAATGATTAAAAACACACTCACAAAAGGGGAGCATGTGCAAAGCGGTAAAAGTCAAAGCTGCTGCCTCTGGAGTCCAGAGCCACTGTGGAATTCCCCTGCTTTGGCCATGAGCAGGGGGGAGAAGTGCACAGGCAGGTGGGAGCTGGTGCTGCAAGGAGACAACCCGACCAGGGATGGAAGCCAAAACCTGGATGGAGAGAATGCCTGGCAACACTGGGAGTGTGCTGGGAGATAGGGGTGCGTTTCAATAGATGTTGCTTCTTCTACAGCCTATTTTTAGAGGCTTTCTGTATGTGAGATACAGCAAAGAGCCTGCAATGGATGTGTTTGAGAACAGCTCTCCTGCATCACAAATAGGGGTTCCCTGGTCACCAGTTGACCATCAAAAGACTATAATGGACTGGTGCCCTACAGCAATGTACAGATGAAAAACTAAAGTACTGAGCTTGTAGGCTGTGCTTCCTGTTTCAATTAATGATATTCACTATTACATTTATTAGTGCTTGATACAAACAAAAAAATTCACAGAAAAGTCCATGCAATGGTGAGCGTTAAATACAAATGATGCACATGCAACATTTAAATTTACCTTCATATTTAATGATTTCCACAGCATGTCAATTCAAGAGATTCAAGAGGAAAGCCCCCCCCCCCCCCCCGTCTGGTACTTTCCTTATTAGGCCACCAGAAGTTGTTAAGGAGGGGGCCCAATCTTTTTTTGTAGGCTCCACTAAAACACTACTTTGCAGTGGAGCTTGTATCAGAGTGGCAAGAGGCTATCATGCTGGCCCTTATCTATAGGTATATCTGAAAAATACATCATTTCAACAATCCAAATTAATTATGAGGGACATCTTGAGGGGGTTGAGAAAAAAAATGTGGCATGCAAAGCACACGCTAGGCAGAAATTTGCAAGCATGGCCAAAAGCAGGTGTGGTCAGTGGAGTCTCACATTGCTTTATGGCTTATGACTTGTATTGCTGCACCTTTTCACCTTTGTTGTGTTTTAGACAATATAGGGCTGTGGTATACACCAAAAAGGAAAAGTATTGCACTGAATATTTGGTATAATAAACAGTGTCTGAGCCTATGCACCTATAAACTGCAAAAATATGCTGTGGTCCTCAGATCCACAAAATATGCCTATGTAGCACTGCCCCCTTGGGAGCTGCTGAGAACAGATTCCCCTAGGTTACCCTTAGCAACAGATGGTAAATTCTTAGCACTTTAAGTCCTTGGCTCAGTCAGTAAACAGTCCAGGGGCTTTGGTTTTTTGTATTTTATTTGAACTTGGATGGGAGAAGGGATGAGTGGGATACTCCAACGTGATAACTATGCACAATATTGAGGCATTCTATCTGTATTGAATGCGGCAAGGCCGCTGCTTCACCCTGCCACTGAGGTGAAGTGTTGAAAGGAGAACTTTATGGTAGATTGCTCTTCAGAGTCTAACTTGGCACCCCCTTTCTTGCTGACTGTGTGTGCTGACCTTCTGTCCACTAACCTCACTGGAGTGGTCCCCTTCCTGGGCAGACCCCTGGCAAGCCCCCTGGTACTCACGGACACTGTTTTTCCGAGGTAGCTCTGCCTTCAGCTCCACTGTCAGTTTCCTTAGGACTTCTCTGGCTCAGCTCCACACCTGGCTGCCTGTGACCACCTTCCTCTCTGACAGGAGGAGAGACAGCTGTCACCCTCCTCCTGGTATCTGGCTTCCTGGCCAAAGACACCTTGCCTCATGTGCTCTTGGCTTTTATTGTCAATCCCAGGATGCACTGCGGTGGTGCCCTCCCACTGGGACTGCCACAAAAGCCTGTGTATCATTGGCCAGGTTTCCTCCACTGTCCAATAGGCCTCCCTATTGGATGCAGTGGGGACACTTCCTCAGACCAGATGAATACACACAGAGCACAACGAGCAGGCCTAACTAAAGATCAGGCTCCCCTGATAAGCAGATGGAGCAAAAAAAATGATTTTACCTAGCACCTGTCCAGGAGGATGCTAGACCTACATCACTGTCACAGTCAAATAGTTGCTCATAAATTTCAAGGCTAAGTGTAATTTAAAAAATTGAATGCTTCTACATGCTTTTCTGCATATAGAATCTAAACAGAGAACTAACACTTGTCTGAAACCTTAATTAAAAGCATTAGCGCAAACTTGTCAACTTTCCTGAATTTGCCGGGACAGTCAAGCTTTTTACTAATTTGTCCAGGGATGAGAAGTGTCCCAGAATCAGGGCCTCAGGGCCAGCAGCAGCCTGTCATTGGGTTAAATATACAATCCAGAATGAAATCTCCTCCCTACCTTCCCTATGCAATTTCTGGCGCTCTGCAGGAGTTCAGGAAGAACACCTAAAATGGAGCATTTTCTTGCTGCTGCTTGTGTGGGCATCATGTGTACTAGGTTTACACCAATACTGGTGTTGTTGCCGATACTAAGTGTAACGGATCAACCAGCACCCCGACAGGGTACCTCCGTTGACAGATGCTCCTAGTGCTTCCCAAAGGCTCCAAGCACTCCACCAGATACTATAACCATGTCAGACCCCACGAACCGCCACAGCCTGGTTATGGTCTCGCCGTTCCCTACCCACCCTGGACCTACGACAAGGCTTTAGGCTCCAGTGGGTGAACCTCTCTTTCCCCAGAGAGTGCAGCAGGAACAGGAACAAGCTCTTACACAAGCTCTTACAAGAGCTTAGTGATCATCCAAGGGTGTATGAAGGACAGACCAATCCTTTGTAGCATATTCCCCAATGAGAGACAGGACTCTAGATTGAGGGTGAAGTATAACTCAACTTTATTGAACAAGAAACAGAGTTTTATACAGTTTTACCCCACAAGGTTATCGCCCAGGTGGACCTTGTTGAAAACAGGCCCTGGCATTCACAATCCAATGAAAACAGAGTTTTACACTCCCATACAAGATATACACTGTAGGACAATCCACCCCCCCTCCCCCCTTAGCAGCCAATCCACATACACATATACATCCCATAATAAGCTTATCTTAAGGCAGACAGAACAATGTGAGGTCATTAACATTTACCAATGGAACAGACATAATCCACATTCAATTTCAATACACAAACAATAGGGAAGCCTGTCAATGACAGTCTGTGTGTCTCTGTCACAGACCAGCATATGGAATACACTGTGTAAGGTGGTATTAAATCTTCATATTTCTATATGAAGATATTGATGACAAATATTATTGTCCTATCTGAAGCATCTTAAACCAATAATTATCTGTTCCTCACCTCCAGTGACGGTGAATACCGTCACATATAAGCATTTGCATAAGTACTTGTACTCATGCAAATGCTCTGATACCTAAAATCCATACCTTTGTAGAGTGATTTGAGCCTATATAGAAAATAACGGGCTCAAATCGCACTGCAAAGAATTGCATGTGATATGAACAGGAATTGGGTGTGATTCCTGTCCGAATCACATGCAATTTCTCACACCGCTCCTGTGTTAACCAAGGCTTGTCATAGTGACTTCAGCTTGGGTTCACATAGGAGCAGAGTGGAGCAGACAGGAATCACACAGCATTCCTGTTCAAATCGCATGCAATCCTTTGCAGTGTGATTTGAGCCCATTTATTTTGTATGGGTTCAAATTGGACCGCAAAGGTATCAGTACTTACTATCAGCGAGTACTTGAGTACAAGTATTGGTACTTGTACTCACCAGTAAAAAAGATGGTATCAGTGCAATCCTAATGTGTATTGCCCTGATCCCTGCTGACCCTCCTTTCCTGTCCATCCCATGTAAGGTGTCACATACAAGCATCTGGGATGGACAGAAGAGGAGGGCCAGCAGGGATTGGAGCAGTATACATCCTTCCCACACACGCAACAGCAGTAACATGCTCCACCTCTGGGGTTCTTCCTGAACTTCAGCAGAGCTCTGGAAACTGCTGGGAAAAAGTAGGGAGGGAAATTTCATTCAGGATTGTATATTTGGCCAAATGACAGTGTGTCAAAACAGGTAAGATCTGTGACAGCAGATTCCAGCACTGTGTTTTCCTGGCCCCTGTACTGCACCCTCTTGCCCTCATTCTTTGCTTTCCTGACCCCATACTGTGCCCCTTCGACTTCATACTGTGCCCTTCTAACCCCTGTACTGTGCCCTCATAACTCCCACACTCCACTCTGCTGACCCAGTACTGTACCCTCCTGAGCCCCCATACTGTGCTTTCCTGACCCCCTGTACAGTTTCTTCCTGACCCTGACCCCGGTGCCCTGCCCTTCTACTGACCTCTGTACACAACCCTACATCCTATTGACCTATGTACACTGCCCTAGCTAGTACTGATCTCTGTACACTGCTGTACTTACTACTGACCTCTGTACACTGCCCTGCAAACTACTGACCTCTGTACACTGCCCTACATACTACTGAGCTCTGTACACTGCCCTACATACTACTGACCTGTCTACACTGCCCTACATCCTACTGACCTCTGTACACTACCCTACATACTACTGACCTATGTACACTGCCCTACATCCTACTGACCTATGTACACTGCCCTAGCTACTACTGATCTCTGTACAGTGCTGTTCCTACTACTGACCTCTCTGCACTGCCCTACATACTACTGACCTCTGTACACTGCCCTATTCACTACTGGCCTCTGTACACTACTCTACATACTACTGGCCTCTGTACACTGCCCTACATACTACTTACCTCTGCACACTGCCTTACTTACTACTAACCACTGTACACTGTCCTTCATCCTACTGACCTCTGCACATTGCCTTTCCTGCTGCTGATCACTGTACACTGCCCTTCATACTACTGATCTCTGTACACTACCCTACATCCTACTGATCTCTGTACACTGCCCTTCATACTACTAATCTCTGTACACTGCCCTACCTACTGCTTACCTCTGTACACTGCCCTACCTACTACAGACCTATGTACACTGCCTACATCCTACGGTCCTCTGTACCATGCCCTACATAGTTCTGACCTCAGTACACTGCCCTACATCCTACTGACCTGTGTACACTGCCCTACTTACTTCTGACCACTGTACACCGCCCTTCATCCTACTGATCTCTGTACACTGCACTACATACTACTTACCTCTCTTCACTTCCCTTCTTACTATGGACCAATGTACACTGCCTACATCCTACTGTCCTCTGTACCATGCCCTACATATTACTGACTTCAGTACACTGAACTACTTGCTACTGACCTCTGTACACTGCCCCACATACTACTGACTTCTGTACACTGCCCCACATACTACTGACCTCAGTACACTGCCCTACATACTGCTGACCCCGGTACACTGTCCTGCATTCTACTGATCTCTGCACAGTGCCCTACATCCTACTGACCTCTGTACACAATTTTGAATGCACAGTGTGTTTGCAGTGGTCAGTGGACACAAAAATACCGCACATAAAATAATTAAAACATAAAGGAGTTATATTGCCTTTAAACTTTACTGAATCTCCTGGCAGGAAAACATTCTTGATATGGGCACCTTTCACCTTAAACAAATAAAACAGCCCACATACTGTATATCACGGGCACTGATTTGTTTCATTTTGATATGCAGTATGCTTGAACCAGCATATCTAATCTGTCAATGTTTTTACTGGTTCTTACAACTTGCTTTGAATCAGTGGTCAAGTTAGATGGCCTTAAAGGGAACCTTTTAGTTCCAAAACTTTGCCTACCTTTCAAATGTTAGATTTTTACACTCTATAGCTGTAGGTAAATCCAAAAGGAATTGTACAATGACATTGAAACATGTATGGTCAGCTTAATTCCCAGGCATCTGCAATCTGGCTAAGAACTTTCTCAGTAACGGGTACCGTGTCTAGCTCCAGAATTTCCGCTAGCAATTGAGAGGAGCTGATCAGCATGATAAAATTTCATGGTGATTAAATATAGGCTAAAGGTTTGTTTACAAATTTCTATCTGCTTGTACAGTAGATGCCACTGCAGCCTGAAGATGGCAGCGTTCCTCAGTTTAGGGTTGTAATTATTAAATACAATTACAGTAGAAAGCCTAAATAAATAAACCTAAGTTGGGCATTTCTAAAAACTGACTCATACTGACGTTGGTGATTTCGGTGTCTGGGCATCTAAGTTTCAACTGGCCATAAAAGTATTATTGGAGACTATAAAGCATGCAAAGAAAAAATTACTAGCTCCTTGAATTTGTTCTCAGTTTTGATATGTTATTTGTGAAATGAAATGCGGATATTGCTTTCGTTGCCAGTTGGTCTATTGGAAAGGGAGACTTGTTAGCTTAAAACATTTGTTCCAATTAAAATGCTTCATTCAGTATGAAACCTTTGCCAGGACTTGTCATGACACACATGCTTAGAGCTGTTGTTGCAGTTTATTTCACTGAAGCCCCAATGGTACAGCCAAGAGCTAGGAAGCTTGTCTGTGTATCCTGCTGCCAGTGCAACCGTGTGCTTTGCATGCCCTGTGCTCTTCTTTGAACTGCCTGGCTTGCACCCTTAGCAATACTGTACAAATATACTTTTTTGTGAGGCCTGGTTGATAGCATTTTGCTGGGAAAACAAGCACTTCCATGGAAAGAAATCTGAGTCAACAGAAAGCAGCTCATCTGTAGCCCCCACACTGTGTTCAAACATCAACATCATTATCTTCAGAATGTGGTAGCTGAACAAGGAGAAGGAAGTTATTGGAAAAAAATGGTACAAATATATTAAAAATTATAGTAGAATGTAATAAAGTGGAGTTTTCACATATTCATATAATGCAATTGTCTTTAAAGTGTACCAAACCCAAGAACAAGCATTTAATATAGCACATTCCTAAAATGTAGTGGCTGCATTAGTGTTCCTTTCCTTTTTTTTTTTCCTTCATATTTACATGGTGACCCTGCCTATAACACAATTCCCATCCTAGGGTGACACCCCTCACTCTGTATATTGTACCTTTGAAAGGGGAACACTGTCACCCTGGGGAAGGACTAGAAAACACCTCACCCTCTCCTCTTCTCTATATCATAGGGGGGAGGTGTTCTGTAGTCTAAAAAAAGTGAAGTGGGTATGGCTGATAACAATGCTTGAGATTTCAGTGCAGTGAGTGCACAGGAAGTTACAAGCTCGCTAGATTTCTGGCAGGATCAACAGGTATTTTTGGCACTTCTCAAAAAAATATAACAAAACAATCTCAATGTAGTACTTAATAGAACTAATGGGAGCAAAAAGACAGATTCATTGTTAGTGTTAAAATACAAATGCTAAAAAAACTGTATAGTTCTTTTGTATAAATTGCAAGTAAACAGATTAGTTCATTAGATTGGATTAGTTTAGCTAGAGCATGTAAACAACATCTTCTACATGCACTATCTATACTTTGTAATTATGTATATAAATAAGGGCAGCCATATTTTTTTATTACATACACTATATTACCAAAAGTATTGGGACACTTGCCTTTACACGCACATGAACTTTAATGGCATCCCAGTCTGAGTTCGTAGGATTCAATATTGAGTTGGCCCACCCTTTGCAGCTGTAACAGCTTCAACTCTTCTGGGAAAACTGTCCAGAAGGTTTAGGAGTGTGTCTATGGGAATGTTTGACCATTTTTCCAGAAGCACATTTGTGAGGTCAGACATTGATGTTGGATGACAAGGCCTGGCTGGCAGTCTCCGCTCTAATTTATCCCAAAGGTGTTCTATTGAGTTGATGTCAGGACTTATCCACGTGTTTATGGACCTTGTTTGTGCAATGGTGTGCAATTATGTAGGGACAGGAAGGGGCTATCCCCAAACTGTTCCCACAAAGTTGGGAGCATGACATTTTCCAAAATGTCTTAGTATGCTGATGCCTTAAGAGTTCCCTTCACTGGAACCAAGGGACAAAGCCCAACCCCTGAAGAACAACACCCACACTATAATCCCCCCTCCACCAAATGATTTGGACCAGTGCACAAAGCACGCTCCATAAAGACATGGATGAGTAAGTTCTGACCTCAACCTGATAGAACATCTTTGGGATGAATGAGCAGAGATTGTGAGCCCGGCCTTTTCGTCCGCATCAGTGCCTCACCTCACAAATGTCCTTCTGGAAGAATGGTCAAACGTTCCCATAGACACACTCCTAAACCTGTGAAAAATCTATATTAATTCCTGCGCTACTAAAGTGATGAAACAATACAAATAAACCAAAACTTGATATAAAATAGTGAAAAATACTCTCTTTAGGAAATAAATATGTGGACATAAATATATAAAAATACATAAAGTATAAGTGCAAAGTAAGCAGCTGCTGCAACTCTAAGTAATCCTTAGATAAAATATATAAAACCAAATTTAAGCAGCGCTAGCATATAAAAATAGTGTAATAACAAATTTTGTGATATTTGTGAAATAAATAAATAAATAAATAATTAGTCCTTATGATATCTGTGAGGAAATCCAAATAAAGTGCTCAGGTCCAGAGATAACTTATAAGTGCTCCAAGGTGGTGGTGACCCCTCTTGGTTCCCCAATCACCACAATGCCAAATATTTTAGCGCTTGAAGCATATATCACACAAAGCCTCCTTTCAGGAACTAATCATTCGATGTATTCGTGTGTCCTCGCATAGAAGTGGGTATGATCCGCCTCGATATCCACCATTAAAATATAAAAGGACCGCACATAGTGAAGTATGTCTTTATGATTTATTGCCAAATAAAAGGTTACAAAAACATACTCACAAACAAATTATAAAGGTATCGCATTCATCACAAGCTCGTGGTCGCCTCAATTGGCGTGCATTCCACAGTGTGACCAGGAAGTGCTTAACCGGAAGTGACGATACGTCTAGTCCGTGCCGGAAGTTGCGTCAACGCGTTTCGTTCTCCCTCTGGGCGTTTTCAAAGACATCAAATCCGGACGTAAAGGCTGTTTGATCCTGTCTTCTCTGATCCTCCCTTTCTTTTACTGTCCCAAATCCATCTGCTGATAGAACAGAGCCTGTGAGGCACTCTGCACATGCTCAGTTTGGTGTGTATTGCTAAAGAATTATTTTTGCATGTGATCAGCATAGGACCATTCAGCACTGTCCAGACAGAGGGTCAGGAGTCATGCAGCCTCATTGGACAGTCAGAGGAGAATGAAAACTCCTCCTACATGCTTTAACCAGTGCTCGGCCAGACACTGATAGAAGTCACAATACTGCTATATACTGCTGATGAGAAAAGGTATTTAGCAGTTTTATATTTACCGTCTGCTGACGAAGTCCCATAGGATGTAACGTGTATGGGAGGAGGAGCAATGCTTCATGACGTCACGCGTTGTTACCCGAGATGAGCCGAATGTACTAATCAGGCGTTCAGCGCTCAACATGTAAATTGGAATTTTTATGCTTGAAACAAAAGGAGGATCTTGTACGTTTTTACTCAATAAAGTGTGTGTATTTAGATCTTACAGGGAGCACTTTGATTTTTTATCTTTTTTATATATACTTGCCTATATGTGTGATAATTGGAGCGGCTGGGACCTCTTTGCATCTGCCATCCCTCATCCCCGGACAGTTGAAATCTGTGTTTTTGACCTTCCTGTTAGTTCAAGGGTCAATTAATTGAGGTGAGCGAACAATCTGTGAGCGGGTGGTGGACTCATTCACGCATGCGATTAATTTTCCAAAAATTTCTCACCCAAGGGATCCTTTCCTTCCAAGGACATTTTTTACTTGGGCTCTGGTCTGCTTTTATTATTTGGATATTCGACATTTACTTTTTTAATCGTACCGTTTTATTTGGGCTGCACTGCTTATATGTTAATATATTTACTAAAATGATTGCATTTACATGTTCTGTGGGAGAACAGATATAGTTACATAGTTACATAGTAGTTGAGGTTGAATAAAGACAATAGTCCATCCAGTTGTAGGTGTGTGTGGCCGTAATCATCTCTCATACCTCTGAATGTTCTGATCCTTGAGATGTACGTCCAAGAGTCTTTTGAAAGCAACCATACTTCCCGCAGAAACCACCTCTTGTGGTAGAGAATTCCACAATCCTGTAGCCCTAACAGTAAAGAACCCCCTGCGTTGCCTGAGGTTAAAACGCTTCTCCTCTAATCGCATTGTATGCCCTCGAGTCCTCATGCAATCTTTTCAACTGAATAGCTTTATTTCTATGCTGAGATCACCATTGAGGTATTTATAAATTGCTATCATGTCCCCTCTCAGGCGTCTCTTCTCCAGGGAAAATAAATCAAGCAATTGCAGATGCTCTTCATAGCTAAGGTCCTCCAATCCCCTAATTAGTTTAGTTGCCCTTCTCTGGACTCTCTCCAGCTCCAACACATCCCTCCTGAGGACTGGCGACCAGAACTGGACAGAATACTCCAGATGCGGTCAGACCAGAGTTTTATAAAGTGGTAGGATTATAGTTTTATCTCTGGAATACATCCCTTTCTTGCCGGCTTTGACAACTGCCACTTGACATTGCATGCTATTGCTTAGTCTATCCTCTACCAAGACTCCCAGATCTTTCTCCATTTTTGATTCCCCCAAAGGTTCCCCCCTAAAGTGTATTGTGCTTTTATGTTTTTAGTCCCCATGTGCAAAACCTTACACTTCTCCACATTAAACCTCATTAGCCATGTCGTTGCCCACTCTGTTATTTTGTCTAGGTCATTCTGTAGGATATCTGCTTCATGCCGTGCAGTTATTGCCCTGCCCAATTTTGTGTCATTTGCAAAAACTGATATAGAACTACTGATCCCGTCCTCAATGCTGTTTATGAATAAATTGAACAGGGTTTGTCCCAGGACTGAGCCTTGGGGGACCCCACTTACCACCTCAGACCAGTCTGAGTATGCACTATTTATTACCACCCTTTGGACACGCCCTTTTAGCCAGTTCCATATCCAAGAGCAAACCTTGCGGTCGATGCCTGCAGACCTTATTTTTTAAATTAAGGGCTTGTGGGGAACTGTATCAAATGCCTTAGTGAAATCCAGGTACACTAAATCCACTGGTCTCCCCCTATCTAGCTCACAGCTCACAGCTCACCTCCTCATAGAATGTTAAGTGATTGGTTTGACCAAAACGCCCATTTGTAAACCCGTGCTGATTACTGATGATGTTGTCTTTAGCAAACTCTACGATATAGTCCCTTATCATCCCCTCCAGAAGTTTACATACTATCGATATCAGACTGACAGGCCTATAATTTCCCGGGACATGCCTCTGCCCTTTTTTGAATATCGGTATCACGTTAGCTTTCCTCCAATCCCCTGGTACATTTCCTGTCCTAATACTGTCAGCAAAGATTAGGAACAGTGGTCTAGATATAGTCTTACTAAGTTCTTTGAGTACTCTCGGATGTATGCCATCCGGGCCTGGTGATTTATTTGTGTTAATTTTATCCAGCCTTTCCCTGATTTCACCCTCTGTTAGCCATAGTGGCAAGTCCTGTGTATTACTACTAAACATACAGTCATGGTCAGTGTACTCCTTCTTTTCCTGTGTAAAGACTGAGGAAAAAAAAGCGTTCAGCACGGTTGCTTATAGTGAATGCAGGGTCCTGGGATTATTAGCACTTTAACCTAAGAAATTAGATTGGGGAATAAAATCCGAGTTAAAAAGAGATTCCAAGATGCTGACAGTTGAACCTGTCATTGCAAACCCTAACATCTGGATGATGCCATAGAAGTAGCCAAGCAACAGGTAGGCTGACAGGACATGATCATTCAAAAATATACTAAAGTCCCAAGGACAGCATCTAGTGGCCCAATCCTCTTGCTTTATCACACAGTATTTATAACTAAATTACAATTTTTTTTGAACCTTACAGATAACTATAACTTGAACCCTAAACAACTATGGAAAATTACAACTTTAAAATACAACTTTTGACAGTTTATCACTGTAATCCTCCACAGGATTATTATGCAGTGTGTGTTTGGTCAATGAATGTTTATTCATTGTTATTCATGAAAACTGGGTATTGAAAAAAAAAAAAAAAGGGCTATTCTTATTTCCCTCTGGTAATTAATTCTCTCGGTTATTTTTGGCTTGACAAAGTTGATGCCTCATCGAATAAATATATTCAGAGCTTCTGCAAGACTTTTGTTTTGTGTCTTCAATTACTATTCTAATTACAATGATTTTGCCTCTAGCATATACAGAACATTTATGAATTAAGTAACAGATTCCAGTCATACAAATATTTACATGTGAATAAAGCAATGCATTTAAAATTCAGTCTTCCTTTTGAGAGAGAGACAATTTTCCAAGAAATACAATAAATCCGACGTTAATTCTTGCTCTAGACAGGGAATGAACAAATAGAGCCCCAAGATATGCAATTTTTGTAATACACTGTCTGTGATTACTTCTGTGTGGTTATCCTTTAAGCAGGCTGTAGATCTTCTGCGCATTCCTCAGGTTCCTATAGAGTCTGCTAGGTGTTCCTTGAGCTGTGACTGATTGACTCCCCATCTGATGGTGTCTCCATAGTTCCAGGGCCAGTGCCACTTGGCAGAGCCAGCAATATGACACCAGTTACCATTTTAGCTGTTTGTAAGGGTAGAACTGCAAGGGTAGAACTGTAAGGGGAGCATTATTCTCACTGGCTACTAATGTAAGGGACATTTTTCCCACTGACCCCCGATAAATTGGTTTTAGCTGGGTTCCCTGAGACCTGAACTTTATTTCAGTTTTCCTCTGAGGTAAGATGGTTAAGATAGGTTACTATAGATGTAGTGCTAGCCCCTAGAGGGCTGCTGGATTTTGGGTCCCACTAATTCTGCACAGCAAGGCAGCACACATTTTTCCAACTTGCATCCAGATATAGAAGCCAGTCCTTGGGCTTGTTTTTGTTGTTTCATTAGGGGATTAACAACTTGGATAGGGATGGGGAGTTATTGGATGCCAAAAGT
Source organism: Pelophylax lessonae (assembly GCF_965119305.1). Taxonomy (NCBI): domain Eukaryota; kingdom Metazoa; phylum Chordata; class Amphibia; order Anura; family Ranidae; genus Pelophylax; species Pelophylax lessonae. The sequence goes on from NC_138773.1 coordinate 241,560,765, forward strand.
GAGTTCAGCAAATATTCGGAGGATAACTCTTCTATGTACAACTTGCAAAAATATGGATCCTAGACTGCACCCCTTCTGGAATAATGTCAGTCCTTATTGGATCAGTAACAAATATCACATCTGTTTGCAGGAGCCCTATGTCCCCTTAGTGAAAATAGCAAAATCCCAACTGTATGTAGGAGCTCTGTGTCCCCTTAGTAGAAAATAGCAGCCCACCTGGCTGTGTTGAAAAGTGTCCCAGAGCAAGGGATTTAGGTTATCTGTGACACTGTCCCATGAAAGAATGATAAATATTGCATCTCACAGCCTTCTTCCTTATTGTCCCTGGGGGTGTTCAGGTAGAAGTACTCACACTGTCCCTTGAATACTGCTGCTTGCGTAGACTGCTGTTCGGGCCTCCTGCTGGACAGATCTTTGCTCGCTGGGCAAGGTGTCTCCTGGATGAGACAAAAGGTTAGTGGAGATCCCTCTGCAGTTTCTCTTTCTCTATCCTCAGCTCCAGCCTGAAGGCAGAGCCCCCAAGCCCTCGCCCCTGCCCTCCCTAGGTCCCCTCACAGGCTTCATGACTCAAGCCTCAACACTCCATCTTCCACCTGACAACCCCCCACTGGCCAGGCTCATCAACATTTATTACCCAGACTCACTTAGGCTACGGTGAGTCAACTAAATTTTCCTTTCAATTTTGTACATTAGAGGGTGCTACGTAGACTTTGGTTGGCCATAGAGTGAAGATGTCTGACCAAAATCAACAAGTAGTGAGACAACAAATGGTGAGGCATCTTACCTGTCTTTGAAAAACTCAATTACCGCCAAGACTCCTAACAAGCTAGTACATGATGCAGTTGATGGATGGATGCAGATTAAGCACAGTGAAAGCATTGTTTACATTTTATCTTCAAAAAAGGAAACAGTTGGCTATTAGTCTTAAAATTATTAAAGCGGAGTTCCACCCTCAAAAGTCACTTTGCCCCATCTGCTTGCTCTGGGTCACCTGAAAAATAAATGGATAATCATGATTTTTTTTTTCTTTACCTACCTTGTTTTAGAAGAAAATATACTGTACTTACCTTTCTTCCTCTTCCTCCCTCTGCGGCCGCGGCCCGCGCCATCACTTCTTCCTTGCATTGATTCCTGGGAGCTGAACGTCATCACTCCCAGGAATCAATGCGCCTGCTCCGGCCCCGCTCGTCAGTTCCGGTGCAGGCGCTTCATTCCTTGCTAAACAGCTTCTGGGCATGCCCAGAAGCGTGCAGGGATGATGCTCCTGCCCCGGAAGTGACAGCGGGGCTGGTGCAGTGCACTGTGGGACCGAAGAGGACACAGAAGAGGACACAGAAGAGGAGCTTCAGCTGCCCACACCTGAGATGGCAGCGCTGGACAAGACATTTTAAAGGTAAGTATTTCTTCTAAAAGGTAAGTGCGACCTGGGACAGTTCAGAGGCTATCCATTGTGGAATGCACTAGCCCTGACTGTCCCGGGGGTATTTTTAGTGAAAAAAACTTTGAGGGTGGAACTCTGTTTTAAGTGATATCAATGGTCTCTGTTAATTGATAATTAGGATTTTGCTGCACTAAAAAATATATAGTAATGTAAAAAATATATATAAAGTTTTTATATATTTTAATTCTTTACCTTGTATTCTTTGTAACAATTGAATATATGGTTTTGATATTGTCATAATTTTAATTTAAAGCCCTGATAAAGGGACTATATTAACCACTTGCCGACCAACCGCCGCACATTTACTGCGGCAAGATGGCTCGGCAGCTGCTCGATGTACCTGTAAGTCGCTCGTGCCTGCCAACCCAGCAGTGATCAGATTTCGTTACAGAACCGATTACTCGTCAGGTCCAGGCCAGTGATTTATGGCCTGAACCTGGTGATTGGTTCTTGACGAATCACAGAACATCCTGTGCCTGTATAATGTAAACACAGGCACAGAAAATTATGCTATCTCCCCTCCTGGCGCTCTTTTCGGTTTCAGTGAGTGAGCAGAGAGCATCAACTGTAAGTACGCAAGCACTACACTGACACCAGTACATATAGGCACATTTTTTACCCCCTGATCAACCCCCCCCCCCCAATTAACCTTTTCACTCCCTGTCACAGTATCACTATATACAGTGTCCATGTTCTGATCACTGTATTAATTTAACTGTTGACACCAGTTGGTGTAAGCAGCAGTTAGTGGTAGTTAGCGTCAGTCCCAGATAGGTTTAGGGTACCCGCCATATCTTCCCTAATAAAGATTTAACCCCCTTATCTCCCCCAGTTATTCCCTTTACTGCCCTGTCACAGTGCCATTATTATAGTTTACAGATCTTTTTTCTGATCACTGTATTAGTGTCACGGGTGACATCAGTTAGCATTAGTGTCAATCCAGGATAGCGTCAGATATTCAGTAATACATTTTAACCCTTTGATTTGGTGTGGAGTTATTCACTTTAAGGTCAACACAGAGGGCAAGGGGGCACTCTTTACGTCTAGAGGAAAACAGATTTAATCTCCAAATATGGAAAGGTTTCTTCATCGTAAGAAATGTGGAATAGACTCCCTCCAGAGGTGGTTCTGGCTAGCTCACTAGATTGCTTTAAAAAGGCCTGGATTCTTTTCTAGGTGTACGTAATATAAATGGGTACTAATATTTATAGGTAAAGTTGATCCAGGGAATATCTGATTGCCTCTTGGGGAATCAGGAAGTTTTTTTCCCCTGCTGTAGCAAATTGGTTCATGCTTTGCTGGGGTTTTTTCACCTTCCTCTGGATCAACTGAGGGTATAGGATTGTGTATATGGGATTGTATGGTTGGCTTTTCTTTGCTGTTTTTGTTTTTTATTGGTTAAGCCAGATGGACTTGTGTCTTTTTTCAACCTGACTAACTATGTAACTGTGATTGCCAGTAACACACACACACACTAAACACCTCCATTACTAGTATAGTGACTGAACGGGTCAATATCTTTGATAAGATCAGAACTATACTAGCATCCCCAATAGTATAATATAGTGTTCCCAAAATGCAGCATTAGCAGGATCAGCCTGGACACCTGCCAGCACCTGCGTTTAGCCCCTCAGCCCCGGTCCCAAGAAGTGCAGTATCTGTATATCACTGTCACTTCCGATACACAGCACACAAAACCGTAGCATTAACAGAGTCATGCCTGATCTCTGCTAGCGCTAGCAGTTATATTTCTAGGTAGCGGTTCAGTACCTATAAATTTATTGGCCAAAATGTCCAAACAGAAGTACACTAGTGAAGAGGCCTACACGAAGCTGAGCGTGACAGATGAGAGTGATAGGGAAGCCTCACTGTCATATTCAGGCTCCGTTTTTGAACCTGTAGAGAGCAGCGGTTACCAGACAGATAGCTCTGACGACAAAGTAATTCCCAGGTTGCTGAGGTGCAACAATCTCATGGTTCTCGTAAGCAGCATAGTGTCAGTACTAGTGCCGCTCAACCTTCTGGTGAACTGGCGTGCACCAGTGGCCTAGTACATCCTGGTCGTAGACTAACCAGCACTACAGTATCACTTGGTGATGTGGCGATTCCCATAAGTGCAGTTCAATCTGGTGCGGTGGCTAGCACAAGTTGTGTCCCACAGCCACCAATAATTCAAAGACAGGCTCGTAGTGCCCATAGTGTACTTCCTTATGCGCTTGCAAATCCTGATTGGGAGCTCACCAAATATTCAGTGCCTGTACTTCCCCCATTCACTGGCCAACCTAGAATTCAGGTGGAAGCAGCCAAATTTACTCCCCTTGGTTTTTATGAGCTGTTTTTCATGGAAGATCTGTAAAGATCTATTGTGGACCAAAGCAATTCATACAGTATCTCACAAAAGTGAGTACACCCCTCACATTTTTGTAAATATTTTATTATATCTTTTCATGTGACAACACTGAAGAAATGACACTTTGCTACAATGTAAAGTAGTTAGTGTACAGCTTGTATAGCAGTGTAATTTTGCTTTCCCCTCAAAATAACTCAACACACAGCCATTAATGTCTAAATCACTGGCAACCAAAGTGAGTACACCCCTAAGTAAAAATGTGTCCAAATTGCGCCCAATTAGCCATTTTCCCTCCCCGGTGTCATGTGACTTGTTAGTGTTACAAGGTCTCAGGTGTGTTAAATTTGGTGTTATCGCTCTCACTCTCATACTGGTCACTGGAAGTTCAACATGGCACCTCATGGCAAAGAACTCTCTAAGGATCTGAAAAAAAGAATTGTTGCTCTCCATAAAGATGGCCTAGGACATAAGAAGATTGCCAATACCCTGAAACTGAGCTGCAGCATGGTTGCCAAGACCATACAGGGGTTTAACAGGACAGGTTCCACTCAGAACAGGCCTTGCCGTGGTCAACCAAAGATGTTAAGTGCTTGTGCTCAGCGTTATATCCAGAGGTTATCTTTGGGAAATAGACGTATGAGTGCTGCCAGCATTGCTGTGGAGGTTGAAGGTGTGGGGGGCAGCCTGTCAGTGCTCAGACCATACGCTGCACACTGCATCAAATTGGTCTGCATTGCTGTTGTCCCAGAAGGAAGCCTCTTCTAAAGATGATGCACAAGAAAGCCCAGAAACAGTTTGCTGAAGACAAGCAGACTAAGGGCATGGATTACTGGAACCATGTCCTGTGGTCTGATGAGACCAAGATAAACTTGTTTGGTTCAGATGGTGTCAAGCCTGTGTGGCGGCAACCAGGTGAGGAGTACAGAGACAAGTGTGTCTTGCCTACAGTCAGGCATGGTGGTGGGAGTGTCATGGTCTGGGGCTGCATGAGTGCTGCCGGCACTGGGGAGCTACAGTTCATTGTGGAAACCATGAATGCCAACATGTACTGTGACATACTGAAGCAAAGCACGATCCCCTCCTTTCGGAGACTGGGCCTCAGGGCAGTATTCCAACATGATAACGACCCCAAACACACCACCAAGATGACCACTGCCTTGCTAAAGAAGCTGAGGGTAAAGGGGATGAACTGGCCAAGCATGTCTCTTAGACCTAAACCCTATTGAGCATCTGTGGGGCATCTTCAAACAAAAGGTAGAGGAATGCAAGGTCTCTAACATTCACCAGCTCTGTGATGTCGTCACGGAGGAGTGGAAGAGGACTCCAGTGGCAACCTGTGAAGCTCTGGTGAACTCCATGCCCTAGAGGGTTAAGGCAGTGCTGGAAAATAACAGTGGCCACACAAAATATTGACACTTTAGGCCCAATTTGGACATTAGGGGTGTACTCACTTTTGTTGCCAGCGGTTTAGACATTAATGGCTGTCTGTTGAGTTATTTTGAGGGGACAGCAAATTTACACTGTTATACAAGCTGTACACTCACACATTGTAGCAAAGTGTAATTTCTTCAGCGTTGTTACAGATATAATAAAATATTTACAAAAATGTGAGGGGTGTACTCTCTTTTGTGAGATACTGTATGCCAATCTATTTGCCAGAGAATTTGCATGGAATTGTATCTCTGTTTACGAATTTAAAACCTTTCTGGGCCTATCCCTCATCGTGGGCATAGCTAAAAAGAGTGAGTTGCGGTCATATTGGTCCACTGACCCAATTCATCAGATGCAGGTGTTCTCTGCTGCCATGGCTAGGACTAGATACAAGCAAATCTTGCAGTTCTTGCAATTCAATGACAATGTACTCCGTCGTCCTCGGGGTGACCCTGGATATGACCGGATCCACAAAATTCAACCCCTCGTAAATCACTTTAACCAGAAATTTGCAGCCTTGTAAACGCCCCAACAACCTGTCTGTGTTATTGAGTCCCTGATTACATTTTCTGGCTACCTTGTTTTCAAACAGTTTCTCCCCTGCCAGATATGGGGTCAAGATGTATAAGCTCTTTGACAGGGCAACGGGCTATACATGTAGTTTCCGGATTTACGAGGGAAAAGATAGCAGTGTGGAGCCCCCCGACTGCCCAGACTACATAGGGAGGAGCGGCAAGATTGTTTGGGACTTGGTATCACTCTTATTCGGAAAGGGGTACCATTTATACGTGGACAAATATATGCCACTTTTTAGTCACCTTTTTGATTCTGGAATTGGCGCATGTGACACCGTACAACATAATCACTGGGGTTTCCCCCAATGGCTTGTCGATTCCTGACTTATACGGGAGGAGAGAGCCTGCTTGAAGTGTAATAAATTGCTTGCAGTGCAGTGGAAGAATACACGGAATGTTTTTGTTCGGTCTTTCATTTACGCAGTCCAAATTACAATGGCGACTGGTGTTGTTGGGAATCCCCTCTGTGTCCACGACTACAACCTTAACATGGGAGGCTGGACTTCAACGACCAGATGATGGTACGTAATTGCCTGTAAGGCCCGACGCTGGTACAAAAAGTGTCTGTATACTTATTCCAATTGGCTCTGCTGAACGTTTATGTGCTATACAAAGGGTCAGGAAGAAGTGGATCCTTGCTAAAATTCCAGGAAGAGATCATCACAGCCCTTCTGTATCCAGAAGGTGCTGTAACCCAAATTCACAATCCAGATGCAGTGAGCTGGCTGCATGAGAGGCATTTTCTGGATGTCCTCCCTGGTACCCCTATCCAAAGAGCACCCCAAAAATGATGTTGTGTCTGTAGAAAACGCGGATATAGGCGTGACACCCACTTTTTTTGTCCCTCCTGTCCTGGCCAACCTGGTCTCTGCATCGGGAACTGTTCCTGTCGTTACCACACACTAGTGGAGTATTAGTATAGGGTACAGCACAGTCTAGGGCTCACTTTCACACAGGGTCTCGAAAGATGTTAAATGTCTATCGCAATTTGGGAGATCCTACCCTGAAACGTTTAAAGTTTGTTACAGATTACAAAAAAGTGTAAAAAAAAAACAAAAAATAAAAAAGCCAAAAATAGTTGTCGTTTTATTGATTTAATTTTCTGTTCTTACTGTTTTACTTCATAATATACTGCTATACTGTAATGTTTCCTTGTTACTGTTTTTCATTGTTAACCATAGTTTGCTTTGCAGATACCGCCATTCTACTGTTTTACTGTGTTTTATTGGCAACCATAGTTTGCTTTGCAGGTACACCCATCAGCTGCAGCACTGATTTGCTTATCCTGACAACAACAGCATTTGCTTTCAGCATATATATACGTAAATCAAACATTGCAGCGCTGTAGGAGGTGATTTCACCACCGCAGTTAAAAAAAGAGCATGTATGGCGAAGCATAGGGGATGGGGTGGACACAGAGGCCAGATCTCCCCTATGTTTCGCCATATATTTTTTTACACTTTTCTTGGCAGAGATTTCTTCATCCACATCGATTGACGTGAATAGAGGAATCTGTTATGGGCTGAAGGAAAAAAAGCCCATCATTAGAAGTGGGTGGATGCTGGGAGGTCTAATGGTGGGCATACCACACACTTTCTGTCAGAGATTTCTTCATCCACATCGATCGATGTGAATGGAGGTGTCTGTTAGGTTCTCTCTTTTCATTCAGCCCACAGGCTGCATGAAAAAAAAGAACCTTACAATATATGTCCAACAAGGACCAGCAACGTGCTGGTACGTCGCTGAACTTTGAGTGGACATACCGGGATGATGCCTGCAGGTTTAGGCATTATCTTGGTATAGTTTTTTACAGTCAGCAGTTGGCTTTCATGTAAAAGCAATACTAGTGGCTAATTAGCCGCTAGACTGCTTTTACAAGCAAAGGGAGGGGACTCATGCCGCCTTCCACGGATTTTTCTGGCTCTCCTATCCCACCGCATAACCCGAGAATGCAGCCGGTGGTTCCGCCGACTGACCATAGAGCTGATCGGAGACCAGAATGGCTCCAATCATCTCCATGGCCTAAGATACCAGAAGCTATGAGCATTTTATCACTTTAGATTTGCCGGATACAAACAGCACCATTTTTAAATTGGGAAAGCATCTTATCACACTGATCTTGGTGTGGTCAGTTGCTTTAAGGGCAGAGGAGAGATCTAGAGTCTAATAGTCACAACTTGTTGCTATCATAGGGGATATGTACATTCCCTGTGATAACAATAAAAATGATTTAAAAAAAAAAATGAAAAGGGAAGTTGTAAAAAGAAAATAAAAAAGCAAAATAAAAAAATTAAATTGAATTAAAGCACCACTATCCTCCTGTGTTTGCGTGCAAAGGCGAATTCAAGCATCAGTCTCGTGTCTTATGTAAACAGCAATTGCACCGTGCATGTGAGGTATCACCACGAACGTCAGAACGAGGGCAGTAATTTTAGCAGTAGGCTCCCTCTGTAAATCTAAAGTGGTAACCTGTAGTGGTAACCTGTATAGGCTTTTTAAGGCTTTTAAAAATCGACATAGTTTGCCACCGCTCTACAGGCGCGCACAATTTTAAAGCATGCAATGTTTGGTATCTATGTACTCGGCATAAGATTATATTTTATATTTCACCAAACAAATGGGCGCTATATTGTGTATTTGTGATTTAAAAATTCATAGCACTGTGATAGGTAATGAAAGTGAAATCAACAATTTTCGCCCTTAGAAAGCCTGAAGGCGGTGATTGGTTTTCAGGGTCCTGTACGCGGCTAGACTGCAAGAAAGTCTTACCCATAGCATGTGTGAGTCATATATCATTTCAATAACAAAAAAAAATAAATGTTGTCATTTTTCAAACACCTGTGACAAAAAAATTAAACATTCAATGGGCTCAACATGCCTCTCAGCAAATTCCTTGGGGTGTCTACTTTCTAAAACGGGGTAACTTGGTGGCTTTTTACTGCCCTGCCATTTAGCACTTCAAGAAACAAGATAGGCAGTGAGAAAGTAAAAGTTGCGTAAATTTCAGTATATACATCATAGTTTGTAGATGCTATAACTTTTACACAAACCAATAAATATATGCTTATTGGGATTTTTGTTATCAAAGACATGTAGCTAAATACATTTTGGCCTAAATGTATGACAAAAATTTAGTTTATTGGATATTTTTTTAAGAAAAAGTAGAAAATGTATTTTTTCTCAAGATTTTCGGTCTTTTTTTATTTATATTGCAAAAAATAAAAATCCCAGTGGTGATCAAATACCACCAAAAGAAAGCTCTATTTGTGGGAAAAAAAGGACATATATTTTGTTTGGGTACAGCATTGCATGACTGTGGAATTACCAGTTAAATCACGCAGTGCCAAACCTGCAAAAAATAGCCTGGTCATTAAGGGGGTAAAACTTTCCGGTCCTTAAGTGGTTAAAATATCTAAATTCATTAGCTAAGATTACACCAAACAATTTAAGCATCTTCGGATAAAAAACATTTGCCCATCTTTTCCTATATAAGGTTTAGAACCTTCAGATTGAAATAGAATGCTTTATTTTTGCAATACTATGGGGTTGATTTATCAACTGTGGTCATCACCACCAGGGTGCTCGACAGTTGTTTTTCGATATGCTGTACAGTATACCTTTTCTAAGATGTGAGTATATTACTGGTTTTAATAAAGTGGCGTTTTAATCTACTACACTACCGTGGTTCTCTTTAGCCTCTCCGTACTCAAAGTGGTTAATACTTTGACAATCAATTCTTGAATTGGAGCATTGTGAACATTTGGAGGTAAATGTAAAGTTATGCACTTAGGGGCTAAGTATATGCATGCATCATACATACTAGGGGGAGTACAACTGGGGGAATCAATGGAGGAGAAGGATCTGGATCCGTGGTTTCCAAAGCAAGCAAAGTCCTTTCTTGTTTTAAGGGAAGCATGGATTTCAGAGAGAGAGAGAGATATAATTTTGCCCCTGTACAAATCATTAGTGAGTCCTCACCTGGAATATGTAGCTCAGTTTTGGGTACCAGTTCACAAAAAGGATATCGGGGAACTGGAGAAAGTGCAGAGAAGAACAACCAAACTGATAAGAGGCATGGAGGAGCTCAGCTATGAGAAAAGATTAGAGGATTTGAATCTATTCTCTTTTGAGAAGAGGTAATTAAGGGGGTATATGATCAACATGTACAAATACATATGTGGTCTATATAGTGAACTTGGTGTTGAGTTATTCCCTTTAAGGTCATCACAGCAGACAAGGGGATACTCTTTATGTCTGGAGGTAAGGAGATTTAATCTCCAAATACAGAAAGGCTTCTTCACAGTAAGAGCTGTGAAAATGTAGAATAGACTACCTCTAAAGCTGGTTCTGACCATCTCATTATATAGCTTTAAAAAAGGCCTAGATTCTTTCCTAAATAATGTACATAAATTAACTGAATACTGACATTTACAGATAAAGTTGATCCAGGGAATATCCGATTGCCTCTTGGGGGATCATGAAGGAATTTTTCCCCTGCTGGAGCAAACTGGATCATGCTTTGCTGGGGTTTTTGCCTTCTTCTGGATCAAGTGTGGGTATAGAATTGTGTATATGGGATTGTAAAAAATTGTTTTGTTCGTTTTCCCTTTTTATTGGTTGAACTGGATGGACTTTGTCTTTTTTCAATCAGACAAACTATGTAACTATGGAGGTCTGCATCCTGGACTTATCATTAACCATCCATCCATTGGGGTTTTCTACTACAAAGTGCTGTTAGACCTCCTTGCATTTGAGGTCTAGCCCACTGGTAAGCAGTGGTGTGGATCCTTGGTGGCTGGCACACTGTGGTGGCGTGTTATATGAAGATTTTTTTACACTCTTTCATTGGTGGACTTATGGCTCTATAGACTTTCCCACTTCCATATAATGTTAATATTCTTTAATTGTTATTTTTGGTGTATCTTATTGTACTGCGTGAAGCACATGTGAATTTTCAAGTCTATATAGTTTATGAATCAAGTGATCGCACTACACATTTATTTATTAATACTTTGGGGTTGATTTACCAAAACCGGCTTTTTTTTTTTGCTTTTTTTGTCAAAGCCTAATTAAGTGAGCTAAAGTAAGTAGCTGATTGGCTGCCATTCACAGCTGCACCAGATTTTGCACTCTCCAGTTTTAGTAAATCAACCCCTATATGTGCTTTTCAATACTAGGATTCCCCAGTGCACTGTCAGATGAATGCCAGTGGATTGCTTTTTCCAAAATATACTCAAAGAGTTATCTGAGTTGCTGAGTGATGTTAGTAAATGGTGGAAGTCTTCTAGCCCTTTGACTTAGAATGTCTAAAGTATTCTAAGGATACACCTAGGCAAGGCAGGGACACATATAGCATAAAATGTTTGCAGGGGTTCTAATCCTTCACCATGCTATGCAACACTAAAAAGAAAGTTCTGGCTTTAACTCAAATACAGTAGTTATGTCAATTATGAACAGGGAAATTGAATGATTTGTCTTGGACAACATTTCATGAAACAGATGCATTGGTTTTGCTGGATCTTTTGTTGTATTCTAAAGTGCCATATTCCCATTTATAATGCCAGGAGACTTTGATGACTAACTCTTCTGTTCAGTGGAGTATTGGCTGGCTGCTTTTCCATAAATTATTAAGGAATTGCTTCGATGTCTACTCCATTCAATCTTTATTGCTTCTATTTTTTTCCTTAGTAAAATGTATTTACTAGAAGAGTGAGACTTTTGTATCAAAACTGGAAGCACAGAGAGCAGAAAAACAGCTTCAGAACTCCTTTTTAACAGGACATCCTTTCGCTGCCAAGACAAAGAATTAAGTGTGAAATACAGTAAACCAAGGCAGGCATTTAAAAGTATTCCTTCAGTTATCTGACATCAGTAAAAAGGTGAAATCTGATTGGTTATTTATAGGTTGCTGTAGTTTTTGTTTAGATTTGATCTTTGTACTGTTTTATAGTATAAGTCGAATCGCTCATATTCATTTTAAAACAAATACTTTAATGTCTATTTATATGTTAGACTTTTTTCTTTCTTTTAGTTTATATTTTTTAAATCTAAGTTTATAATACTCTATTAAATCCAACCTACTTATTATTCCAGGCACACAATTACCCATATCTACATGCTCAGCGCTCTGCCTATATCCTTTTAAAGACAGCTGCCTGGAATTAACAATGAATGACTGCCTAGTTCTAGCCCAAACCTTTTTAGTTTTGGATACAGTGTGGAACGGTTAAAACCTTTTTTTTGTAGGGAGATTTCCCTTACTTCTTGTCTGTTTGGCAGGTGTCAGACAGAACAGGAAGTGAGGAAAACCTCCTCCAAAGTGATGCCTGGAGCTGGACTGTTCCTCACAATTTGTACTGTTTGGTAGAACTAGCCAGGGGAAGTGGGAAAACCAATTCTTGTTTATTGTTTTGCAGGTACAAACATATAGAGATATATAAGGATATATATTATAACACATTAGCCCAATGCATCTTAACCTCCTTAGAGGTATTCCCAAGTGTAGCTCGGGATGAAACTTCAGAGCCATTAGCGGTAGCCCCGAGCCACACCGCTAGGGAGATCGCTGGATCCTGGAAGAGAGGGTACTCACCTTCTCCCCGGGATCCAGCAATGTATCCTGGCAGTGTTCGGCGGCCGGATTTTCCGCCTGATGCACTGAGCCCCGACTTCCGTCTCCTGCGACGTGACGTTCGCAGGGGGGTGGAACTGGTGGCAAATTCAAATAGTAAAACACACAAACACACTGATACATTACAAAATAAAATAAATTCACATTAGTTTGCCCCCCAGTGCCCTTTCCTGTAGTTTTACTGTACTTTATATATATACATATATATATATATATATATATATATATATATATACATACAGTTTTACTGTACTATATATATATATATATATATATATATATATAGATATACTCGTATATCTATATCTATATATATATATGTATACACATATATATATATATATATATATATATATATATATATATATATATATATATATATATATTTATATATCTATAGATACATACATACTTTAACTAATTTATAGTTATTTATTATATTATAATTTATGATTTTGTGTTTCAAACTTTATCATACCCGAGATGTTATAAAGAAGAACGCACAGTAAAAAAAAAAAAATCATATGTAAATAGTTGGTTTGGGCTACTCGTTCTTAAGAATTACATACAAAATAATGGTACCGCTTTCAGAGCCTAAAATCCGAAACAATCATACCGCCAGGGAGGTTAAAGGTACAGGACTGGAGGTCTTCAGCTGCCATTGAGCTGTGCAGGGCTTTTGATGTGTCTCTTTACCGTTATAGCTCATTTATACCAGCCCACATTGTTTTACGGTGAAGGATGTTGTCTGCTGTGTACTATTAGTGGGGATGGGGTGTGATGATGTGCAGTTTTAGTGCAACATGCTGTTTAAATTATTATTATTATTATTTTTTTTTTTACTTTATAGAACTGTGAACTATGATGCACTGAGAAGTGGTTTTGTTTTTCCATGTGCTCTAGCTGTGCAATTTTCTTGAGCAAAAAATTGCAGGTCACTGCATTGAGTGTAAATGGACCTAATGTGCTACCCACAAACAGACCTGCCCTAATTTATGTACTTATATATACAGTATGTCCTCTGTTTTTATCCTAAATTGATAAAACAGTGTAGAATTTTTTTTTCCCTGACTAGCTGGTAAGTGCACTGGAAAAAGTTTGTATTGTATTTTACAGCTACTGAGGGCTATCTCCAGAATCTGCCCTTTAAGCTGGTAGCCCCTACAAACAGGAAAATATAAACTTCAGGTACAACTGTTCTGTTTTTATTCTATAGCTTAAATGAGATCCTAAGAGACACTCATGGGTGCCAGAAAGGAACAATCTCCTTGCCCAAAAAGTGTCTCTTCTTTAAGTCAAAGACCCCAACATTTGGCTGCCAATCGCTTCATGAGCCTATGGAATGTGACCTGTATTTAAGTACAGTGTCACTATTTGCCAAGCCTGTTTTTGTTGCACATCTAGGAACTGAGACTGGAAGGCTGATAAGTCCTATTACCACAGAAGAACATCCGTCCATCACATGGGTCCATGTCGGTCTGGTGGACCAATCTTAGTTCAGACTGAATGGCAGTACTTTGTTACAATGATGATAAACCTCTTGTGTTCAGAATACACCAAGGCATGGTACTTGTAAGTAAGTGGAGATCACTGGAATGGTGATGTCCAGCTTCCAGGGGGATTGGCTAGGAATGGATTATGCATAATTAATTTGGTCGAAGCTGGATCAATGTAACTGTAAGGAGGAATTTACTAAAACTGGTACACACAAAATCTGGTGCATCTGTGAATAGTAACCATTAAACTTCTAACTTCAGCTTGTTCTATTAAAGTAGAAGTCTGGGCTAGAACCATCTAAGGTTAAACATGCTCCCATCCTCATTCTAAGCCCTATACTGAGTATCCTGTAAAGAAATATATACAGTATTTACCTAATCGAAGGGTGCTCCACTACGGTCACATGATCTCACCAGCAGCTGGCTTCAGGGGGAGGAGAAAGCAGCAACAATGGCTGCAGTGCCTGGGTGGTGGCATCCCCTATAGACTTGTTATGGGGCATCGACTGTCCCTCCTCTCCCCTGAAGCTTGTGTTGGGAGTCAATAACGTAATTGGACCGGAGTGTCCTTAGAAAAAATATCCTTACCTGGAATTCTTTTTTAGAGATAGATACCTAGAAATTGGGACTGATTCGTTATAGCTGGGGAAAAGAAAATGTGGGAAAAAATTGAGTCAATCAGGATGTACCTTTTATTTTATTTAACCACTTGCCGACCGCCTAATGACTATTTACTGTGGCACTCAGCCGCTTGATGTAGCCCTACATCGCTCGCCCACGAGCCTATGGGGGGCGAGTGAGCGCGCCGCTGGTCATTCCTGGGGAGCCAGGGCATGTGACCAGTGGCTCCGATGGCCTTCAATCGAGTGAATTGGCAGTTTCTTGTAGAGACTATGGAACATATAGGATTGGGACAACGTATGATGTCATGGATTAATGGTATAAACTCCTGGCATTCGGCGAATGTCAAGGTTAATGGGGTGCTTTCTAGCCCCCTTGAAATTGCTAACGAGACCCTTCAGGGGTGCCCCCTGTCCCCCTTGATCTTTATACTGACATTGGAACTCTTTCTGGGGACGATACAGGCTAATTGACATTTCGGGGCTTTCTGTCTCCCAGTCTCTTGCGCCGAAGGTTGCAGCTTATGCCAACGATCTGCTCTTTTTCCTTACCAAACCGCTTATCTCCCTTCCAAATCTGGTGCGGGAGGTAGTCACCTTTCCTAAAAAGCCCCTTATTAAACCACCATAGAAATAGCATTGGAGGTAATCCGGGAGAGAATTCAGGATTGCAAAAAAAAGTGGCCAATGGGGTATGTGGAGATGACAGGGGTTTACAATGTTTTACTCCATCCCAAACCGCTAGTGAATGGGACAGGGTAGGACATAAAATAGGGGGGTGAAGACGGCTAGGAAACCACATTAGAGAACCAATGGCAAAAGGGTGGCACGAGAGAGCTTCACTAGAAACCCAAAGGGGTGTGGATCCCTTGGCCGTTGTATAGGAAAGCTGAATTATTTAAGCAGTTTGATAATAAGCCTGTAAATTAGGGAGTCCTAGCCCACCACTCGGTTTAGAGACATATATGTCAATTTATTCATTCTGGGTTTTTTATTGCCCCAATTAAAGCGAAGAACTTCCGATTGTAAATGCAGTAATCTCCCTACCGGACAGCAATCAGTAGGGTTCTAAAATAATAAAGTATTCTGGGTAGAAATTTAATTTTAATAGAGTTGATTCTGCCAAACCAAGATAAGGGATAGTTTGCTCACCGTCGAGGATCTTACCGAAGTCGACGAAAAAGTGTAGGATAATTAGCCCGATAGAGAGTGTCAATTGAAGGAGTCAGTTGGATATCTAAATAGGGAAGGGAGTTTAATGCCCATAGAAAGCTTTAGGTGTTGCTTAAGGTCAGCACTGTTGATAGAGGTAAAATAATATTAAGGGCTGTTTTTTGCTTGTTCAGAGAAAGTCCTGAGAGTTGGGATAATTGGTGTAACAAAGTCAGTAAGTTGGGTACGGTAGTTTGAGGGTTAGTGACATACATAAGGACGTCATCGGCAAACAAGGAGCATTTACAGTATGTTCCTCTTGCCCACAACATATGCCATGTATACTAGGATGTGATTGAATTGCTATTGCTAAGGGTTTATTCGCAAATGTAGATAGCAATGGAGAAAGTGGGCAACCCTGTCGTGTTCCACGTCAGATAGGAAACTAGAGCGACCTAAAACCCCTAATGGAAAAATGGGCTGACGGAGTGCTATAAAGCATTTTCAATAGTTAAATAAAAGTAGAGCCAAATCCAAAGGCCTCTAGAGTGGTAAATAAATAATCCCAATTTAGGCTATCAAAGGCCTTATGAAGGTCTAGTAAAAGGAGTAGTAATTCCCTAAATAAGGGAGTAGCCTATTTGGATGCTATAGACCGACGGATCTGATCCGACGTCTGGCTTTCATTTATAAAGCTGGATTGATCTTTATGGATATATTGAGCTAGAAATGTACCTAAACAAAAAGCTAGAAGTTTTCGTCAGAATTTTGAGGTCACAATTAATCAATGAAATAGGGCGGTAGATAAAGATGTCAGTGGAGTCTTTGGTTTGAGTATGACGCTAATGAACGCCCTATTTTCATCAAAGGGAACCTCTCCACCGTCGCGCAGGGAATTAAAATAGTGAACCATATGAGAAACCAACTGTTCAGAAAATGATTTATAATAATTATTGGGGAGACCGTCGGGACCCGGTGATTTATTTAAAGACGGTGCCTTAATAGTAGTGTGAATTTCTTCCCCTGTAATGAGTTTTTATTCATGGGATTCCATTAGAGACGGTAAAGATAAGGTATTCAGGAAACTACTGATGGAAGCAGAAACAGGACCCTGAGGTCGATTATAAAGTTTGGTATAAAATTCTTGAAGACTTTTTTGGGGATTTTGAGAAAGGTTGCCTCCTGAGATCTAATTTTCAGGAGAGCTGTATATGTGTGTTTAGAGGTAACAATTAACCCGCAAAATGTATGGTTTGCCCAGCGTAAATATTTCTCTGCCTTCGTAGTAAGGCAAATATTAAGTTCTGCGCGGGCCTGTTCAAGTTTATTCAATAGACCAGGGTGGGAGGAATGTTTGTGTTGGTTAGCTAGGGCTTCGTATGCTTTAGTTTTAGCAGTAATCACCTTGTTGTCAGCTATCTTAAGTGTAGACGACAGTTGAATCAGAAAACCCAGAATAGAAGCTTTGTGCGCTGCCCAGTTTATGGCAGGGTTTGTGTCTTATGCTTTATAAGCATCAAAATAATTTTTCAAGTGGGTAATAATATCCAGGCAATAGGATTCATTACTAAGGATGGATTCATTCAATTGCCAATGAGATCTAGCCAATTTGACCGTCAAATTAGAGAACAACACTACTACAGGGTTGTGGTGAAACCACGGCGTCAGGCCTATCTTAGCCAAAAGTAATTTGGGTAACAGCCCCGAAAGAGAAATACATAGTCAATACGGGAGTAGCGGTTGTGGGCTCTAGAAAAGTAAGAGTAGTCTAGACTCTAGAGCAGTAGGATTGGCCTCCCTCCAAGCATCAACAAGATTGTGATGATGTAACAGTTAAGAAAATTTGTGGCTCTGCTTAGGGGGGATTGCAGTCCAGATGTGTGAGATCTGTCTAAAATATGATCTAGCGCCAAGTTAGAGTCACTGGCTAAAATTACATCTCCCTCGAACTCTTGCGCTAAAGATCGAAGTAAGGCATGGAGAAAGGCCATCTGGTTCATATTAGGAGCATAATATACCAAAAATGTTATCACGTTCTCTTCCAGATGCCCCTTCACCAATAAGTAGCGCCCTTCTTTATCTTTTAATATTTTGGTTTCTGTAAAGGAAATCCGGCGTGATAAACAGAGCGCTACCCCTCCTTTTTTTCTCTGTAGCATTAGCAAAGTAACAAACAGGGTAGTCTTGATGTATATAGCAGGGAGTTAAAGAAGATGTAAAGTGGTTTTCCTAAAGGGCTACAATATCAGCACCCAGGGATCTATAGTAATTAAATACTATAATACATTTAGCAGGGGAGCCCAACCCCTGAACATTACGAGAAAGCAGTCGTATGGTTCCAGTGGAGTTATTTAACTTGGACATGGCAAAAAATAAAAATAGCTGTAAACAGGCAGACTTACGCACCAACACCCGTGTTCATAAACCTTGGGAATCCAGAAGAAATTCCAACTGACCCTCAGAGACAAAAAAAAAAAAAAAAACGAAAAAAGGATTACAAACAGAAAAATGAACAAGAAGAAAAAAGGGTAAAAGATACATGGGCTTAAGAACGCCCAGTATCAAAGAGTGTAGCATAGCAATTAAAATGACCAACTGAAAACAGTGAATTTTATTACCACGTAGTCCAGAAACAAAATTTTGGGAATGTGTGAGTCTGCCAAAATGAACCAATGAGAAGAGTCCAACAAACTGGGAGAGTGCCTAGCCTCCTCCCGTCACAGGTATTAAATAGTGAGTAAAATAAAAAAGCCCTCCTAGGAGCCCTTGAGCAGCCTAAAAACAAAAGGGGTAATACAGTTACAATAAGTCAACAATTAGTAGGTACATGGTGCATAACAAAAAAGGTAAATTTGCAAACCAAAAAGTCAGAGGTCACCTAGAGAATAAAAACACCAGGTTTAAGGCACATAAAGGACAGTAACAAAACAGAGGTAGCAGTTAATGTTCCGTAAGAGGACCACTGAGAAGCCACCACTGTAGAGTCAGCTGGCGTCGTTCAGTAAATTCTTAGATAACTCGGCGTGGAGTAGCAGCTTTCTTTGATGATGGGGAAGGCCAAAAAAGTGAAAGTGGAGAAGGGGGATTGCTGGATCTTGATTAATTCTGAGATGATGGGCCGTGAGAGATGAATCCCAATTTCAACAGAATTTTTTCACCGCCTGCGAAAGTAGAGAAGGAATTTGATCTGCCGTTATGGGTGAATTGCAACCGGAAAGGATAGTTCCATCAGTAAAGAATGTCCCATTGAATCATTGAAGAAAGTAGGTGTTTGAACGCTCTCCATTTTTGAAAAGTAGTTTGTGAGATGTCTGCAAAAATCTGGATTTTATAGCTTTCGACTTCCAGATTGGGATGTTCCCTAGCATATTTCATGACCGTTTCTTTGACTCTGAAGAAATGGGGCTTCACAATCACATCTCTAGGGGACCCGTCAGGTTTTGCGGGAACTAAGGCCCTGTGAATGCGGTCAATCTTCATATGGATTTCATCAATATCTCGTACAGCAGATTGCATCAAAGAGTAGGTGATAGAAGTGATAGGCAGTCCCCGTATACGGAAATCATACTGCTTGGCACAATTTTCAAGGTCATCGATTTTAGTGTTAGCTTCCTCTAGTCGATCTTGAAGATCAGCGATCATGGAGGAATTTTGCATCACTCTGTGGACAGTATCATCAACTTTAGACTCAATGCTGTCCAGGCGACATACTAGTGCCTGGAAATCATGTTTCAGATCAGAGGTTAATTTAGCGGTAGCTTTCTCTAATTCCCTCTGCAGCATGTCAGCAAAGCAGGCAAGAAGGATAGTGTCAGGTGAGTAGGGTAATGGTGCAGCTAAAGGAGCTGGAGACCCCTCAGGACTGTTAGCATCTGCATCCTGGCCACTGGTTTGGCTGACGAAGATGTCTGCCATGTCCCTGTTCAGAGCAGAAGAAGAAGTGTGGGAAGCATGGCCTGGAGATTGTATAGAGGCTTGTGAGGGGGATCTGGCAGGCCTGGAATGAGCATAGGAAAGGTCAGCCGGCTCACCTGAAGATGGAGGGGCCTTGGGAGAGTCCGTGTTACATGCCCCTGAGCTTGGGGGCTTCACTTTATCCCTCTGTGGCTGCGCCTGCAGCTGCCCCTTCCCTGTGTGTGTGGAGCTGGTGCCGGTCGCCATCTTGGATCCCTTCCCGGATACATGAGGCGGGTGGTTGGGACTGTTATAGGTCTTCTCCGCTGACCAGGATGACATGAAGCGGGTATCCGTGTTGCCCACCCACCGCCCCAACACAGTTCTGGAGCGAGCGGGGGAAGAGGACCGCTAATGAAGGCTGTATGTGCTGGGAGTGTGCGGAGCGGTTTAGGCTTGCATCCGCTCCAGGCCACCTGTACATGCGCTCTCTCCACTGCTATGTTTTTAATTGCATAGGTTTTCTTTTGACCTGTAAAAATTTTATTCCAATGCAGGAAGAAAATATAAACCTAACAGGTGAAATATGATCCTAGCCTTAGTGCTGCAACTTAACGGTGCTGCCTACTAAGCTACTGCAGTGCCTGCCTGCCTGTTGTGTCCTACATTTCTTTTTAATATTGCTTGATACCTGCATGAGGCCTAATTTCCTAAGTTTTATAGGGCAGGTTGTCACATATCAGAGAGGCTTATTATAATGTTATTAAAACAATATTATGTAATGTGCCCCAATATTTATTAGGATCCTAATTTCTTCTTACTAGCAAAGTGACAGAATGTTCAGCCAGAAATTCACAAAGCATTCACATGGTTTACTATGCTATAAATAAATGTGACATAGACAATCTGTAATATTTCATCCTTACGCCTTAAAGTGAAACTGTGAAGAGAGACGTATGGAAGGTGCCATTGATAATGGTTTTGAAGGACTCCTGTCCAGCAGGGGTGAGCAGTGAGCGGTGAGCAGTGAGGTCAGTAGCTGGTGAGGCACTGGCTAGTTTTAGAGCCAGATAGAACCCCAACATTATTTTGTGAATAACCCCCCAGATCACCATTTAGTGAATAAAACCCCACAGCGTAGCCGAGCGTTGTGAGATAAAAAATGTCATCTTCATCTTCAGCCAATTGGCTTACACTTAAAGCAGAGTTCCGGCCTATTTTTCAACTTTGCATTTTCCATTAGCATAAAATAACTTGAAAAAGAATTGGATAGTTATTATTTTTTTGCTTCACTTATCTTATTTTTTCAGAAAATTAACTTACCTTCCTTCCATTTCCTCCCTCTGCGGCCGCGGCCCCCGACGTCACTTCCTCCTTTGCATTGACTCCTGGGAGATGAGCCTCATGCTTGTCACCTGCTTGGCCCTGCTTGGCTCATGCTTGGCCCTGCTTGTCACTTCCGGTGCAGGCACGTCATTCCCTGCTTAACAGCTTCTGGGTATTCTGCCACCGTGGGAGGGCCCCAAGATGTCAGGAAGGGGGCCTGCTGCAGAAGGGCCCTGTGATGGGAGTTAAGGGCCTTGGGATCAGTGGGAAGGGCCCCAGGACTAGAGAAAAGGGCCCCCAGGACCGATGGAAAGAGGGGACCTTCATGGTTTCTTGCATCCGGGCCCTGAAGATTCTAGTTAATCTGTTTCCCTGATTGTTACAAGAGTACTCTAGTTCCAATGGGGTGGCCCTTTGTTCCTCTGGCTGTTTTCTTGTGTTAACAAAGTTAAAGGGATTGTAAAGTCAGAAGGTTTTTTATCTTCCTGAATTCTATGTAGGAAGATAAAAAACCTTCTGCATGTAGCAGCCCCCCCTGGCCCCCCTAACACTTATCGGGGGTCCCTCTCTGTCCAGCGATGTCCACGAGTGTCTCAGCTGTCTGAGATTCTCCCTCCTGATTGGCTGAGACACAGCAGTGGCATATTGGCTGCTGTCAATCAAAGTCAGCTAGCCAATCAGGAGAGAGAAGGGGTGGAGCCAGGTCAGAGCTCTGTGTCTGAATGGACACAGGGAACTGTGACTTGGCTCGGGTGCATCCATAGAAAGCTGCTTACTGTGGGGGCAGGAGCACCGAAGAGGGATCCGAGATGAAGAGGATCCGGGCTGCTCTTTGCAAATCCACTGCAACAGAGGAGGTAAGTATAACATGTTTATTATTTTGGTGTGGCACGGTGGCATGATTTATGATGGATCTACTTCGGTGGACATTGTCTTTTGTATTTTTTAATAAAGGAATTGTCAAAAACCTGTGTACTGTGTTTATTCACTTTTTACACATTTGTGGTGAATGGGCAGGGGTACTATGTACCCCATATTCATTCACATGGGGGGGGGCTGGGATCTGGGGGCCCCCTTGTCAGAGGGTGCTTCCAGATTCTGATAAGCCCCCTGCATGCAGACCCCCACAACCACCACCCAGGGTTGTGGGGAAGAGGCCCTTGTCCTCATCAACATGGGGACAAAGCACCCCCCCCCCATGTTAAGGGCATGTGGCCTGGTATGGTTCAGGAGGAGGGATGTTCGCTCGTCCCACCTCCTTTACTGACCTGCCGGGCTGCATGCTCAGATAAAGGATTGGCATGGATTTTGAGGGGGAACCCCACACCGTGGGGTTTCCCTTAAATTCCATAACAGGCCCTTCGGGTCATGGAAGGGGGGACCCCTAATTGCTGGCATTCTTTTTTTTTTCATATTCGTTTTAAAAAAAAAAAAGCCTAAAACATTTTTCATGTTTGCACAAGTTGCACTCACCCAAAGCCGCATCAAAGTCCTATCAAGTCGCACGGCAAAGTCGCAATGGAAATCGCACCGATTTTTAAAGTTGCACAAGTGTGAATGGAGCCATTGCTGTGAAGTGTCCATGTCTGAGCAGCTTTACACAATTTGTTTTGTATTATTCTGCAGTGTATGCATGTTCTTTGCCACCCTGAACCCATTTTGCAGTATTGCTTTTAAAGTGGTTGTAAACCCTCACATATACCCAGAGAAGTGACTGGCCCTCAGGTGATACACAGAGATAAGACAAAGCCTCCTATATACGTTGTACCTGTTTATCTGCAGCCCTGGAAGCTGATTGAAAGAAAAGGATACACCCCTCTCACACAGCACACAGGAACAGAGCTGAGTCTGTCAATCAGCTGGAGCTCCCTCCCCTGTCACCTTTTTTCTCTTGGTGTCAGGAAAACTTGTCAGAAGGGACTCATGCTGATAGCAGAAGAACGAAGCAGCAGACAGAAATGATACTTAGTGCTCTGGATTGAGACAAGCACACACTCACTATAGAGGGATATGCTTTGTTCATATTTCATGCCTGAGGTTTACAACCACTTTAACTTTGCACCTGTACATTACAATTACTCTCTGATCATTTGGCTGATTAACTATTCTGTCAAAAAATCACTACTGAATATTTGCTAGGAACAGCAAGTGATTGCTAAACAGATACAAATGACTCCCTACTCATTTGTGATCAGTCTCCTGTGATCACGCAATGCTCCACACAGTTCCAATTCTTTTTTTGAAAAGGAGTTTGGGTTTGATTACACTTGCAGTTGGGGAGTAAAAACATGCGGTTGAGCTTCATTTTATGCCCCCCCCCCCGACTGCTCCCCCCTAGGGTGCAAACGCAGTACACAGGGGGTGTGCACACACCCTGGCTGTGATGCTGTGCTTCACAGACATGACATGAATTAAACCTCATATGGTATCCAGCAGCAGTACCGCCTGCTAAAAGCAGCCCATTCAAGTGAATTAAGTCACACCGTAACCACCTGGTGGTGTGGAATTTTAAGGGTTAAAACAAGTTGCAAGGAGGCAACATAATGCCACCTCACCAGCTGTTAAATGCCCTCTGAAAAGCAATCCACTGCAGATCACTCTTCAGAGTAAGTTTGCTTTTTCCGTGCAATTTGTTTTCATTATCCCTATATAGGAAAGTACACCCCCACCCGCCAGCCAAATTGTCATGGGAAATAATATTGTTTCACTGATAAGGTAATAATAAACTCAGATGGTAGAGAATATGTTCTTTCCCAAATGAGGTCTAAATGGATGTGCCGCTGCCTGTAGTA
Source organism: Pelophylax lessonae (assembly GCF_965119305.1). Classification (NCBI taxonomy): domain Eukaryota; kingdom Metazoa; phylum Chordata; class Amphibia; order Anura; family Ranidae; genus Pelophylax; species Pelophylax lessonae. Next base: position 241,584,473 of record NC_138773.1, read on the forward strand.
AAGTGCTTCTGGGTTTTTCAAGAGAACAAATTATATTCAGATCATATATTTTTTTTGTATGACACATCTGTTGCAAGATTGATTACAGCTGCAAATCTTTCCGTCATTTAGGGAGATAGGAAGCCTGTCCTTTAGTTTGAATCAGGAAATAATCTCTTGAGAAGTATCTGAGGATATGCAGAAAGTCGCCAATTCCTAAGATATTCACAGGATTACATTATGTAGAACTCCTCAGTAGGAGAACAGGGGAGATCTTTGTACAATGTACCAAACCATCAACTAACAACTTCCTCCCACACACAGCACTATCCACAGGAATGTATACAATACGCGTTCACATTTCACTCTCAAAACCATTCTTGTTGGTAATCATGCAGTGTTTTTATTTAGATAAAAGTAGAACTCCAGCCAAAACTTTCTTTTTAGTTTTGGATAGAGTGGAAAGCGTTAGATCTTCAGTCACATTTGGGTTGACGTCTGGTAGGTTTGGTGACATTGGAAGTCTTCAGCTGCCTTGTAAATGAGATGTACGGACTTCTGGTACATTGTTGTACCTATAAAGTCCAACTCTGGGCAAATTAAAAATGATCCATTGCAGTGGGGGAGCGCCCATTAAGGTCCCGGTCACACTTGAGCTTTTTGTAGCTTGTAAGGCCAACCATAGACGGTTCAAATTTCCAGCTGAACCGGCCGAGATTGGTACCATTAATGGGCAGGATGAATGTACTAAATTGATCAATCAATCAACTCTGGTACAACCAGTCTGCCAGATTCGCTTCTGATTATCACAAAGGCTGCTATAGCCGCTAGCGATAATTACTGTCTTCTCCTGTCACTGTCTAGGGGACGACTTCCCGCGCCGGGAGAAGACAATTGCTCGGCAGGAGGGATTCCCCTGTCAACACTGTCTGTGTTGATGTGGGAATCGTGGTTGCAGGAAAGAAGTTTGCATTGGGCTGCCTAATGGCGCTTTTCCACTGCATGGAACCGTACCAGTTCGGCACGCTTTTGTGCTTTTCCACTGCGGTACCGCATGGTATAGGGTCGGAACAGTTCGGTACGGTACGGTATAGGTTTGCTTTTCCACTACATGGAACCAAACGGTACGGTACGGTACGGCTCTGAAAAAACAGAACCTACTCGATTGTGGTTCCAACAGGTACCAAACTGGTACCATATCCCACAATCCTTTGCATGCAGTCACTACTAGCCACTAATTGGTTAGAGAATCACACCCACCCCGTTGTTATCCCACCCACTTAACTTTAGTACTACTTTAGTGGAAAAGCAAACCTATACCGTACCGTACCGAACCGTTCCGACACTATACCATGCGGTACCGCAGTGGAAAAGCAAACCGGGCCAAGCAGGGCCGAGTAGAGCCGAGCCGGTACTAGCCGGTACTTGCAGTGGAAAAGTGCCATAACTTAAAGCACAAAAATGCTCAGCAAGCGAAAACCTATTGTTTTCAATGGCCCTTATTCACATCTGAGCTTCCTGTCATTCATATCAAACTGCCTGTAGCTCAAAAAAGTACCACTTGGATGTTTAGGGATCGCAAAACGCACTACAATCGCAAAATGCAGGTTCAGGTGCCAATATTTTCAATGGCGCCAACAACAAGGTGAGGTTTTGCCACAATTGTTGCATGATTTTTAGAGCGGCAATGGCATAGCGGGAAGCTTGTTGCCCAAAAAAGGATCAGGAGCTTCTTTTGGGTGACAAGCTTTACACGATGTTATTGCTGCATAATAAATTGCATGTCAATTGCGATAAAACTGCACTGTGTTTTAGGTGCCATTTAAAATAATGGCACTTGAAACTGCATTTTGCGATTGTAGTATGTTTTGCCATCGCAGGTGTGAACAGGGCCTCAATGAGCTACTTTTCAGGCAGAATTTAGCATTTATGTCCTCATAGACTTCAATGGAAATGCCTGAAAAGTGCAGCATAAGTTTTTTTGAATATTTTTTTCTCAAACAGCAGTTCCCTGCCCCTTTTTCAGCAGCATCCACATCTTTTTTGTGGGAAAACGCCCAAAGAAACGCTTGGCAAAAGTTGCAAAAACGTGTGCAGTGACATGAAGAAGGAAGAAGGGTTGCCTCCAGGTGAGCCAGAAACTGCAAGACAACAGGAGATGGTCAGGGCAGAGACTATTGGCATTCAACAAGAGGTAGTCAGAGACTGTGGGTATGCAACAGATGATGATCAAAGACTTCCGGCATGCAACAAGAGATGATCGGAGACTGTGGACATGCTACAGAAGGTGGTCAGAGTCAACAGAAATGCAACAAGAGATGATTGGAGATTGTGGACATGCTACAGAAGATGGTCAGAGTCTACAGAAATGCAACAAGAGATGATTGGAGATTGTGGACATGCTACAGAAGGTGGTCAGAGTCTACAGAAATGCAACAAGAGATGATTGGAGATTGTGGACATGCTACAGAAGATGGTCAGAGTCTACAGAAATGCAACAAGAGATGATTGGAGATTGTGGACATGCTACAGAAGGTGGTCAGAGTCTACAGAAATGCAACAAGAGATGATTGGAGATTGTGGACATGCTACAGAAGGTGGTCAGAGTCTACAGAAATGCAACAAGAGATGATTGGAGATTGTGGACATGCTACAGAAGGTGGTCAGAGTCTACAGAAATGCAACAAGAGATGATTGGAGATTGTGGACATGCTACAGAAGATGGCCAGAGTCTACAGAAATGCAACAAGAGATGAACGGAGATTGTGGACAAGCTACAGAAGATGATCAGAGACTATGGGTATGCAACAAGAGATGATCGGAGACTGGACATGCTACAGAAGATGGTCAGAGTCTACAGAATTGCAACAAGAGATGATCAGAGACTGTGGACATGCTACAGAACATGGTCAGAGACTGTGGGCCTGCAACAAGAGATGGTTGGAGAGTCTGGACATAATACAGAAGATGGCTAGAGACTACAGAAACGCTACAAGAGATGATCAGAAACTTTGGACTACAGAAGATGGTCAGACTATGGGCATGCAACAACAGATGGTCAGAGAATATGGACAGGCTACAGAAGATAGTCAGAGACTACGGAGATGCAAAAAATGATGATCAGAAACTGTGGACATGCTACAGAAGAAAGTTAGAGACTGCAGACATAAAACAAGAGATGATCGGATACTGTGGACATGCTACAGAAGGTCATCAGAGACTTTGTGTATGCAACAAGAGATGATCAGAGACTGTGGACATTCACAAAAGATAGTCAGAGACTACAGGGCAGGCAACAACAGATGGTTGGAGACTGTGGACAGACTACAGAAGATGATCAGAGATTACATGCATGCAATAAGAGATTTTCACGGACTGTGGACATCCGACAGAAGATAGTTATGCCGAACGATCGGCCGTCTTTTGTCCAGGGCTGTCGTGTCTATTGAAAACTGCAAAAGACTGCACACGAATTTTGTCGGCCAACAACAGCCGACTGCAGAAGTGATGTCATGTGATGGTTAACTTTCCTTGTCTTTTTTCTTTTCTGAGCATGCCCAGTCTTGCTAATCTGCTGTCTGTCGGCCGAAATCTGTACTGACTGGCGAACAATCGGCTGTTCTGGTGTTGGCCAACAAACATTTTAATGCCTGCATGACAGATTCAACCGAATATTTACGGCCGACAATCGGTACGTGTGTACGGGGCAAGAGACTACAGAAATGCAACAGAAGATGGTTGGAGACTGTGGACAGACTGCAGAAGATAGTCAGAAATAACGGACATGCTTTTGGAGTTTTTGGAGAAGGGGGACTTGCTTCAAGAGACAGTAATTGACTAAAACTGCTGGAGCTTACTGCTATAAAGTCACCTTTACAATGCAATGCTTCTCCAGGTATGGCTCCCTACAGCCTTCCTAAAAATGAATTTACCGCATTTGCCTTCATGTCTCTCAGCAACGTCTATTATAAAGGACCAGAGTAAAAAAAAATATAACAAAAAAACATAAAAAATATAAAAGGGATGGACAGCACAGAAAAAGTAAAACTGAGTGAAGGAAATAAACTGAACAATTTAACTGTCTGAAGGGGCCCCAAGCGTCATACAATAAGTGCCCAAGGAGAACAGACTGGGCACCAGGAATTTAAACAGCACAGAGTGTAACAGAATCCCAAGCAGTGTTAGACAACTGATAAACTGGTTAGTAAGCTAGTCTGGGCTGTCTCTTGTTTTGTGACCTGGAAAATTTGCTGTCAGTGATAACAGAGAACTCCAGACAGCCGGAAACTTTCAAGAAGGGATCCAGGTCCCCAGTATATAATACCATATAAATAGCACAGAGTGCAACAGAATGTTATGCACTATATAACTACCTGTATGCTTGTGATTTTCATTTTATCTGTGCTGCACGGACGTGTGGTGCAAATGCAGTGCACTGGCATTTAGAACTTTACCAACATTAAAATATAAAATACTAAACATACTAATCTTTTATAACAACATGCAGAGTTGCATTAGGTCCTCTGTATTGCGATACAGTTTATACTGTTTATACAGTATATATATATATATATATATATACATATGCATATTAAATTATTTTTGAGGCATTACAGTCATGGAAATCATTAAAACTTCCAATTCCTTCAATTAGGACTGCACATAGCCTGCCTCCTTGTTATACAACGTACAATATTCTGATTAATGAGAAAGAGGTAAGGGGGTAATTAGACTGTAAAATGGGTCAACAAGCCTCCTAATCGTCTCCTGTATGTAGATCAGATCTGAGTTATATTTTACATGTTATGTATTAGTCCACTTACTGTATGTTAACCCTACAGTTTGACCAAACACAACTGCAATGCATTAGTACATCAGAAAACACAATATAATTTACCTGAGTATAGTGATAGAGGAGAGATAGGTTAAAACCCCCGTCAATTTATTTTTGAATGTCTTTGTTCCGTGTAAAGATTTTCTTCTAATCCGGGAAGTGAGTGAAAAACTAAAGTGAAGGGAATTCCCTGTTAGACAGTTGTCACTGCAACAAGGGGTTTCCATTGAAACAGTTAGGCCTAGTTCACAGGGGCATACTTAACCCCTTAGTGACGAAGGGTAAAACAAATGTTAATACCTGAACACAATTTTGCAACTTTGAAATGTGTTAGTAAAACTGTACATATCATCGCAATTACTTTGTGTTGCCAGGTGGATTATACCTTGTTTGTTTCAGGACAAATCAGACGTTCCTTCTTTCTTTTGGTGGTAAATAATACCAGATATCTCCTGAGTTTCTTTTTATTCTAAAAGTAAACTGGCCCAAAATAGTAAAAAAATAACTTTCTTTTTTAAATTAAGCTGTATATTTCTTGCTTTTACCATAATTTATCATCAAAGAACAACCCAAAATAATTATCCTGCTCCTGATGATCGCAGAGATACCACATATGTGTATGTTAGTAGTTGTCTGTACCTGAAGTAAGGCCCAGAAACAATAGAGGAACATTTTGCTAACTAAAACACACTAGCACTGACACTAATTTAACCACTTCCCACCCGCCCTATAGGCAAATGACGGCGGGAAGGTGGTTACATTATCCTGCGTGGGGGGCGCGCAGAGTGGCAATCGGTGATGCGGCGTGTCACTTTGACACGCCGTATCTCTGATCTCGGTAAAGAGCCTACTGACGTAGGCTCTTTACCATGTGACCAGCTGTGCCCAATCACAGCTGGTCACATAGTAAATAGGAAGTGCCGTTGATCGGCTTTCCTCAGTTCGTGCCTGACAGGCACGAGTAGAGGAGAGCCAATCTGCGGCTCGACTGACAGGGGAGGGTCTGCACTGGTAATCAGAGCATTGATTACCAGTGCAGACCCTTAGGGGGGTGCCACTAGAACCACCAGGGATGCCCACCAATGACCCCAGGGATGCCCACCCATGACCCCAGGGATGCCCACCATGGCCACCAGGGATGGTAATCAGTGCTCAGGGAGCCCGCCAGTGCCCTCCCCATCAGTGCTGCCCACCAGTGCCCATCATTGCCATCAGTGCCGCCCACCAGTGCCCATTATTGCCCACCAGTGCTGCCCATCAGTGCCGCCTAACAATGCCCAAAAATGCCACCTATCAGTGCCCACCAATGCTACATATCAGTGCTACCTATCAGTGCCCATCAGTTCTGCATATCAGTGCTGCCTATCAGTGCCGCATATCAGTGCCACCCATCAGTGCCTCCTCATCAGTGCCTGTCAGTGGGGCCTCATCAGTGCAGGAAAAAACTTATCTATTTACAAAATTTTATAACATAAACAAAAAAACTTTTTTTTTTTTTTCAAACTTTTCGGTCTTTTTTATTTGTTTAGCAAAAAAGAGAAAACCTTGCGGTGATCAAATACCACCAAAAGAAAGCTCTATTTGTGGGAAAAAAATGAAATAAATTTGGTTTAGGTACAGTGTTGCATGACCGCGCAATTGTCATTCAAAATGCGACAGCGCTAAAAGCTATAAATTGGCCTGGGCAGGAAGGGGGTGAAAGTGCCCGGTATTGAAGTGGTTAAAAAATGCTTTTTTTTTTTTTAAATCCTTTTCAAAATATACCTACCTTGACCTTTGACCCTAATCTTTGACCCTAACACTAACACTGGCACTAACCTAGATCAAACCTTGATCTAGTCTTTTTTTATTTTTTTATTTAATAATATTATTATTAATAATATATATATATATATATATTTTACGCGCTTTTGTTTATTTACATCTTCATTTCCTGCAATGAGAGAAAGATATCTTGCTCTCGATTCAAAAGAGAAAGAAAACACATGGGCGGGCTGCACAGTGACTAATCACGGTGATATCAGAGGCTATCACAGTGATCAGGTGACCCAGAAAGTCCCGGGTCCCGATCGTTAGTATGAGGCCAGGGGCTCTCGCTGAGGCCCCAGTCTCTGTTCTGAGAGCGCAGTGTGCAGCGTGCTAACAGCACAAAGACACACAGACACGCGGCCTCGCGGATAAAGGCCAACTTCACTTAGACCGCATATCTGCATAAGGAATTAACGCTTGTGCAAGGGCCGTGTTTTCATGGAGAAAAAATTGCAAAAAAATAAAAATAAAAATAATATAGTATATACAATTGCGACTCAAATTATATTGTAATTGAATGTTATTAAAAATTACCTTTCCTTTTTAATCTGCAGCTCTGTCATGTTCTGTAACATTCAATGCAGGATGGCCACCTAGAGACATTCTTTACACAGATGATGTGCAAAACAACCCCCAGAAATGTCATTTCCTGCTTGTGTGATTGGCCCATTGATTTTCCCAGAAGTCTGCACTAAGATATAAATCAGATTTTAGGCATCCCCTGCAACAAAAATGTATTTTTTGATGAGATGCTCCCAATAGGAAATCATGTCTAAAGGGATGCAGACCCTGCAACTGTACTCATTAGTGCCCTGCAAGTGCAGCTGATTGATAATTATAAAGTCACTCCCATACAGATCACTTTGCATATGGACACAAACAAACAGCTATTTCTTTAGAAGAACGGTAGGAATCTGCAACACAGTTTGTTAAAATCCTTGCTATGTACATAGTTTACCCAGAGGGGAATTTTTTTTCTCTCAACAAAACTGGAGTTACTCTTTAGTGCCGGTTCACATTTGTGCGATTGCAGAGATCGCATGTAATTCGGAGCGCACTGCTCCTAAATTACATGCGATCTCATGTGCGGTGCAAATTTCAGCCATACACTTTGTATGGCTGAATTTGCACCGCATCCGCAATAAACACGCACATGAGGCTTTTTTTTATCCGCAGCAGGATCGGATCGCATAGTGGTTCACACTAGTGTGATCCGATTCTGTGCAAACTTGCAGATCGCACTGCGATATGCGATCGCAACTGGGGGTGTCGTTAACTTTTAATTGACACCCCCTGCTTATCGCATATGGCAGTGTGAACTGCCAGAGGTGCAGATGCGATGTGGGATCACGCTCCATATTCGCAGCGTTCCTGCATCGCACAAATGTGAACCGGGCTTTAAGCACATCCCTGTGAATAAAGCCTTACCTTGACCGCTTGATCTGGTGACAGTTGTAAAATAATGGACTTCCCATCACTTCTGTCTTAATGGTCACTAGGACAAATATAGTGGTTCGGGTCTATGTGCTCATAAATGTTTTAGCAATGCAGCTTTTTAACTACTTCAATCCCAGGCACTTTCACTCCGTTCCTGCATAGGCCAATTTTCAGCTTTCAGTTCTGTTGTATTTTGAATGACAATTGCGCGGGCCCATAATACTGTACTCTAATACATTTTTTATCATTTTCTTCACACAAATAGAGCTTTCTTTTCGTGGTATTTAATTACCGCTGGGTTTGCTATTTTTTGCTAAAAAAGACAAAACATTTTTAAAAAAAAAATGTTTTCTTAGTTTCTGTCAGAAAATATAATGTAATAAATAATTTTTCTCCTTCACTGATGTGCACTGATGAGGCTGCACTGATAGGCACTGATGAGGCGGCACTGATAGGCACTGATGGGGTGGCACTAATGAGGAGGCACTAATACGCAGCACTGATAGGTGGCACTGATACGCAGCACTTATGGGCATTGATGGGTGGTACTGATGGGCACTGATATGTGGCACTTATGGGCAATGATAGGTGGCACTGATGGATGGCACTGATGGGAACTGATAGGCAGCACTGATGGGCAGGCACTGAAAGGCAGCACTGATTGGCATAACTGATGGGCACAGAGTGGCATCACTGATGGGCACAGACTGGTCTCAGTGATGGGAACAGAGTGGCATCACTGTTGGGCACTTTTGGGGCTGCATTGTAATCAGGGCACTGTTGATCCGTGCCCTGATTACTTTTACATGTAATCCTTGTGAGGAGATGCTGCTTATCAGCTCTCCTCCCCTCACACTCTGTCAGTGTGAGAGAGGAAAAGCTGATAAACGGCACTTCCTTGTTTACATGTGATCGGCTGTGATTGGACACAGCTGATCACATGGGTAAAGATTTGCGGCTCTTTGCTGAGATCGGGTCCCAGAAACACTGCCCACCCGCGATCGCCACTCTTTATTGGGCACCTTCATATGACGTTGTCCAGGGGTCAAGTCCTGGGGGAAAAAAAGTGTGGAAACTCACCCAAGATAACCTCCCCCCACCTCAAAAATTAGAAAAAAAAGTGTGTGTTCATGTATATATACCTTTTGAGGAGCGAGGGTCACTTGGCGACTTGGTTACCGATCGTGGGCCACAAAGAGTGGAACGGCAGATCAGATGACAGGTCCATGTCAGCATTTGCAGAGCAGACATGGACACAGCCCGCTTTACTCTATGGGCTCTCCAATCTGATCTCCCCAGACAGAAGGGGACAGATCCCCTTCTGTTTTTTTAAATGGATTGAATTGGGTTCCTGCAGGTAACGCTGGCTGCTGCTGTCCCCCAGGTAGGTATGGCTGTTAACTGGCTGTCCTCCAGGGCTGGTACTGCTGGTGGGTACTTCTGGTGGGTACTGCTGGCAGGTACTGCTAGCGGGTACTGCTGGTGGAGACTGCTTGTGGATACTGCTGGCTGGTAATGCTGGTGGGTACTGCTGGCTTGTACTGCTGGTGGGTACTAGTGGTGGCTACTGCTGACTGGTACTGCTGGCGGGTACTGCTGGAGGGTACTGGTGGTGGCTACTGCTGGCTGGTACTGCTGGTGGGTAATGCTGCCTGTTACTGCTGGCTGGTACTGCTGGTGACTACTGCTGTGTGGCTACTGCTGGCTGGTACTGCTGGTGGGTACTGGTGGTGGCTACTGCTGGCTGCTACTGCTGGTGGTGGCTACTGCTGACTGGCACTGCTGGTGGGTACTGCTGGCTGGTACTGCTGGTGGGTACTGCTGGTGGGTACTGCCGTCTGGTACTACTGGTGGGTACTGCTGGCTGGTACGGCTGGCAGGTAATGCTGGCAGGTATTGCTGGTGGGTACTGATAGTGGGTACTGCTGGCTGGTACTGGTGGTGGGCACTGGTGGTGGCTACTGCTGACTGGTACTGCTGGCGGGTATTGTGGCTGATACTGCTGACGGGTAATGCTGGCGGATACTATGGTGGGTTACGTATACTTTGAGTTGCAAATTTCCCTCTCTATTTCTCCTCTATCTCTTCTTAGGTCACAGTATTGAGGATCCTGAAATCCATGCCAGGGGATCTTGGTTGTTAGATACTAACTACCATCCTATTTTTCAGTGGTCACTTCATCCCCCTGACTCAAACAGGTCGCTCAAAGCGGACACATTTCGAAAAATCGCCAATGACGGTAATACCAAGGAGGATCAAACCCTAATGAGGTAATGAAGTCAAGAGGTTAAAGGTTGTATATGGTAACCAAGAAGGAATCCTCAATGTCAGGTAGTTTTGTTGCCTACAATAAATTGCATTGATGCCCCAAAGGGGGAGATATTATATTTATCCCAAGTAGTAGGTAAATTCTAACAAAATACTGTATTACTGTACAATTGATCAATGTGTGGTATCCATGGTGATGAAAATGTCCCCATGTTAATGAGCCCCAGAAGTCAGTCTCCCCTAGGAAAGGTCGCATATATAGTCTCACCTTCCATGGTGGTCAGATAAAAGACTGATCACACGGTGGACTAAAGGAGAACTCTGAGAAAGCTTAGAATACCAACATCACATTGAAATGTCAATTAATAAGAATATATATTCATATTTTATGTTTCATCCAATAGTAGGAGATCAACCTTCCATGCCAGGTCGTTGATTGGTACAGACGATGATGTTTACCAAAAACGCAGTGATCGGATGGGTCATCTTACTCCTTGGAGCCCAGCTCAAAACGGAACCCCTCATTGAATCGGGTCCTTCTTCAGGAATCATGTTGCAAGACGCCCCAAATTCTTGTTGACGGAAAAGAAGATTTTGTTTCAAAAGATCTTTGTGAATTTGATCCGAGAATATCCATTGAGAGGAATCGCATTACCTCCTGTTTTCAGTTGAAGGAGATGTGAGAATGGTACATTGCATATGTGAGCAAAACTCAGTCTAGGTGTATGACACTCTAGACAATGCTGAGACCATTCATTGTTCAACCAACGTTCAAAGAGATTTCTCAGATTCCTGATTGCCAGCATTGTTTTACTGCACTTTGAATGGTAGTTGCAATACCATCGCAGTAGTTAATTTCTGTCTCTATCAAGACTTTAAAAGCTGGAGATGGAGATTTCAAGGAAAATTTTGAGTTTCTTTATCAGGAGATCTAAATTCGAAAGACTAATAAGGAACAGTTTGCAGAGATGTATAGTAACTAAGTAGAACTACTTCACTACTGTACTTAATTACCGAAAGGCGGTATCTGTACTTTCCTAGAGTAGAATTTTTTTCTCCTACTTCCACTTTTACTTCACTACATTTTTTCGATGATTTCAATACTTCTACTCCGATATTTTTTTTTTGTGCTGCATAGTTACTCGTTACTATTATAAAGATTACCACTGCCAGAACAGTAGATGGCAGGTTTCATGAAACTCAAAACATGTGTATTATCAGCGCATACGAAAATAAATTCTACTGTATGTATAAATAAAAGCTGCATTTGAAAAAATAAAAAACAATATGATGTTCAAACTTTTGACTTCTTTCTTTAATAACTACATAACACAGTACTTGTACTTTTACTTTCAGTACTTGAGTAGCAATTTTTTTTTCAAAACTACTGGTACTTTTACTTTCAGTACTTGAGTAGCAAAATTTTTAAAAAAACTACTTGCAATACTTAAGTACAAAAAATGTTAAATACTTTAGTATTTCTACTCAAGTCACTTTTTGATCGAGCACTTCCACTTCTACTCAAGTCACTTTTTGATCGAGCACTTGTACTTTTACTCAAGTATGGGTTTCGAGTACTTTATACAACTCTGACAGTTTGTGACATAGCTAACACTAGCAAAGTCGCTACGAACTTACATTTGGAACTGATTTTTCATTGCACCGCTTTACTTAAAACTTATGAAAAATTCCCAATATGAACTATTCTCTTATAAAAAGAGGACAAGACATTTTTTTTCTTTTCTTTTTCTCTTGACCTTATTCCCAGATATGTCTAAGGTTGTTCACCTGAATACTGGGAAGAAGGGGGGGGGGATATGTCAGGATTATTGGGTAGATTAAATAAAAGAAAAATGGAATTATAAAGGCCATGTATATTCAGTCCTATATAGAGATTTTGAACAGTATAGCATCCGTTTTGTATGGGGTCATTAAAAGTTTGTTCTTTTGCAAGATGCCTTTACAGAGAGTCTTGAAATTTCAATAGAAGATTTCTGTCTTCTTTAGTCATAAATAATGAGGCCTTTTTACATCTCATCAGATAAGAAATAATGGTAGTGCCAGTCTGTCTGTATTTTACAATGAACAATAGTTCAGTGTATTCATCAGACTCATTTAAACTATATTTTTAAAGATACATTTTATCATATGTAGCAATAATTATATGTGTGTGTAGCATATACATCGTTCTAGGAGTGTATTATATACCATATTTTGGTTTTATATTTGTATACAGTAATAATCTTACTTAGATAAAGCTAAGTACTAATTCCACTTAAATTACCTCATTTTAGAAACGTATGTGTAGGTCTTGTTAAAGTTTTATGACCGCTATAGATCTTCCAATCCTAGACACAATGTCTGAAGTGTTTGAAAGGATTTTGATAATTTAAGGATTTTCACTAGCCAGAGGTCATAGGTTATCTTTAAAAAAAAATAGTACAATCGTATTCTATATACTGAATCTAAAGAGTAATACAATACTACCCCCTTTGGTGACTACTACTAAATGCAGTTTCGGGGTAAATCAGTAAGTTCCAATCTATATATATATTGTATTATTAATATATCCTTATTAAATGCCATTACCAGGTTCAATCCCTGCCAAGATACATGATGGAGATATTGGATGGACATGTATGTACTTTAAGAGTATGGACAGGTTTTTATGTTGTTTTTATGATTATTCTTAATTGAGGAAATGATCATATAATTCTAATATCCAAAATACTGGATGATTAGTAGGGGTGTTGCCAATGACCTCACTAGTTAATGGATAAGTAATCCCAACCAATGGGGATAAAGTTCCTCCTTCTGGGTTCGGCTCATGGTAATTTTACTGTCCTTTTGTTCAATACAATATAAAAAGGGAATCCCAGATGTAATAGGGCACACACACATTATGACAACATTCATTACACTTACAACACACACGCTACTCACATCCATACATATACTCATCTTTACATACTCCATCTTGCTCCATCCTGTCTCTGAAACTTTGAAGGACGCCAAACGAAACTCCTCCCTAACTGGCCACCATTTTGGGAAGGCAGCCATCTTAAGGACTCTGGTAATGACCATTTTAAGCTAGCAGCCATTTTAAATGAGGTAAATATACCTTGCTGTTTATTTTTATTATTATTTACTTTTGTTTATTTCTTTCCTTATATGTTTTAAATTTCATATTTAAGGGTAATAAGATTACAATCCCAGCCGTATGAACCATATCAGATTTTTCTCTAAAAACTGATTTTTGTTTTTATACATTTTTATTAATATCAGATTTAGCGCAATATTAGCGTATTAGTCTCCTGTTTTGCATAGCCTATTCTCACTCCAACTGCAGCGGAGTGACTGTTGGCTGCGCAATTCGCAGACAATTCTTGTCTGATTATATAGAACACTTATCTATGGTTTCTACTATACCTGGGGAAAACGTAATCTTGCTTTCATTTTTAATGTTATCATTGAGCTACATATCACATTGCATTCATCATTTTAAGTTTGTATTTTAAGTAAAGTTACCTCTTTGTGTCACCTCAAGTCTAATCATTTATTGTGAATACATGTCTTGTGAATAAATATTCTTATATATTCCCTACTGTAGACTGTAAAATAATTAGTTACATATTGTTTTATGGAAATAAGTTGAGATTCTCCTACCTTACAGATCTTTGCTTATTTACATAGATAGACACTGTTATATTAGAGCAGTATAAATATTCTGACACCCCCACAAGGTTACCGCCCAGGTGGACCTTGCTGAGGACTGGACGTGACATTCACAATCCAATAGAAACAGGGTTTTACACTTCCATACAGTGTACACAAAAATATACAATGTGGGACAATCCCCCCTCACCCTTAGCATCCAATCCACATACATATATACATCCCATGATAAGTTTCTCTTAAGGCAGACAGACAGAACAACATGAGGTCATTAACATTTAACAATGAGACAATCCACATTCCCTCCCAATCCACAAACAATAGGGAAAACCTGTCTGACATTGAGGGATATGTAATACACACATTATTTAGGAATTACAGATTTCATGGCAATGAGAATAAATCTTCATATTTCTATATGGAGATATTTCTGACTAATATGACTGTCCCATCTGAAGCAATTCAAACCATTAATTATCTGTTTTTCACTTCCAGTGACGGTGAATACCGTCACACATCTTCTCCCGCAAAGGTAGACGAACCAGGTACCAGACCTCCAATCAGTCTGTGCCTGAGTTAGTCGGGTAACAAGTCCCAAAGAGTCAATCCATCATGGCAGCTTCCTTGATAAAGTTCCACATAGTTTGTAAGTTTGTCCTGGCAAGGCGCATGGAGCTCTCATAGCCGATTAGTCTGTAAAAGTCTGGTTTGGGCAGACACAGGGTGACTTAGACATAAGAGGAGCCTAGTAGGCTGAGAGAGGAACTTTCCAACCTCTCTAAGGTAGGCTGTGTTCCACAGGCCCTCTCAATGTCTGCACCCATCCAGTACCCCAAACAAATTGTCCAGAAAACAGCGTTACTCACCCAGCCAACCTCTGCCTCTCTCGCAGAACATACCCGCCGCTGGGGATAAGTGTGGACTGGCTCTTCTCCTGGGAGTCCTTTCAGCTACTGGAGAGAAGACAGGGTGGTGGGGCTCACTTTGCCAGGCTGTTGGGGATCTGGGCCGACTGTCCAGCATCCCTGGGGTATAAAAGTGAAGACTGTAGTCCCAACCACTATCACAGGAACTCCATCTTTTGTATGTTGAGGGCAGAGGCCAACCGCACTCTGCTCTGTTGCCAGCTCTTCTGCTGGGTTGGGGTTATCTTTCTGGGGAACCAACTGCTTCTCGGAAGGGGATTCAGCTACTCCATCTTCCTTACCTACATCTGGCGGTTGGGACAACCTTTCTCCGGTACTGTCTCCCAGATGCACAGATCCTGGCTGGGGAAGAAAGACAGTTTCCTCCGCTCTGATTGACTGTTGGGGAGGGAGGACAGCAATCTCCTCTCCCTTCTCACCCTGGGCCTCAGGAACTGCCACAGGTGTGGGGCAGAGGTCGTTGACTCTCAGCGCTTCAGCTGGGTTGGGGTCGGCGAATACTACCCCCAGGACCTGGTTGTGGGTCTGCTGTAGAGAGGAGGGAACGCTTACCTCCTCCTGGTATTCCTGTGGGGTAGGTTGGGGATCTGGACCGGCCGTCTAGCATCCCTGTAGATCTGGTGCAGAGACCGCAGTCCCATCTGCACCATTGGGGTCAGGGCTGTTGTCTCCCTGTGGTTGGGGAGAAGGATTAGTTGTCTCCACTCCCTGGAAGGTACACTGCCGCTGGGGAGGAAGGACGCTACCTTCAGCTCCCTGTAACACATACTGCCGCTGGGGAGGAAAGACGACACATTCGACTCCCTGTGACTCTGTCTGCCGCTGGGGAGTAGATCCGACTGTCTCTATTCCCAGTAACTCCTGCTGTAGCTGAGGATCAAGGCCAGCTGCCCAGCTTCCCTGTAGGGCCGGGAGAGAGACCTTGTCCCATGTCCACCTGCCATCGGTGGGTCTTCCAAGTACCACCAGTCTGTAATGTCTCTCCAACTGAAGGCACAATAAAAAGCATGTGGATCATAAATCATAAAGTCCTTAAAAGCTGATTTCCAAAGTGAAAAACAGGAATATTTAAAACGACACTGCAAACGTGACTCCTCCACCACAGATAATACAGCCTCTCACCTCCTGTATTCGACCACTAGGGGTCACAACACTTTGTATCAGTAAGCAGCCAGAAGATCTGAATATCCAGGATCCAACAGGTTCACAGAAACTCGTGTATGGCAATCCAGAAAAGATAAATGAAACGATCTAATGCTCTCCGCTTAATTAAGGACATTTATTAAAGTAAAAAATAAAGCATCACTCACAAGCAAGGCACTGTCACAGTGCCAGATGAAAGCGAAAGTGCAGACATGTGTTCCAGGATCTCAGAGAGCTGCGGGTGACATCAGACTCCTTCCCCCGTATGCATTACGTCAATAAGCATGACTTCCTCAGCAGGGGTACCCCTGCTGAGGAAGTCATGCTTATTGACGTAATGCATACGGGGGAAGGAGTCTGATGTCACCCGCAGCTCTCTGAGATCCTGGAACACATGTCTGCACTTTCGCTTTCATCTGACACTGTGACAGTGCCTTGCTTGTGAGTGATGCTTTATTTTTTACTTTAATAAATGTCCTTAACCACTTTACCACCGGAGGATTTTCCTGCTAAAAGACCAGGGGTTATTTTGCGATTTTTTACTGCGTGACTTTAACGGACAATCGCGCGGTCGTGCGACGCTGTACCTAAACGAATTTCACGTCCTTTTTTTCCCACAAACAGAGCTTTCTTTTGGTGGTATTTGATCACCTGTGCGATTTTTTGATCACGCGCTATAAACAAAAAAAGAGCGTAATTTTTGCAAAAACAACAATATTTTTCACTTTTTTTTATATGAAATTCCCCCAAAAAAAAATGTAAAAATCAAAATTTTTTAAAATTTTCGGCCAATTTGTTTTACGCTACCTATGTTTGGTAAAAAAAATCGCAAAAAGCGTATTTTGATTGGTTTGCGCAAAAGTTATCGCGTTTACTAACAAAGGGAAAGATTTTTGTCATTTTTGGTGTTTTTTTTTTTAACGAGTAATGGCGGCGATCTGCGATTTTTTTTGCGGTACTGCGACATTGCGGCGGACAGATCGGACCCTTGACTGACATTTTTGACACTTTTGGGGGTACCAGTGACATTACTGCAGTAATCAGTGCTATATATATGCACTGTTACTGCAAAAATGACACTGGCAGGGAAGGGGTTAACAGTATTGGACAGGGAGGGGTTAAGTGTGTCCTAGGGGCGTGATTCTAACTGTGTAGGGATAGGTCTACTAGTGTAAAAACAAAGATCAACAGTTCTACATAGTAGAACTGTTTGATCTTCACTTTTACACAGGGAGAACTGACAGGTGGCTTGTTTACACAAGCCGCTCTGTCTTTCTCCCGCTGTAGCGGCGATCGTAGTGTGACCGGCGGACATCGGGTCCGCCAGTCACACTCCCGCACTCCTCCGTGAACGAGCCGAGGCGGGCGCGCGCCTCGGCGGGCGCGCGCCCGCCCGCTATTGGCTCTGGAAGGAGTGACAGGCGAGCGACGTAGACCTACGTCACTCTGCCTGGCCGGGGCCAACTGCCGCAGTAAATATACTGTGCGCAGTCGGCAAGCGGTTAATTAAGCGGAGAGCATTAGATCGTTTCATTTATCTTTTCCGGATTGCCATACACGAGTTTCTGTGAACCTGTTGGATCCTGGATATTCAGATCTTCTGGCTGCTTACTGATACAAAGTGTTGTGACCCCTAGTGGTCGAATACAGGAGGTGAGAGGCTGTATTATCTGTGGTGGAGGAGTCACGTTTGCAGTGTCGTTTTAAATATTCCTGTTTTTCACTTTGGAAATCAGCTTTTAAGGACTTTATGATTTATGATCCACATGCTTTTTATTGTGCATTTTATACATTTTAATGTGAATGATTTTATGCACTATTTGTAATTTTATAGCGCTGCACTTTATTTTCTTTTACTGCATATTATAGGTTTTGGTAGGTTTGACCTATCCTGGTGTACAGCTGCTTACCCATCCATTTGATTTTAAGCGCTGAATTTTTATTTTTATTGTATCTCCAACTGAAGGGTTGTGGGTCTGGATCTGCCACCCAGCTTGCAGGGTAGATTGGGGTGGAATGGAGCAGAGCAGGCGTTGGTAGTCCTGTTCCAGTTCCCACTCTATTATGACCAGATGAATCAGGTCTGACCCCAGGTCATCCGCTCTGGGGAGACCCAGTAGGGCTTTCCTGGTGTCGTGGATTTCCTAGCACCGAAACCCAAATTCTCTCCCCTCAAAGGCCTCCCACAGCAAGCCTGGGCCACTATAGTCCCCACCTTCAGGCATATTGTCGTCAGCCATCCAGTGGTCGCACCGAGTGGCATACCACTTTAGTCCCCGGTAAGCTTCATCTAGCCATGACTCCTTCAAAATCAGGTCCCACAGCTCCGTCACCCACTCATCCAGGGGTTGCTCTCCTAGGAAAGGTAACCATAGGGCAACGTATACCTGGAATCGCTGTTCTTCGCTGGGAAGGTTCTCTCTCCACCTCCACTGCCCATCCTCTAAAGCCTCATACCACATTTCCTTTCGAGTGACATCACCTTCGTTCAGTATGGCTTCCTCTGATACAGGCCCATCCTGTTGGGCCAAGTGTTGCTGCAACCTCCAAAGAAACTCCTTCTCATATGGGGACACTGCACGGGTGTTAGCTCGCTCCATAACTTTACCGGTGTCTCCGAGCTGCTTCTCCTCGCACTAGGACGCCATCCCACCGCTGCCACCAATGTAACGGATCAACCGACACCCTGACTGGGCACCTCCGTTAAAGGATGCTCCTAGTGCTTCCCGAGGGCTCCAAGCACTCCACCAGACACCGTAACTGCCTCAGACCCCACAAATCGCCACAGCTTGGTTAGGGTCTCGCCGTCTCCTATCCACCCTAGACCTACGACAAGGCTCCAGGTTCCCGTGGGTGAACCTCTCTTTTCCCAGAGAGGGCAGCAGGAACAAGCTCTACACAAGCTCTTAGAAGAGTTTAGTGATTATCCAGGGGAGTATGGAATACCATAGCAATCCCTTGTAGCATATTCCCCCAATAAGAGACAGGACTCTAGATTGAGGGTGAACTAACTCTTTATTAAACAAGAAACAGACTTATATACAGTTTTCCCCCATAAGGTTACCGCCCAGGTGGACCTTGTTGAGGACTGGACGTGACATTCACAATCCAATAGAAACAGGGTTTTACACTTCCATACAGTGTACACAAAAATATACAATGTGGGGCAATCCCCCCTCCCCCTTAGCATCCAATCCACATACATATATACACCCCATAATAAGTTTCTCTTGTAATTTGCCACCGTTGCCTGTCACCAGGCGCAGCTTGTCATTTTCAAATGTCGCCTGCACCAAAATGCAGCTTTCCACTTGCCAATGTCGCCTGCCACCAGATGCAGCTTGCCACTTTCCACTGTCACCTGCCACAAGATGCAGCTTGCCACTTGCCACTGTAGCCTGCCACTAGATGCAGCGTGCCACTTGCCACCATCTCCTGCCACCAGATGCAGCTTGTCACTTGCCACCATTGCCTATCACCAGTTTTAGCTTGTCACTTTCCACCGTTGCCTGTCACCAGATGCAGCTTGTCACTGTCCACCATCACCTGCCACCAAATGCAGCTTGCCACTTGCCACTGTCGTTTGCCACCAGATGCAGCTTTGTCACTGGCCATTGTTGCCTGCCACCAGATGTAGTCTCCCAGTATTGAGGCCTGCCACCAGATGCAGCTTGTCACTTGCCACCTTTGCCTGTCACCAGATGCAGCTTGTCACTTTCCACCGTCACCTGCCACCAAATGCAACTTTTCACTTGCCACTGTCACCTGCCACCAGATGAAACTTGTCACTTGCCACCATCACCTGCCAACAGATGCAGCTTCCCAGTGTTGCGGCCAGTCACCAGATGCATCTTCCCACTTTCCTGCCATCAGATGCAACTTCCAGTGTTGTGGCCTGCCACCAGATGCAGCTTGCCACAGGGCACTGTCGCTTGCCACCAGATGTAGCTTCCCAGTATTGCGGCCTGCCACCAGATGCAGCTTGTCACTGTCACCTGCCACCAGATGCATTTTGTCACTTTCCACTGTTGCCTGTCACCAGATGCAGCTTGTTCCTTTCCACTGTTTCCTGCCACCAAATGCAGCTGGGCACTTGCCAACATCGTCTGACACCAGATGCAGCTTCTCACTTGCCACTGTCACCTGCCAACAGGTGCAACTTGTCACTTGCCACCATCACCTGCCACTAGATGCAGCTTGTCACTTGCCACCATCACCTGCCAACAAATGCAGCTTGTCACTTGCCACCATCACCTCCCATCAGATGCATCTTCCCAGTGTTGCGGCCTGCCACCAGATGCAGCCTGTCACTTGCTACTGTCCCCTACCACCAGATGCAGCTTGTCACTTGCCACTGTCACCTGCCACCAGATGCAGCTTGTCACTTTCCACCATTGCCTGTCACCAGATGCAGCTTGTCACTTTCCACCATCGCCTGCCAGCAAATGAAGCTTGCCACTGTCGCCTGCCACCAGATGCAGCTTGCCACTTGCCACCAGATGCAGCTTGTCACTTGCCACCATCACCTGCCACCAGATGCAGCTTGTCACCTGCCACTGTCACCTGCCAGCAGATGCAGCTTCCCAGTGTTGTGGCCTGGCACCATATGCATTTTCCCATTATCCTCTCACTGGAGGAAGCTTCCCCAGTGTAGCCTGCCACCAAAAAATACCAGATCCAGCTTGTCATTTTTATAATTTAAATATAAAGGCAATTTGCAAGTGTTTTTTGTTAGCAGTGAAAGACTTAAATTTCTTCTTTCTACCTCTGCTCAGTGCTACGGCATCTGAGCAGGTAAACCAGCATAAGTGCAGTTGCTGGGTCCTATCCCAGAGTGAGAGGCAGAACAGCGTTGATGTGGGGGGAGCAGTGAGAGATGATGTATTCTCTATGCTTGCCTGCCGCAACTTTTATAGAGCAGCCTTCATGGTCCGGCTGTGAGGGCGGATCAGCGCTGATGCGGGAGAGATCATGTCATCTTTCTGCTCAACCTCCGCACCTCTTACAGTGCAGCCTTGAGGGCCGGCTGCAAAGAAGACATGAACTGGCATCAGTCTGAGACCCTGGGGTTGGGGACCCCCGCTTTAGGCGATGAGATTCGAAGAAATTTACAATAGTAAAGCTGGCCAAAGATGGATCAAAATTCAGCCAGTTCCACGGGGACCGACCAAATTTCAATCCATGTAATTTCGATCCATGCAATTGCGATCCATGTAATTTCGAAGTTACAATTGACTTCTGTCAAATGGAAATGATGGAAAACTTTTGTCAACCAGCAGCTGCAGCCAATCTGCTGCAGCCTCTGATCATTGTACAGTATTCTGGCGGCCAGTGTTGCTAACCGTCAGGGAGAGGGTGCAAACAAGCGGAGCTTTACCTATTGGGTGGAGCTCCTCTTTATATCTGTAATTTTGTAACCTTTGGAAATGCCAGTAAATTTTCAGTGTCTTGTCAGTAAATTTCAATCTGGTAGGTTGGCAACACTGCTGGCAGCAGAGGAGTCCCCGCTGTCAAGATACAGTGTCACAGTGGGGAAGATTCTTCCATCCACCTCACTTGTGTGGATGGGGGAATCTGTTTGTTTTTTTTGGCTGATCAAAAAAAAAAAAAGAGTAGTCATCTATGGCCAGCATAAATTATGATAATAACTTAAAGTGGAGCACCACCCAAAAGGGCATGGTCTGCTTGTTTGCACCCCCCCCCCCCACTACCACATTTTGGTTTTGACAATTACCCACTTCCCACTTCTGGGTCAAATCGATGGGGCAATCAACGAGGATGTTTGGCCTCTCCTCCTTCCCCCCACAGCCTTCTGGGACACACATGTCCTAGAAGAGTGCAGGACCATTTACAAATCGGCTCAAGTGAGGACATTGCTGGATTCCTGGACAGGTAAGTGTGCTTATATTAAAAGTCAGCAGCTACAGAATTTGTAGGATCGATTGGAAAATAAAAATCAATAAATAATCTCATTTATTTGCAGTGCAGCACAGAAAAATAAGATGATGGTCATACATTGGTCATTTGATGAAATCTATAAAACATGTCCAAGGTCAGTGTGGGACTGTAGCCCAATCAGGGACAATCCCACAATGATCAGGACTGAACCCCAATCAGAGGCAATCCCAGAATGATCAGAACTGTACCCCAATCAGAGACAATCCCACAATGATCAGGACTGTACCCCAATCAGAAGCAATCCCACAATGATCAGGACTGTACCCCAATCATAGATAATCACACAAAGATCAGGACTGTACCCCAATCAGAGACAACCCCACAATGATCAGGACTGAACCCCAATCAGAGGCAATCCCAGAATGATCAGGACTGTACCCCACTCAGAGATAATTACACAAAGATCAGGACTGTACCCCAATCAGAGACAACCCCACAATGATTAGGACTGTACCCCAATCAGAGGCAATACCACAATGATTACCATTGTACTCCAATCAGAGACAATCACACATAGATCAGGACTGTACCCCAATCAGAGGCAATCCCACACTGATCAGGACTGTACCCCAACCAGGGACAATCCCACACTGATCAGGACTGTACCCCCAATCAGGGTCAATCCCACATGGATCAGGACTGTACCCCAATCAGAGACAATCCCACACTGATCAGGACTGTACCCCAATCAGGGACAATCCCACGCTGATCAGGACTGTACCCCAATCAGAGACAATCACACAAAGATTAGTACTGTACCCCAATTAGAGGCAATCCCACAATGATCAGGACTGTACCCCAATCAGAGGCAATCCCACAATGATCAGGAGGACTGTAACCCAATCAGGGACAGACCCACACCGATCAGGACTGCGCCCCAATCAGAGGCAATCCCACAATGATCAGGAGGACTGTACCCCAATCAGAGACAATCCCACACTGATCAGGACTGTGCCCTAATCAGAGACAATCCCACAATGATCAGGACTGTACCCCAATCAGTGACAATCCCACACTGATCAGGACTGTACCCCAATCATAGACAATCCCACACTGATCAGGACTGTGCCCCAATCAGGGACAATCACACAAAGATCAGGACTGTACCCCAATTAGGGACAATCCCACAATGATCAGGACTGTACCCCAATTAGGGACAATCCCACAATGATCAGGACTGTACCCCAATCAGAGACAAACCCACAATGATCAGGACTGTACCACAATCAGAGGCAATCCCACAATGATCAGGACTGTACCCCAATCAGGGACAATCCAACACTGATTAGGGCTGTACCCCAATCACAGACAATCACACAAAGATTAGTACTGTACCCCAATTAGAGGCAATCCCACAATGATCAGGACTGTACCCCAATCAGGGACATTACCACACTGATCAGGACAGTACCCCAATCAGAGGCAATCCCATAATGATCAGGAGGACTGTACCCCAATCAGGGACAGTCCCACACTGATCAGGACTGTACCCCAATCAGAGGCAATCCCACAATGATCAGGAGGACTGTACCCCAATTAGAGACAATCCAACACTTATCAGGACTGTACCCCAATCAGGGACAATCCCACAATGATCAGGACTGTACCCCAATCAGAGGCAATCCCACACTGATCAGGACTGTATCCCAATCAGGGACAATCCCACAATGATCAGGACTGTACCCCAATCAGAGACAATCACACAAAGATTAGTACTGTACCCCAATTAGAGGCAATCCCACAATGATCAGGACTGTACCCCAATCAGGGACAATCCCACACTGATCAGGACAGTACCCCAATCAGAGGCAATCCCACAATGATCAGGAGGACTGTAACCCAATCAGGGACAGACCCACACCGATCAGGACTGCGCCCCAATCAGAGGCAATCCCACAATGATCAGGAGGACTGTACCCCAATCAGAGACAATCCCACACTGATCAGGACTGTGCCCTAATCAGGGACAACCCCACAATGATCAGGACTGTACCCCAATCAGAGACAATCCCACAATGATCAGGACTGTACCCCAATCAGTGACAATCCCACACTGATCAGGACTGTACCCCAATCATAGACAATCCCACACTGATCAGGACTGTGCCCCAATCAGGGACAATCACACAAAGATCAGGACTGTACCCCAATTAGGGACAATCCCACAATGATCAGGACTGTACCCCAATTAGGGACAATCCCACAATGATCAGGACTGTACCCCAATCAGAGACAAACCCACAATGATCAGGACTGTACCACAATCAGAGGCAATCCCACAATGATCAGGACTGTACCCCAATCAGGGACAATCCAACACTGATTAGGGCTGTACCCCAATCACAGACAATCACACAAAGATTAGTACTGTACCCCAATTAGAGGCAATCCCACAATGATCAGGACTGTACCCCAATCAGGGACATTACCACACTGATCAGGACAGTACCCCAATCAGAGGCAATCCCACAATGATCAGGAGGACTGTACCCCAATCAGGGACAGTCCCACACTGATCAGGACTGTACCCCAATCAGAGGCAATCCCACAATAATCAGGAGGACTGTACCCCAATTAGAGACAATCCAACACTTATCAGGACTGTACCCCAATCAGGGACAATCCCACACTGATCAGGACTGTACCCCAATCAGGGACAATCCCACAATGATCAGGACTGTACCCCAATCAGAGGCAATCCCACACTGATCAGGACTGTATCCCAATCAGGGACAATCCCACAATGATCAGGACTGTACCCCAATCAGAGGCAATCCCACACTGATCAGGACTGGACCTAATCAGGGACAATCCCACAATGATCAGGACTGTACCCCATTTAGAGGCAATCCCAAAATGATCAGAACTGTACCCCAATCAGAGACAATCCCACAATGATCAGGACTGTACCCCAATCAGGGACAATCACACACTGATCAGGACTGTACCCCAACCAGTGACAATCCCACACTGATCAGGACTGTACCCCAATCAGTGACAATCCCACACTGATCAGGACTGTACCCCAATCAGGGACAATCCCACAATGATCAGGACTGTACCCCAATCAGGGAAATCCCACAATGATCAGGAGATTCAGGACTTTACCCCAATCAGGGACAATCACACACTGATCAGGACTGCACCCCAACCAGTGACAATCCCACACTGATCAGGACTGTACCCCAATCAGTGACAATCCCACACTGATCAGGACTGTACCCCAATCAGGGACAATCCCACAATGATCAGGACTGTACCCCAATCAGGGAAATCCCACAATGATCAGGAGATTCAGGACTTTACCCCAATCAGGGACAATCACACACTGATCAGGACTGTACCCCAACCAGTGACAATCCCACACTGATCAGGACTGTACCCCAATCAGTGACAATCCCACACTGATCAGGACTGTACCCCAATCAGGGACAATCCCACAATGATCAGGACTGTACCCCAATCAGGGAAATCCCACAATGATCAGGAGATTCAGGACTTTACCCCAATCAGGGACAATCCCACACTGATCAGGACATTCAGGACTGTACCCCAATCAGGGACAATCCCACACTGATCAGGACTGTACCCCAATCAGGGACAATCACACACTGATCAGGACTGTACCCCAATCAGGGACAATCCCACAATGATCAGGACTGTACCCCAATCAGGGACAATCCCACAATGATCAGGAGATTCAGGACTTTACCCCAATCAGGGACAATCCCACACTGATCAGCAGCACACAGTATCTGTTGTCTGTCTTGCTGGTGATGGGACCGATGATGTCCACAATCGGTGCGCAGAGGTGACTCCAGCGAAGGAGATCGGAGCTCCTCGGACGGACGCTGCATGAGCTGTCAGCGCTGGAGGGGGCAGCGCAGGGGTTAACGTTAACCCTTTGGTGCACACGCTCCACCCCGAGGTATTTGCGTCACTGGGAGGTTCCTGTGGCTGCTGGGTGACACCTAGAGCAGCGCTGTGCTGTTTCACTCTATCTTTGCAAGCGCAGAGAGAACACCGGCTGGGCTTCCCAGGATCATCATCATCATCATTCCTGCACCCGCACAGCAGGGCTCCCCTCTATACATCCAGCAAGGTGCAGAAGTCTTCATCCCAGCATTGCTCACCCCATCCATTGTCAGTTCAGGGTTACTGCAGAACTAGAAGAGTGAGGGAATCCCCAGCGGTCGGCAATGACTGGGAAGTAAGCAGGTGCAGAGGGACTGGCATTGCACACATCATGCTTCTACAAACTTGAGGACTGGAGCTTAGCGCTGGGACTATTACTGAACCATCATCAGAGAGGAGAGGAGCTGATCCTGCAGAGATGTCAGAACCAGCGCTGGACTTCTCCAAAGTGGAAAGTTTTTTGGACAGCCACCCAGATCTGTTTGAGGATTATCTGATCAGGAAAGGCAAGCAGTGCATGGTGGAGAAGTGGCTGAAGAGGAACCAACTACCCAAGACACCCCTTAACTCCAGCACTGATGACAAGAACAAGGACTCTTGGGGGAGTAGAGGTGAAGGGTTGCAGAGGAGAGCATCCCAAAAGGAGCTGAGGAAAAGCTTTGCCAGGTCCAAGGCCATCAATGTCAATAGGACCTATGATGAGCATGTCAACTCTAGAGCCCAAGAACCTCTGACTAGCATGAGAAGAAGAGCATTGCTCAGAAAGGCCAGTTCTCTTCCACCAACCACAGCTCACATCCTCAGTGCATTGTTGGAATCCAGGGTCAACATACCCCAATACCCATCCACTGCCATTGACTACAAGTACTACCTGAAAGAGAACAATGAGAGGGAGTTCTTCCTGGAGTTGGTGAAGGACATCTCCAATGAACTCAACCTCACCAGTCTTTGCTATAAGATCTTGATCTTCGTGTGCATCATGGTGGACGCTGACCGCAGCTCTTTGTTCTTGGTGGAAGGCACAGCCAACAAGAAAAGTTTGGTCTCAAAGTTCTTTGATGTTCATGCAGGGATCACTCTAATGCCTTCCTGCAGCAGGGAGAACTCCAATGAAGTCCAGGTGCCCTGGGGAAAGGGCATCATCGGTTATGTTGCTGAGCATGGAGAGACGGTCAATATCCCTGATGCTTACCAGGTAGGTCAATGTTCTTCACCTGGTGCCTCACTGTAAATTAAAGGGCATTGTCCGTTATGTTGCTGAGCATTGAGAAACCGTCAATATCCCTGATGCTTACCAGGTAGGTCAATGTTCTTCACCTGGTGCCTCACTGTAAATTAAAGGGCATTGTCCGTTATGTTGCTGAGCATTGAGAAACCGTCAATATCCCTGATGCTTACCAGGTAGGTCAATGTTCTTCACCTGGTGTCTCATTCTAAGGGAATTATCAGTTATGTTGCTGAGCATGGAGAAACTGTCAATATCCCTGATGCTTACCAGGCAGGTCAATGTCCCTTACGTGCTGCCTCACTAGAGTCGGTTCACACTAAGGCGACGCGACTCCTTACTACTTCGGGGGCGACTTGTGCATTACCATGCACCACGACTTCGGAGCGACTTGCAGGGACTTCACATAATGGAAGTCTATGCAAGTCGCTCCGAGGTCACCCCGAAGTAGTACAGGACCCTTTTTCTAAGTGGGAGCGACTTGTGTCTCTTCTATCACAGTTCATTCACACTGCCGTGACAGGATTTTGTGGGGCGACCTGTGAAGTCGCGGTGCACAGCGTGCACCGCGACCTCGGCGCGACTTGCACGGACTTCATATAATTGAAGTCAATGCAAGTCGCCTCCAGGTCGCCCCAAAGTAGTACAGGACCCTTTTTCTAAGTCGGAGCGACTTGTGTCGCTCCTATTAGAACGGGTCCTGTACTACTCAATGGCGAGTGACCGACCGCGACTTGTCAGGCGACCAAGTCGCCCTAGTGTGAATGGACCCTTAGAACGGGTCCTGTAGCGGTCAATGGACTGCGAGGGAGCACGACTTGTCAGGCTGACAAGTCGCCTGACAAGTCGCGCTAGTGTGGACCGGCTCAAGGCAAAGAGTTATGTTGCTGAGTACTGAGTATGGAGAAAGGGTCAATACAGTATTATTATTATTATATAGGATTTATATAACATTAACAGTTTGCGCAGTGCTCTACAAAGTAAAGAGAGACAATACAGTTATGATTCAAGACAAGAGGGTCCCTTATTCTTACCAGGTAGGTCAATGTTCCGCACCTGGTGCCTCACTGTAAAGAAAAGGGCATCATCAGATATGTTGCTGAGCATGGAGAAAGGGTCAATATTATTATTACTATACAGGATTTATATAGCATCAACAGTTTGTGCAGTGCTTTGCAAATAAAATGGAGACAAAACAGTTACGATTCAAGACAAAAGGGTCCCTAATGCTTACCAGGTAGGTCAAGGTTCCATACCTGGTGCCTTATTGTAAGGCTTGGTTCGAATATATGTTAATCGGATGTGTTTTGAACCGCATCTGATTCGTATAACGTGAACCGAACCAGCTTGCAATGGAGTCAGTCCAAACATGTCCGGGGTGGCCTTGGTCCATTTTTTAAAAGAATCCTGTGCGATTTTTAGGTCTGGTTCAGGTAGGAATTCAAGTAAAAATTTCGCACTTGAATCGCACCTAAAACGGTGAACAAAGCTGCACCAGACTACTCTTAAAAACTGACTGCAGCCGGAGATGTACCTAGCCTATGGGAAAGGGTATCATCATTTATGTTGATGAGCATGGAGAAATTGTCAATATCATTATTGTTATTATACAAGATTTATAAAGCGTCAGCAGTTTGTGCAGTGCTTTAGAAAATAAAGGGAGACAATACAGTTACGATTCAAGATAAGAGGGTCCCTGATGCTTACCATGTAGATCAATGTCCCTTACCTGATGGCTCAGTATAAGTATTCAGTTAATGACTAGTTGTGGTGGACATCATTTGCTGGACTGATTGCCCAGGCAGATTACAGTAATCTTTCTAAAAAATGCGTTGGGTTCCCAGTTGCATTGATTCGCAAGAGATCCAACTCGCTGATGGTCAATGAGTCTTTGACACCTAATGACTTTGACTAGTGCTTAAGCCTATGGGAATTACGGCTGTCCATCAGCAATCAGCATTGCAAGGCAATATTCGCAAGGAATGAGCATGGTTGTATTTATCTTGCACTTGCTATTAATGGAAGTCTACATGGCCGCACTGTGGCTAATGAATTCCTTTATTTTCTGACATCACTTTTGTAACCATTGGCTACATGTAATAGGTATTTATAGGTATATATGTACAGTATATGTGTATTATCATTACAAAGAATGAACGTCGCTTGGAAAATATTCACTGACACATTGTACCATTGAGCTGTGGATAGTTGCTGTCAGTATGCTTTATATATTTATTATATGATGCATTGTATGTGGCATGATTATCATAAATACAGTATACAGCATTTCCATGTAACTGAGTGGCAAACTACACACCAACCCCTGATTATTTAACTGGCCTGGTTTTAGGTTGCTTATTTCAAGTAGGGCACATAATAATCTCTGTACTTTGTCTTTGCAGGCAATCTATTTTCTGAATTTTACATATGAAATATTACATTCCAGGATTATCTCCAAATTGATTCTTTTTTTTTTTTTTTTTTTTTGAACAGCTGTCCAAAAAAAATGTCAACACAAACTTTTTTTTAAGGACACATTGACAGAACAACACTGAACTTCTCATGGTGATGGTCTGTTGTCATGTTTGGTAGCGATGCTTTTTACATTTTTAATAGGTTAGCAATTTTGAATATTAAAGGACCATTATAAAAAAAATCGTTTTATATTCTTATAGCTATACAATGCTTACACTTGAAAAGATTTTTTTCCATGCCTTTATTTCCATTTTTCTCCACCTTTAGATACAGACTTAAGCCCCGTACACACGATCAGATTATCGAACGATCTGTCGTCCATTTTTTGTGGCATGCTAGTCTGATGTGGAAAGTGAAGAGGTTATTTTCATCCGAATTTTCCCGTACGACAGAATTCTACTTCAGAAGTGATGTCATGGGTTGGATTGCTTTGTATGTGTTCTTTCGTCTCTGAGCATGCCTAGTCTTGCTCTTAAGATTTTTTTCTGTTGAAATCTGTACTAATGAGACGAAAATCGGACGTTGTTGTGACGGACGACAAAAATTATATAGCCTGAACGTCAGGATTTTGTTGGCCGAAAAGTCGGAGTCCGCTGTCGAAAGCACCATACTAACAATCCGAAAATCGACAGATCGGTAGTCGGACAAATTTTCCCTACAGATTTTCTTATCGTGTGTACGGACCTTAACCACTTGCCGTCTGCTCACTAGAGCTCTACTGCGGCAAAGTGGTTCGTTATCGTCTGGCGACGTAGACCTACTTCGCCAGACACTCCCCTTTCTCGGCGGCGCGCGCTTGCCGCCGGAGGCTCGCTCCCGCTGTATTCAGTCACAGCGGGAGTCGGGCCAGGGGAGGAGCAGCGGCGATCGTCGGGGAATCGAGTCTGGAGATCCGCCTGCTTGTGTAAACACAAGCGGGCGGATCTCCTAAGTGACAGGCAGGGTCAGATTGCAGGGTTCAGCATAGCTGAACATGCGATCTGTCCCTGTGTCACTCAGTCACCTCCCCCCACACACGTTAGTAAGCACCAGGCATACATTAACCCCTCCCTCTCCAATAAAATTAACCCCATCCCTGCCAGTGTCATTTTTACAGTAACAGTGCATATATATAGCACTGATTACTGTAGTAATGTCACTGGTACCCCCAAAAGTGTCAAAAATGTCAGTCAAGGGTCCGATCTGTCCGCTGCAATGTCGCAGTCCCGCAAAAAAATCGCAGATCGCCGCCATTACTCGTTAAAAAAAAAAAAACACCAAAAATGACAGAAATCTTTCCCTTAGTTAGTAAACGCAATAACTTTTGCGCAAACCAATCAAAATAAGCTTATTGTGATTTTACCAAACATAGGTAGCAGAAAACAAATTGGCCAAAAATTTTAAAAAATTTTGATTTTTACATTTTTTTGGGGGGGAATTTCATATAAACAAATGTGAAAAATATTGTTATTTTTTCAAAATTTACGCTATTTTTTTGTTTATAGCGCAAAAATTAAAAATCGTACAGGTGTTTAAATACTACCAAAAGAAAGCTCTATTTGTGGGAAAAAAGGACTTAATTTTGTTTAGGGTACGGCGTCGCACGACCGCGCAATTGTCAGTTAAAGTCGCACAGTGCCGAATTGCAAAAAGTGGCCCAGACGTAAGACAGCAAAATCCTCCGGTGGTAAAGTGGTTAAAGCTGGCCTACACTTGTAGGGTCATCTAAACAAAAGAAATCTGACAGGTTCCTCTATCCGAACTAAACAGGGGGGGGGAGGATGAATCTCCTCTGCTGGCTTTTGTATTCTGACCGCCAGTTCCAGTGGCTGTCAGAATATCTATCCACTGCCTGCATCTCATTGGATGTAGGTATTGTTCGGTTGACCACCCAGCAACCTTAGACAAAAGTCAAGCTGGGTGGTGTCGTCATGTGCCAACACGCTGAATCGGGCGAGATCTGACCCGTGTATGGCAGCCTTAAAGCTGAAGTTTATGTATGGACATATTTGCAAAGTTGCATTGGATCAATATAAGTATGCATGTGCAATACTTGGCCGATCCCCATGGCAGCTGGAACTTACTGTGGTAGGCACAGCTACTACAGTTATCACCACTGTCTTCCTGGTCTAATGCTGAGCGACTGCCCTGCTACCTATTAGACCAGGGATCCTCAAACTCCAGCTGTTGCGGAACTACACATCCTATGAGGCATTGTAAAACTCTAACATTTACAGACATGACTAGGCATGATGGGAATTGTAGTTCCTGAACAACTGGCGGGCCATAGTTTGAACACCCCTGTATTAGACACAGGAGGTTGCTTGGTTGACATTAGTGCCATCCATAGAAAGCTTTGCATTTTCTCAATGGATGCAAATAATTGATTGGACAAGGTGGAGAGGCAGGGGATGGTGTCACAAATACCATCTTGTCTAATTAGGGAATGCTTTGCATGCATTGAGAAAAATGCAAAACACTCTCCCAACGACGTTCCTGTCTAACAAGCACCCACCCGTGTTCAATAAGCTTGGCACGGAACCTGGAAGACAGTTGTGATCACTGTAGTAGCAATTCCTATCACAGGGATTTCCAGCTTCCATGGGGATCAGCCAGGTATGGCAAATGCATGCTTTTATTGGTCCAGGCTGGATCAAGGAACTTTGAAAAAATATCCATACATAAAATTCAGCTTTAGAGTGAAACTTCATACTCTCAATCAACGTTGACTTGTTTTAATACTTATACTGCTAGCCTTAGTAAGTAGATAGGAAATATCCTATTTACTTGTTTTACATTACATTACTTCTTTTTAAATTTCTTCAATTACTTCTGGATTTCCAGGCCTAGTTAAATGATGTCATGCATTCCAGGAGTCTTCGGGAGGGGAGGAGGGGCTTTCTCAGCTAAGCACACTCTCCTGTCTGCATGCCTGAGCTAAGGGCAGATGGATTCCAGGATGTAAATCCTACATGAATCATCTGCCCTTACTCAAGATGGCCACAGCCAGAAATGCTAGGGGTTTTTTTTTTTCAAAGTAATTTCTCAGGAAAATAAAGCACAGAGACATGGGTGGATGGGTGAGATTTGAGTATAAAAAATGAATTAAATAGTGTTTTTGGTTTGTGGTGCTCAGACGCAGCGTTGTTCGTATTTAAACTGTCCAGCAAAAATGATAGTGATGGATTGGGGCAAACTATGACATCATGGGGGGGGGGGGGGGTGCTTAAAAAATCTCTTTTTATTTATGTGGTCAAATCAATGTATTTGCTTGGTTTAACCCTTTGCTGCAATTGTTAAAGCACCCCGGTTGCATTACAGTTTGTTCCAACTCCGCATTCTCATTTAAAAATAACACTAAGAGCCCATTCAGACTAGCGCGACTTTTCAGGCGACTTGTCAGCCTGACAAGTCGCGGTCCATTGCGTAGTACAGGACCCGTTCTAATAGGAGCGACACAAGTCGCTCTGACTTAGAAAAAGGGTCCTGTACTACTTCGGGGCGACCTCGGAGTGACTTGCACAGACTTCCATTATGTGAAGTCTCTGCAAGTCGCGCCGAAGTCGCGGTGCACAGCGGTACACACGACTTCACAGGTCGCCCCCCAAAGTCGTGTCGCGCTAGTCTGAATGGGCTCTTAAAGTACTGTATGTGAAATAAATAAAATTAATATACTGAACACTATCATTACATGCAGCAGCTGCATACTTTACACATTTGTTAAAGTAAAATATTGTTCCTAGTAGAAATCTTATCACCCAACTTTTATATGTGATGATAGCAGTTCTGGGAGAATAGGTTCATTGTACACTGTAGATGGCTGTGCGAATTAAAAGGACTTTCTGTTTAAAAGGCTACCACCAAATTAAAATTGTTATAATGGATTATTTTACTTAAAATAAAAAAAAAAAAAACATATAGTTACCTGCTCTGTACAAAAGAATTGCACAGAGCGGCTGCCAAACCTCCTCCTCTGGGGTCTCCTGGAACTCTCAGGTCCTCCTTTTCAGTGTCTGACACCACAGCAAGCCGTTGGCTATGGGGGCAGATGTGCTGGCTTTCTCCTGAGCCGGGTTGGCAGAAGAGATATGCAATATCTCTTCTGCAATAAAATACCGCTCCTTCCTGCTCTTGGCATTCCCTGGCATGTAAACTGGGCTGTGCATAGGGTTCTTCGGCCTGATCCCTATGTGCCAGGATGGCTAGCTCCTGTGCATGTGACGTCATCCCGTGCCAGCCAACGAAGATGGCCAAAATGCCAGTGAGGAACAGGGACCATTGGAGGAAAGGTGATTAAAACTCCTTTTATTTCTGCTTTAAGTCTATAAATACCCTAAGACCCCATTTACACCTCAGCGTTTTGGAGCTTGAAGCTCCAAAACAGTGGAGGAAAAAAAAATCTATTATTCTCTATGCAGACGGTTCACATCTCCACTCCAAGCTGCCTGAAGCCAAACGCTTGAAGCTCAAAAAAGTTCTGGAGCTCGAATCAGGCAGATCTGAGTGTTTTTGGTACCTTTTTATCCCCATAGAAATTAATAGAAATGCACCATTCTCTCGTTTTTGTGCGTATTCGCACGTTTGTAATCGCATTTTTGCTTGCGTTTCTGCTCAAATGAAAAAATGTAAAAAATAAAATAACAATAACATATAAGGCTCCATTCACACCTGGGCGTTTTTGAGTGTTTTTCAGCTCCAAAAACGCTCAGAAAAAAACATTCCAAAACGCCCAACAAGTAAAACCCCATTCATTTCGCCTGTAGCTGAAAAAAGTACATGAGCTTCTTTTTGGGCTGATTACCAGCGTTTTTGATAGATCTCAATGCCTGCCTCCAAAAACGCCTGAAAATCGCGGTAAAATCACGGTAAAAACGCGGTAAAAGCTACGCTCAAGTGTGAATGCAGCCTTAATAAATACATGTACACTAAATATATAAATAACTAAAATTCATCATAAATAAATTAATATGTAATATTAAATAAATGATAATTACCCCCTAAACCAAAAAAATATTAAATAAACTATTATTAATAATAATAATAAACACCCAAACCTGAACAAAAATACGTAGTTGAGCCACATTTTCACCGCCCCATTCACTCCACTTAAACTGTAAAGGCAGCACATGGTACACATGCTGCAATGCTTTGCCTGTCAACAGCCCAATGAAGATCAATCCACTGTGAATCATTCTTCAAAGGGCACCGCAAATGTAAACAAACTCTCACACCTTTAGGGCCAGTTCACACCACATGCAGTTCAGTGCATTTTTTTCTGCATCAAAAACGCATGGAAAGTAGGTTATATGGTTCCCAACGGCATAGTTCACACCAGTGCGGTCAGTTCCAGGGAGTTCTAGTTCTAGAAAAAAAAAAAAAAGTAGAACATGCTGCATTTTTCCTGCACTGGACTGTACTGGAACACATCAAAAACACACTGGAATGCACTTAACGCATTAAAAAATGCACTGGACCCCAGTACAGTGGAAAAAAAAGCATCTAGAATGTGACCAGAATAACATAAAAATGCACTGGAATGCATCAAAACGCATTAGAAACGCGCATGCAGAAACGTATTCGGAATTAATCTGGAGTGATGTGAACCAACCCTTTACTAAAAGTACATGTAGATGGGTGTTAATGTCAGGTGCAACCTTTTCCTCTTAGGACCAGTTCACAACATAGAAAAGCAGTCCGGATGAATTGGAGATACTTTTCTACATGTGCGTTTTTGATGCAGACCAGTGCTCCCCCCCCCCTCTTTTTTCTTAACCCTAAATAAGGACATGTGTGTTCCAGTGCCTTTTTGGTGTGTTTAGGTGCGTTCCAGTGTGGTTTTAATGTGTTTTACCGCATTCCAGTACAGTCCAGTGCAGAAAAAATGTTCTACTTTTTTCCTTGAACTGGAACGCACTGGACCTGAATGCGCTGGTGTGAACTATGCCATTTAAAACCATATAACCTACTATTCATACATTTTTGATGCAGAAAAAAAAAACCACACTGACTTCATGTGGTGTGAACTGGCGCTTAACCACAGTGCTGCTCAAATGTATGCGCTCATGCTGCATCCAAAGAAACACAATGCCAAGTGAAGCCGGTTAAAGGAAGCCTCTGAACTATAGCTGACACTACTCTATTCTAATCAGATGTGGACTTTAGCCATATCTGAACGCTGCCGTCTAGCCACTCTCGTTTTCCCATCTAAATGAGGCCTAAATCAATCAAACGCAGAAGGTCTGTGTGGCTGTAACCTTGGTTTTAGATAGTCAAGTCTCCACCATGTAAAAAAGCTAAAATATTTGGGTGGACTGACCCTTTATCATTTGATTCATGGTAGGCTAACTGGCTCCTGTCTAAATTGGCCCTCATTTATGTATGCTATGTATGAATGTGAGTTAGGGACCTTAGATTGTAAGTTCTTGGGGGCAGGGACTGATGTGAATGTACAATATATATAAAGCACTGCGTAAATTCACAGTGCTATATAAGTACCTGTATTAAAAAAAAAAAAATGTTCTTTATTGATGGGTAAAGATCAATCTCGGATGCTCAGGTAATAGGGGAGCACATCATAAGTTCTGACATTTGCTCTTTAGTGTTGCTTTAGTCTTTTAACCGGTTGCCGACCGCCACATATACTGCGGCGGTCAGCCCCGGCCAGGCAAAATGACGTATGGGTACGTCACTTGCCTGTCACTTGCTTGTGAGCCAATAGCGGGCGAGCGCGTGCCCGCGGAGGCGCGCGCCCGCACCGTCTCGTTCACTAGGAAGTCCGTGCGTGTGACTGGCGGACCCAATGTCCGCCGGTCACTCGGCGATCGTCGGTGGAGAGGGAGAAAGGCAGGCGGCTAATGTAAACAAGCCGCCTGTCATTCTCCCCTGTGTAGGAATAGTGATCATACGGTTCTACTATGTAGGACCGTTGATCACTGTTCCTACACCAGTAGCCATGTCCAATCACAGTAAGAAGCACGCCCCTAGGGACACACTTAACCCCTCCTTCCCCAATAAAGTTAACCCCTTCCCTGCCAGTGTCATTTTGCAGTAACAGTGCATATATATAGCACTGATTACTGCAGTAATGTCACTGGTAACCCCAAAAGTGTCAAAAATGTCAGTCAAGGGTCCGATCTGTCCGCCGCAATGTCGCAGTACCGCAAAAAAATCGCAGATCGCCGCCATTGCGCGTTAAAAAAAAACACCAAAAATGACAAAAATCTTTCCCTTAGTTAGTAAACGCAATAACTTTTGTGCAAACCAATCAAAATACGCTGATTTATGAGTTGATTTACTAATGGCAAATAGACTGTGCACTTCCGCAAAGTGCAGTTGCACTCTGCAAGAGCAGTTGCTCCAGGAACCCAATTGGCTGCATTTAGATGAGCTGGGGCTGACTGGCAACTTTAAGCCCAGGGGGCAAGTACAAACTAGAGGCCCATGGTGGAGTGACTCAGCCCCCCTCCCACTCTCTCTTTTCTTGGCCTTCTCCTGACCCCCATTCCAGGCTGAAGTTCCGCTCCAGGTACTCTCTACTCACCGGCTGAATTTGGTTTCCCAACCTTGCCAGCAGGGGCGTTTGGGAGGAGCTGGGACAGCTCGGTTGGGGCTGGCTGGAGTAGGAGAGTCTCCAGTGGGGCATGGAACCTGGCCTCAGCTCAGAAACAGTTTACACCATCCATGCTGGGGGGTAGGGCTTCGCTCTGTCCTTGTCTTTATCCCACACTCAGTAGGTCAACGGTGGGGACTTTTTACTTCTCTTCACCAGGAATCCTTTAGGCATGTCTGTGGCAGAAGCGGTGCAGCCTTTTTATGGGGCATCAGAGTGGCCTGGGGGGCAATTGCCCCCCTGGCCCAGTCCCTATGAGCAATAAAAAAAATGGTTTTAGACAGTAGTGTGCAAGAGGTCTTGCAGTGAAGGGAATGCTTTTAGCAAAATTAGCGCAGTACTATTGTATCTAAGCATTCACACCACTGTGATACATTAACGCACCTGCATTGATGGATGTTATAACATGCATCAATGTGCATTGCATTAAAGTGATTGTAAGGGCTCTTTCACGCGGCCGCTCCGATTTCTGCTTCCGCTGCGGCACTTTTTTTTTTCACTGACACGGATGACACTTGTGGCATCCGCTCCATATGTCCGCATATCATCCCATCCGTTTGCGGATGATATACTATGATAATGTATGTCTATGGGATTTCGGATGTCAGCGGAAGACACCGCTGACATCCGATTTTGCATCCGTTCCGTTTTTTTTAATGGAAGAAAAATAGGGTTCTGTTCAGTTCCAAAAAACGGAACAGAACTGAAAGGACACAAATCGTATGTCAGCGGATGGTCATCCGCTGACATCCGCAATCCCATTGACATGCATTATGTCCGTATATCACCCGCAAACGGATGGGGTGATATACGGACATACAGAACGCCCGTGTGAAAGAGCCCTAAAGGTTAGTTTTTTTTTTTTTTTGGTTTTTTTTTAATAACAAACGTTATATTTACCTCGATCCTCCTTTTCTGGTTTGCCTCGGCGTTGCTCCTGGCTCCTCCTCTTCATCGGGTGCACCCACGGAGAGCCGCTTTCCATGGGGGGCACCTGTGCGGGCACGCTCCCGAGTCCCGCTGCTGCGTCCATTGACACAGAAAGCAGGACTCGGCCCCGCCTCCGGCTCCCGTGTCACTGGATTTGATGGCTCCTGCTGCTATCTATTTATCCAATGAGGAGCAGAGACAGCGGCTGGGCTTGTGCCCGTCGCTGGAACGATTGGGTTCAGGTAAGATAAAATGGGGGGGGGGGGGGGGGCAGCTGAAGCAGAAAAGGTTTTTCACCTAAATGCATTGAGACTTTACAACTCCTTTAAGACAGCCTATTCTAAATGAATAGGTTGCCGATACACCACAACGCACAAAAAATGGTGCATGCACCAATTCTGGCAGTGCATCTTCTGGCACTTCTGGAAGTCCTTCAGCAAGATGCATTGGGGTGAAATTCAGAACAATTGGCACCTGTAACAAGCATTGCAGTAAATGCATGAACAGTACGCCATTTATGGCTCCTGCAAATAATTGCTTGCAGAGTAAATCTAGGTTATTAATGTGTAACATTAATTTTGTAACAGTAACTATTGTCATTTTCTCTATTCCTGTCCTCCTGCTCTCTGTCATATAGTCACTTTGTGAACAAGAGGCGTCATGCACTTTGTGACTTGCAGTGTGGCCAGAAACTACTTGCACCATCTGTAAACCATTTACTGAAGCATGCAGTGTTGTTTTAGCTTGTTCTGCAAAT
Source organism: Pelophylax lessonae (assembly GCF_965119305.1). Classification (NCBI taxonomy): domain Eukaryota; kingdom Metazoa; phylum Chordata; class Amphibia; order Anura; family Ranidae; genus Pelophylax; species Pelophylax lessonae. Next base: position 241,623,392 of record NC_138773.1, read on the forward strand.
GTTCCAGCAGATCATTATTGTAAGATAAGGTGGAAAGGTAGATCTTTCTAGTGCTGCAAAACCTGCCAGCCTTTTCCTTCCTTGTGGGAAACAATAGACACTATTAGTTACCTTTCCTTCTGGCTTCAGTTCATGATTTCTGTTAAACAACAGTGAGGAACCGACCTTTTGAAAACCTGCATAGATTTTTATATTCCGCTGTGCGGTCAGAAAGATTATCAATTATTGAAAAACAATGCAGCACTGAGGAAACTAGCTTACTAAAGCACGCTTACCTGTGACACGGTATTTGAAGATTTAGGCAATTTTAGAGAGCAGGATTGGCACTGCCATGCTGTCACACTAAAAGTCCCAGCAGGGTTCTACTATCAAGTTCCAAACAAATCTATAATTTTATATATATATATATATATATATATATATATATATATGTGTGTTATGTATGTGTAGCAGGTTTTCCAGGCATTGGGCCTGATGTGGGTCTGCCATTGTTACCGGTTACCAGCCAATGTGAGCTGCGACCCTGGGTGCGAGAACAAAGACATTGACAACTCCGGCATCTTGGTTTTGTGGTTTTATTGTAGATAAAGGGGATGGGAGAAGGGAATGAGTGGGGTACTCCTTTGGCTCAACTAAATACACATGGGACTTAATCCAGGAAAAATGCCAGTTGGCGCTTCCTTGACGCCAACCAACGCTCACTAACACTGAAAACACACTGTAGCTTGATAGAAGTGCTGGATCCTCGACAATAAGTCCAGAAGACCCAGGACTGTGAATTGTAGAACTAATGATACTGCTGTACTGCAAAGTCACTGAGTACTCCCCTCCTGCCTTGCACTGGCTTGAGCCGCCTCTCACAAGATCCAGTGGGGATACTTCTCCCCTCAGCAGGCACATCTGGAATCCCTGACACCCTAACTAAATAAATCACAGCCCTGCTCTTAGGCAGACAAGGCTCCTATACATTTGCCTAGCACCTACCTGTAGGGTGCCACATATGTATGCTATGTTCTGGCCTGATTTACACTTAATTAGTGTACTACAGATACATACACCGATACTTACTTCTTCCCAAAAGGATTACCCATACCACTAACTCTGACAAAAAACACATGACACCAATCTAGAGAAAATTTGGCCTGGTAGGCCATTTTATTAACAAATGAACAAAATAAATATTTCTTAAAACGGAAACCATACATAATCCAGTACTCATAAAAGAAAGATATAGTAGAAAGCCAGAGGAAAATACCTAAACTGCTTAGCCTACATCCAAAAAACAATTGAAGAGAACAAAGAGAAATACCCTCTGTTGGACTTTAAGGGGCTCTGGTATATGACACATATGAAAGGTATCAAATATCTAAAAAGATAATTTTATTTTATGCATAGGAGCATGATGCATGCAAGATAATAATACAACATACAAAAAGGATGCATGATATAACAAAACGGTTGTGACAATAAAAAACACATACAGTGTAATGTCCACAAGGGACAATGACCAAGTATAGCCCAACCCCTAGAAGTATGGGGTGGGTGAGGCTAATAACAGAAAGGTTGCCGGTCTTGGGAGGTATCAAAAACCAAATTAAAATTGTGTATCAGCGTTAACACTTCACTGTCCCCAGCCACGCAACACTGGCTCGGGGACAAAAACACTTCAACACAGATACCTCCTTGTTACCACTTCCCCGTTAATCTACCATTAACTGGGATCAACTAGAGGGCTCCATACCGTAGATCAGTCACCCTATACATTTTTTAAAAAATGTTAATGCCTCCAAAGACCCCAACTGCCAAATCCCCACTTTTCTTTTCTTTAAAACAACCATCAAAACAACAAACCAGGGCGGGAGGGTGGGGATTCCTGCTCGTCCATCTTCCAAATAGCGGTCTGCCACACTCTTTGCTCTGCCCCCTGTATCCCCCATCCTTAGCTCCACCCATTACTCCTTGACCAATCCCCGTAAGTGTCCTCCAAATTATCCCCTGCTAATTAATCCCCGTTATCCCGTATTTTCTATATACTCCATCATGAGGCCCTACGCCTCTTATTATTATTTTTTTTGCTTCTGGCCTGTTTGTTCCTTGTGTATGCAGTGTGCATGGTAATGTAGGTGTGAATGGGCCCATAGAGTTTCCCTCTATGGGCCTATTCCCATAGAGCATATGGGAATATGTCAGCAAAGAATGAGATTTCTACTTGACATGCATTTTCATGCAGAAAAAGGCAAACGTTTGGCTATATCAAAACAAACAAATGTGAATAGGCCCCAACTTCATTTTGTTAGGTACCCCTTTTCGTATATGGATATAGCTATAGAAACCTTAATGAACTTTGATATGTACTTGAATTTCCAAGTCTGCACACCTGCTCTGGGCATACTGAAGCTGCCCCTAAATCATCAATTTTGCATGTACCTTTTAAAGAAGAAGTAGAAGTATGTCACCTGCCTTTTTAATTACCCTACATGTAGCACTTTGTCTAATCTTTCTAGGTAGCATTGATGCCAAGCACCCCCTTCCACCCCATGGCTTGATCTTGCAGCTGACCAGGAGATGACTACCAAATGTGCCTTGATTGACAGTACTTGTCTCCAGCACCATGCATTTATCTGAGACAAGCGCTATATGCAGGGAGAGGGGCCGTGTCAGCTAAACCCTCTCCAAGACAGGCTCACCCACTAAACAAAGGGGCATAGTCAGCTAAACGCGGCCTAAACTTACCAATAGGAAAGCCCAGAAATTGGGCTTCTATCAGGGGAGGAGCAGAAAAGCAGGAAGACAATATCTATAGAAGAGATTTTATTGTAAAATCAATTAGCTGTTCATTGGAGAGACAAAGCATAGTATTTGAAAATTAATTTGTAGACCAGCATTTTTTTATGATCACGAGAGATCTGTAATTTCAGAATCAGTCAGATGTTCCACCTGGGGTATACTTACCACAGGTTGAGTAGCTGAGAACTATATATTATAAATACAGATGGCAGAATTTTGGGAATTTAGTGTTTACTAATTAGTAATATGTGTTAATTCTGCACTAGAAAAATGGTAGAGAGATTGTATTTAGTAATTTGTGGACAACTTTACTTTTAATCCCATAACACTGTATCATTGCATATACCCAGAGAGCAGTACTGGTTAATTCCATTTTGTATCTTTTAAAAGGGAATGCATTGTGTTTTTTTTATTTTTTATTATATTTCAGCCTTAGCATATATATATTTTTTTAAATTAAGAATCATTTCATAGTGATGATCAAAATCAATGCACATGGCTCATATATACCGCTTACAGCCAGGGTTATGGGCCTTCATCCCTGGGTGCATACCACCCTAGACGTTAGTACTGCTCTGTGCACCGTCCAGTCTTGTCCAGTTTCCAATTGGATGTTGTGTCTGTGCCTTCTACTCTCACCTACTGTAAATGCCAGAATCTTATGCATCGGGGCTAAATGCTCAGTGTGCATGTTGCATTTATAGAGAAGTATCTCCATGTATGAAAATGTCAGATCTTTCAGCATATTTTATATCAGTGCCTCTGTACTGTTCCTCACTGGCAGCCCCTGGTTGCTGTAATAAGTGTGAGCTCCCCTCCACAAATTAAAGTTTGTGTAATTTCAGTCTGTATATGCAGTAAAGCATGCTTGTTATACTCATTGTGGAACCTAAGGGGTTAATCCTCTGCATTGTGTAAAAAGTCGGTTTTATCCTTTCTTCTCCTAACCTCCTGTTCTTCCACTGTCCCCAATCTATCTGCTGATAGAACAGAACCTTGGGGCACTCCACACATGCTCAGTTAGGTTCTAGAGAGCTTTTTTTTTCTCCTGGGAGAGTACATGTGATCAGCACAGGACCAATCAGCAATGTCCAGACAGAGGGTCAGGGGTCCTGCAGCCTCATAGGACAATCAGAGGAGAATGAAAACTCCTCTTACGCGTTTTAACCAGACACTGATAGAAGTCACAAGACTGCTATATACTGCTAATGAGAAAAGATATTTAGTAGTTTATATTTACTAAAATTATTGCATTTCCATGTTCTGTGTACTGTGGGAGACCAGATATAGTGAATGCAGGCTCCTGGGTTTAGTAACACTTCAAACTTTATTAAGGATAGTAGCGTCTCATAAAGTGCATGAACAGATTGAGATCGTACATTCCAACTTAAAGTGGAGTTCCACCCATTTTAGTAACTTTAGATGTATGTAATCCCCTTTAAAACTACTTTTACCAATGGAAACTTTTTTTTTTTTTGCTAGTAAATACCTTATTTTCTTCTTTATTCATCCTCTCCTTACTTCCGGGTCCGGCCGCCGATCGGCGATTACGTCATTCGGCAATTGCAAGGGCTGCTGGGATGTATCTCATGGGATGAAATCTTGCATTATTACACAGGTGTCCTGAGCTGTACTGTATGTATTGGATTGAGGCCGTGCTCTGCCCCGCCTCTGCCCGCCTCCGCCTGGCCTCCGCCCGGCCTCCGCCCCGCCTCCTCTCAGTGAGCTCTACGGGATATAATGCTTTCAGTCCTCGCTCACTGAGAGGAGGCGGAGCGGAGGCGGGCGGAGCACGGATGCACTGTTACTGTACTAATAACACTGGCGGGGAAGGGGTTAACATCAGAGGCAATCAAAAGGTTAAGTGTGCTCCTAGCTGGTGCTTGCTAACTGTGAGGGGGATGGTCTGACTGGATGAAGACAGAGATCGTTGTTCCTGCTTAGCAGAAACACAAGATCTCCATCTTCTTCCCTGTCAGATTGGCGATCTGCCTTGTTTACATAGGCAGATCGCCGTTCTGCCTCCCTGGGGAATGATCGCGGGTGGCCGGCGGACATTGGGTCCGCCGGACCCGTTGATTGACATCCCTGTTAGCCAATCTTGGCGCGATCGAGCCTCCGACAGTGCTATCGCACTATCTAGTAGCTGTTGCACAAAATGACCTACAGGTACATGACTTTACGCAATAGAGGTGACCTGCTGCAGTAAATGTACGTTAGGCGGTCGGCAAGTGGTTAAGGGTAGGTATGCTATAAGGCAGCCCATTCCACCTTAAAGTGGAAGAAAAGGCAAAACCTAACTAACTCTAAACCTTCTCCCACCCCCATTCTAAACCTAATTTATCTAACCCTGTAAAGAAAAGATCACTCTACTTACCAATTCTGAAGCCGCTCTGGTTTGGTCTCCAGCAGCGCCTTCTGTGTGCAGGAGAAAGCCAACAACTGCTGGCAAATGCTTGGGCAGTGACGTCACCCTCAGACTTACTATGGGGCTTCTGTTGTCCGCTTTCTCTCCTACGTAGTAAAGCCGCTGCTGACAGCTCAGCCTTGGACCAGACTGGAGCGGCATAGAATGGGGGTGCTAGTAGGTTTAAAGTTAATTATGTTTTGCCTTTACTTTCACTTTAAAGCATCAAGGACATATCAGAAGTCCAGCACAACATAATGGCAACTGAAGGCATCCAGTGTGTCCCCACATCAATTCCAGCAAGCTAAACAAAAATGTCACCCACCTAAATTTATTTATTTATTTTCCAACCACCACAATTCATAACTAGCTGAAAGATCCAGCAATAAAATCTTGGCAACAGATTAAATCCTTTTCCACTCTATCCAAAACTAAAGAAAAAATGTTTTGGCTCTATGCTTTAAGACTGTAAATATGTCCATTGGTACATTAAAAAGAGACCAAGAAGAGATTTCTACAGATCTGTAGTTGGGATCTGTCCCCAGGGCCATATTGAGTAAAAACTTAACCCTAATATTATGCACTTGATTCTAGCATTGCATGTGGATTTTGATGGCTGAAAGCCGCCCCATTATTGAAAGAGGTGGTGATTTCTTGTGCCTGGAAATTATGCTTTTCTCTAGGAATAAAAGAGGTTAGTTACGTTATATTTTTATTGGTTGTCATAGACTATGGAGCATGATAAGGCATGGGTCTTGAAGGACAAGATTCATTTTCACGGGGACACACAGATCTTATTCCGTATTTTATGTGTCTTTTGGCATTCTATACTAATGAGAAAAAAATATTCTTAATTTGTTTCTTATATCTAATAGATAAAACAATAACCCCTCACCTCTCACACCAGTACCATCTCCAATGGACTCATTTTTATATTTCTGCTATGGTCCTGTTAATTTGGCAATTTTGTCATTACTAAATTAAAGATAATAAAGTTTTATATACAGCATGCATTTATTTTATATATTCAACAAACAAAATCAAAATTAAATAGTAATAGTTAATATATTAGAATTAAAAAAAAAAACAGGAAAATGATAGGTAAAAGAAGAAGGGGAAAAGGAATTAATTAGGGCTGACAGCAGGGCAGAAGAACTGAGAGCACTACACATGTCCTGTGTACTCTGATCAAGTTTTTTGGGCATGCATAGCATGCACAGCGTCCTTAGGTGGTTAAAGTAAGCATAGTATTGTTAGTTTCTGGTCACCTTCCAATTGTCCCCTAATTTTATCCTTCCTATTCTCTTATAAAGCTATGGAATATGATTACCTAATCCCATGACTTCCATTTGAGCAAGCTCTACAGTAGATCTTCATGAGAGCTGACGTATATACTGGAGCCCCCATGATTTTAACCCCTGCCTACCTCCTGTGAAGCTTCACTGCATTTCTCGCCTGTGTTTTGGCTAGTGCAAAAAAAAACTGATCTTCCTCTTCACCCAAAAGAAGACAACAGGGGAATTCATAAGGAGTGACATTCTTTAGAACTCTGACATGCCTCCACAAATATGTTATTGACAGGTAAATGAATCTTGGGCTAACATTGGCATGGAGGCATAATGAGGCCAGAGGGTCCATACTCAGTGCAATTGCCCTGCCTACGCACCGCTACAGCTGCGCACAGACAGTTCAGAGAACAGGAGTTTTGTACCAGGGGCGGAGCCAGATAGGGATTCAAACTAGTTCCTTATCAGGTCCGCTCCGCTTGTTATTGACAGAAGGCAGTGGGCGGGTCCTTAACAAATAGACAGCCTCTTATTTGCTATAGAATAGCCTACTGCCTGTCAATTACAAGGAGAGAAATGACCTAATGTGGAACCGGTGTCTCAGCTTCCTCCTCAGGCTCCGCCCAGGCAGCATCACTGGCTGCTAGGAGGCTGTCTGCTGTGAAGCCATTGTGTAATACCCAGAGACGGGGAGGGAGTAGTGGCAGCAAATGTGCTGCTCAGCTACACAGTGTACAGGGACAGGCACTCTGCCTGTCTGTGAACACAATGTTAGAGCAGATCTTAATTACCTCCTGTTTTGTTAGCTATGAACTGGAGGTAATTATTTTTGCATTTGGTGCAATAATAGCCCAACTTTGTGCAAGCGGTACTATTAAGAACTGCCTGAATCTGGTGCATGTGTCCGTAAAGTTACTGAAACGAGCCTCTGTCTCCTGTTCATTCATCTTCAGTGCAACTGTGCCTACAGAGAAATCTGTGTCCTCAATTTCTTTCTCTGTCTCAAAGGTGAGATGTTAGGGTTCTGTTTAGACCCCTGATATTTCACCCAAACCCTCCCCCTCAACAGCGTTTTTTAAAAAAATTAATTTTTTTATGTAAAAAATAAAACAAAATTATTTTTAAAATTGGAAAAAAAAAAAGTAAAATTAAAAAAATAATTGAAAAAACAATTGTAATTGTTGTAATTCAGGAGGGGGGTGGCCCTGTCAGGTAGGCTGTACGAGGCCTGAGATTTATAACGGCGGCTCTGCATAGGCCACCAAAGTCAATAGATGCCACTAACTGCAGACACCTGCAAACATTTTATACAAAAGGGTTGTATGATAGTGTTCCTTGATGACATGTGAAAGTGAGAATTATATGCTTCTAAGTTTATACAAGGTCACAGAGAAATGCTTCTATTTGTGCTTGTCTCTTTTAGATCCAAACCCAGAGGAGTCACTGCTCTGTAAAATAATTATTCTCTGTCTTTCTCACAAAGCTCAAATCCCAGAACAGTTGATGGAGGAATATTTCAGAACCTTTTACAAAAAGCTTCTGTGTAACAGGTGCTGCTAATTACTTTCTTATCAGTGTTATATTGTCTTCCTTTACTTTGTTAAGCTATTTGTGTTCCCAGTATACTGACACTAATATCTGCTTTATACCCAGTTGCATGGGCATCCGCAGGTAGGGGCAAATGCCCCTCCTTGGAATCTCAACTTCCCCTTTTAAGTGGTTGTTAAGCCACTTTATATCATTCTGTCTGTTCTGTTTAATAATCATGTGTGCCTGTGTGTCTGTGTTTTAAAAAAATAAGCTGTTCTTTACCAGTTTTCAGAGGGCCGAGCGCCGCTCACGTGACCCGTCGGCTCTCTCCTCTCTCTGACTGACAGCTGCCTGCAGCGGGCGGGGCCAAGGATTCCTCACTGATGTTAGTTGGGAGGGGAGGAGGAGGGGAAGAGGAGAGGAGGAGAGAGGTGGCGGGTCACGTATACTTGTAAATAATGGCGTATTTTTATAAAAAACAGACACAGGGGCACACAGGATTATTAAACATACTGTAGACAGGATACGAAACTTTGAATGAAACTACAGCTGCAGGAGAGGAGGGGGGGGGGGGTGAGAGGACAGAGGAGGACAGGAGGGCTGCGGATGATGGGAGGCACGTAAACTGACCACAGTGTCAGGGCTCAGCAGCCATGGTATACCGTGGTCAGTTTACAGAGGGGAGGACATAGCCAGGCAGGATAAGCCAGGTATTTTAGGTGATAGAAGGGGCCAAATTACACAGCAAAGCACTGTGCTGTATAACATGCTTTAAGGGAATATACTCAAAATAAGTATAATGACTAAGCCCCTCCCCTTTATGACATTGTTAAAAAGGGGCGGAGCATGGGTGACCTTAAAATGATGCCCATGCCCAGTTAGTCATCATATCTTTTTCATTTGGAATATTTTACCAAGAGCTCTTTGACATGGTATTCATTCACTACTTAAAGCAGAGTTCCGGCCTATTTTGCAACTTTAGTGATTCCTGGAGTGCTCGCTATGCTGATCAACAATTGGGCATTTTCAATTTTTTTCAGGGGTCTCTTACCTTATTTTCAGGGCATTTTTGATTGTACTTCCTCCTTCTCCCCCCTCTGTGGCCACGGCCACCGACATCACTTCCGCCTTTGCATTGCATCCTGGGAGCTGTTTGTCATCACTCCCAGGAGGCTGGAATCAGGAAGAACTCCCAGAACACTCCCTGGAATCAGAAAGAAGGACACAGCAGATTACACTGCGGCTTCAGATGCCCACATCCAAGATGGCCACGCTCAGACAACATTTTTAAAAGTATGATTTTGACTAAAATCCAATACTGTACCCCTTGTAAGTATGAGAATAGCAGTTCTGTAAAGGATGAAGGATTAGTATTAGAGGGGTATTTTTAGTTAAAAAAGGTATTTGAGGCCGGAACTCTGCTTTAAAGTGACATATTTCACCACATTTTTCATGTGTGGACTAAAGTTCCTGCAGGTACTTGTGTCTGTCTTCAAATTAGTTTTTATCCCTTAATCCTAAGTTAATACTATATACAGGGCCTTGAGTTTGGACCCCACCCCTCTCATGTCAAAGCATATCTAAATCGAAGAACAAAAATGTAATATATTGTAGTTTACTAGTCCTCAGGTGTGGTGGCTTTATTAGTTTTCTTTTGATAGGCCTTTCCCCTTTATTTTTACCTGGTCAGTAACACACTCCCTGTCCTGGTGAGTGACAATGCTCATTCACTGTACTCTATGGAGAAGCAGAGTTGTCACCCTAGAACAGGAAGTTTATTAGGACTACAGAACACCCCTCTCCTTTTCTCCATAACATGAGGTGTTCTGTAGAATTTCTGGCAGGATTAATAGGTATTTTTTTACACAGATATTATAAAACATTTTCAATTGAATGTTTTCCAGACCCAAGGCAAGAAAATAAGAGAACGTAAAGCCCAACTCCAGGAAAAGTTCTCTCTTGAAATGGCACCCACACGGAAAGGGTCAATTGATTGTTTTTGTCTAGGGGTTGGTAAAAGCACTTTTATTTACCTGATTCTCCACTTCGCCGACAAACAGCACATCCCTACCCTCAAAAAGTAGACTGTGCCTTGGCGTCATAATTTCCAAAGCAGGGCTTTTGGTCCCTTTGCCGGTCTTAATGACCATCGGAGAAAGCAGGGAAGAAGAGGATGCAAGGACCGGTCTAGAAGCGTAGAGGAGCCTGCAAGTGCAAATTAGGTAGGACTTTTACTTTTCACAGAGTTCAGCTTTAATGGTTAGTGTTTATATACATTGAAGTGATTGTAAAATAGAAATGAAAGGCAAAACATTTGTGTATAGTTATAAAAAAAACATTATAAATACCCTTATCCCTTTTTTCTATAAGTGATCACATTCCCTCTGTTCTCAGCTGCATAAGAGCTGGGGGTAGAGAAGCAGAAGCACACTGTACTTGCCAGCGAAAGGCTGTTCAGTGGGGGGGTTTTCAGGACAAGTCTGATCATTGAAGGAGAGCACACGGAGTTCCCAGCAAAGCTAGAGAACTGACCATGGAGTGCACTCATGCCTAGTGTGGTCAGTTTTTAATAGAAAGACAGAGGGATTGGCAGGAACACTAGGGATTTCACATAAAGTTAGCAATACAAATAGATACTTTGTCAAAGAAGTACTGTACATGGTACAGTATGCACAGATCAGGAATATGAAGTTTTGGGGGTAACAAAGGACTGCCCATGTTCATTTAGCTGTTAAATACCAGAGCCATGAAGGGATCCCAGACTGGTATACAGCCTAGGCCTTGGATCCAGAGTCCTCTCTAGGCAGAAAGCCATTGAGTTGAAGATGAGTACGGGTACCGAGCATGCACTTTATCAGCAATGTTAGTTCATTTAAACATTGATAAAAAAAAAAATGACAGATTCACTTTGATGCTACAATGTAAACTGAATTTACTGGTGAATGCATTTTGAATAATTGTGTGCCATGCCTCAGAACACCCAGGACATTGTCAAGAACCCTCTACTCTATGATGTCTGCTGATATTCTAATAAGAGGTAGAGATTTGAATAATAGTCCTAACCTGATTTATTAAATATTTTATGAAAAGTATTAAATGATATCACTCTCATTGTGTAATGACAGAAAAAACCTTGAAAAATCATGTTCAAAATATGTTCTATATTTCAGGGGAGCTTATAACTCAAAAATGATTAGACAACATACAGCGTTTTCAGATATAAACAAATCCAGTTAATGAGTCATTGCAGTACTGTAAAAATGCTGTCTTCTAGGGCCCTTGGCTATGAAGAATTCTAGGTTATATAAAGTGAAAAATCATAATTTAGTCATTAGGGATTCATTTTAGAAATCTAACATTGCCTAAATAAACAAAGAATAAACAATTCTATACAGTACAAAGTACTAGAATTGCATTTCCACTTTGGCATATTTTTAAAATAGATTCCGTTCTTGCTGGTGCACTTAACATTATAAATCCTTGTATATGATAGTTGGGTATGGCTGCTTTGGACTCTTCCACCTTCTGTAATTTTCCTGATACCCCCAAAGGGATCTAAGCATTTTAATTGTCTGTATTTTCCCTCCCTATTGCCAATCACACAGGAGGCAATGGGGGGGGGATCAGCATTTTTACTGCCCCTGAACCACCCACCTGAAAGCTAACATGGCAGTTTGAGGGGCTTGTACACATGCTGTGAATGCTTTCTACCTTGGCAGTTTTAACTCTGCATGTTAAGTTTGATAGGTGGAACTGCTTATCAAACTCACCCATTGCAGTCCATGGGAATGTTTTGCAGTTGCAAGCCAAATGCTTGGTTTATAGTTGCGGTGCGATATTCCCATGCAAAATCCCTATTCGGCTGCAGCCACGGTATCCCTGCTGCATCACATGCCCCACACTGAGCACCATACTAGGGGAGGATTTGTGAACAGCATCTGCCAGGATAGTCCATGGTAAGTAAAAAGAGAGAAGGTGGCCATTGATCTGAAGATGGAGGCATAATGTATCTTCTGTTCCTATATTTTGAACACACTGGCAGCCATGGTTGGTAGAACCTGGGGGACATCCTAAAAATTAAGGCCACTGAAGACTAAGGGTAGTTTATGTGGCAGATGAATGTGTAGTATCGGTTTTGGCTCTGCTAACCCCTCTGTTTTTACCCATCAGGTAGCAGCACTACTGTTATACGGGGCTACTGTATTGAACTATATTATCATAACTCTACTGAAGAAGCAAACACCGAAACGCATTGAGAATTAAACCTAGGGCCACTGTAAATTGGAACTGATGTTAAAGAGACAATGGATTGTTTAAATGTAAAAACACTATGGCTAACCTCTGCAAGAAGAGTGCTAAGAAACATTTTGTACATGTATATGTATGGTTTTTAAGCATTCTCCTAATGGCATCTGTGCCGAGTGGCTGACCTCCTGTATTCACAATGTATCAGGCTGGCCACTCAGCACCAGACACAAAAGCAATTGGAGCTCAATAATGTAGCGGTGTCTGCTTCACTGATTTTCATCTTCCAGGAGCCAGGTTCAGGTCCAAGCTGGACCAATGTAACTATGTATAACATACTGATATGTGGAATTATTCTTAAAAAGAGAAGTATGGCCAAAGCTCATTTGGCCATAATTCTCTTGTGGGTCATAAGAGTGCACTTACTTGTGCACTCCTGTGACCCATAATCGTCCGACAACGGGCTTTAGCTTCTTGTCTGCTAATGTCACAGAGCTGCTCCAGACTCTGAAGGGATCCCGAGAATACTGAGAGCCTGAGCTAGCTGTTCCCACCCCCTCTCCAGCCCGGCCCTCCAGTGAGCGCTGGAGGGGCAGAGTAGACAGCTTAAAGCCGGTGAGGGACAACTGCAGCACTGGACTAATGCTGCAGCAGGTAGGTAAATATAAATTTTATTTTCTTACCAATCCCACACTTCTTCTTTAACGTAGAATTAAAGGCAACCCTTTTTTTATTTTGCATAGAGTAATAGAGGGTAATAACCTCTGCAAGGTTTGTTTTTGCCAGCTGTGTGCCATTGGAGAGATTTCTCTTCACTTCTTGTCCAATAACCAAGACATGAAGTGGGAGGAAATCCCAGATCTCATGTCCCCATTGGCAGATTTGTCATGTACTATTGTTCTGGGGACAACCCAAGATGTGGGATTTTTATACTTTCACTTTCAATGATAACAGGAAACAGGACAAATAGAGAGGGTGAATCTCTCTAATGGGAACCCAGACAGCAATAAAAACCTGACAAGTGTTCTAGCCCCTCTCTACCTCTCTAAAAAGAAAGTTTTGCTTTTAGTTATACTTTTGGACAAACTCGGAGCTAATGCACAGTGCCAGTGCTCAGAGTGGGATGGCTCTAGAAAGGAGCAGGGTTTGTGCATTTGGGCTCTGTCATTAATGACCCAGGCTGCTGCTACATAATGATACCTTTCCAGCCCTATTTAGGTGCCCCCCAGGATATTCCCTGGTCAACAGGTGAATGAATACTTAGGGGCTGGATATGCAAGCTGACAGCATTAGCCAAATATGGCAATGTCCATATATGCTTAATGACAAGAATCACATAGCATGTGGACCTGATGGGGAACTAGTCTCTCAGCATCCTCATCAGGCTATGCGCACCGAGCAACTTAACTCCACGGCCACTGATTCTGCTTAGTGGGATCAGACTGATGGGGATACAGAGAGACTAGTTCCCTGTCAAGTCTACCACCTATGTGACTGACAGCAGACAGCAGTGGGCGAATTCCACCCACCCACTGTGAATCCAAAGAGTGGTAAACCTGATGGAGAAATAGTCGCTTAGTATCCTCATCAGGGATACTGAAGGGGATGTAGAATTGGCACTATTGCATGCTGTAACCATGCAGTTGAAATACAAAAAGTGCAACGCTTGAGCCAAAAAAAGTGGATAAAAACTATATCATATTAGTCCACAGTGTCATTCGTGAATGACTTCCACCAGTGTGTTCATAATTAAAAATTGCAATCTTCCTCTTTAAATCCTAAAATAGTGTAAGCAGACACCACTTGTGCTCCCCCAACCACTCTTAACAGAAAGATTGTGACCCTCATGACAGAAGTCAATAAACGTTTGTCGTTTCCATTGGTGAAACCACCTAAGGACATGGTCGATCATAGGTCAGCTTTAGCCATCCACTCTATCAAGGCCAGGTGATTATGCATAAAAGACAAGAAAGACCACTTCCAATAGTGTAAATCCAATATATATTTTACTATAAAAATGGATAGAAACACTTACATGGACACTGTACTTAGAAACTATGACTCCCAGAATCCTCGTAGGGTACGCACGCATGTGCACTGACATTATGGCTTCTGGCTTTGCCCAGTAAACCATGCATGAAACAGGGGCACCTAGGATGAGTTCAAGAAGGTTTGTCCTATACTTTTTTGAGCAAAGCAGCGAACAAATGCAGTATTAATACAGAAGGGCTTTGTACAGCAAGTCCCTAGCAAAAAACAAAACATCTGCTTGTCTGAGCCACTAACTAGACTTATCAGTTCCTAACTAACAGGGCGCTTCTTTAACAGGCTGCTCACAACAAAGAGGCAGTACGTGTACCTATTTAGTGTTCTGTCAGCAGTCAGCCTTTTCATCCAGCAACAGGCTCCCACAGCAGAAGAAGAGAGAGAGAGAGAGAGAGAGAGAGAGAGCACCCTGAGCATCAGTCAACTTGCATATATAAAGTCCTGTGCACATCTAAGACTAATAATAAGGCTACCAGTTGTAAATATATGAATATAGCCTTTATCTCACTTTATCTACCAGGCCTCCTGGCTGCATAACTCAGGACAAGACTTATTAAGAGTCTGACAAAACATAAAATGTATTTTCTCTATATCAGTAAGAAACCCTGGAGCCCCTCACTGTGTATAAAAGAGAAACCTAGGCGATATACACCATCCACAATCCTGCCTTCAGTACCTGGGTGTATATAAGTGTGGAGAGATGCAGTGTGGTGCAGCAGCAGTAACCATTCAGAGTCCATTTGCAGAGAACACAACTTGTATTAATGTTAAAGTTCAGAAAAATACAACAAGCCTGGTGGGAAGGCTCCCGTCTGGGAACACTCACCGAATGCAAAGGCAACGTGTAGCAGAGCAGGTCTCGGGTGTGCTGAAAACGCCCGGCCTGAGGGGTGGACTGTGTCCTGGCTGGTCTGTGCCCAAATGGGAAGATGCCCAGAAAGGATAGCGTGTCCCTATCCTTTCCTTTTATTTGCCTGGAACCTCTCCCTGCTGCTAATCACTGTCCCTGTCAGTCGGGTGACCTGTCCCTACCAACACGGGAAATGTGTGCCAAGCCTGGGAGCCAGGGATTCAAATAGGCTCTGCCTGATCCAAGATAACTACCAGAGTCACATGGGGTGGCAACATCCAATCATAAAGCTTCCCCAGTGACCCAGGAAACCATAGAGGGGTCATGTTCCTCTTGACTTCCCCTCCAACTTCAATGCCGCTGCGGTTGAGTGCCACCTGCAGTGAAGCAAATAGACTGCAACTGCCTTTATATAGTATGTATGTATGTATGTAAGTATGTATATAGATACAGTCACAGGCCACTTTGTTAGGTACACGTGTTAAATTGCATGGTAATACAAGTTGCTAATCAGCCAATCACATGGCAGAAACTCAATGTATTTAGGCATCTATACCTGGTGAAGACGACTTTCTGAAGTTGAAACTGAGCGTCAGAATGGAGAAGAAAGGGAATTTAAGTGACTTTAAATGTTGCATGGTTGTTGGTGCCAGACGGGCTCATCTACTGGGATTTTCATGCACAACCATGTCTAGGGTTTACAGAGAATGGTCCGAAAAAGAGAAAACATCCAGTGAGCGGCAGTTGTGTGGACAAAAATGCCTTGTTTGATGTCAGAGAAGAATTGGTTTGAGATGATAGGAAGGCAACAGTAACTCAAATAACCACTTGTCACAGTCAAGGTATGCAGAATACCATCTCTGACCACACAACACATCGAACCTTAAAGCAGATGAGCTACAGTAGCAGAAGACCACACCGGGTGCCCCTCCTGTCAGCTAAGAACAGGAAACTGAGGCTACAATTTGCAAAGTTTTACCAAAATTGGACAATAGAGGATTGGAAAAATGTTGCCTGATCTGATGAGTCTCGATTTCAGCTGCGACATTCAGATGGTAGGGTCAGAATTTGGCATAAACAACGTGAAAGCATCGATCTATTCTGCCTTCTATCAATGGTTCAGGCTGGTGGTGTAATGGCGTGGAGGATATTTTCTTGGCACACTTTGGCCCCTTAGTAGCCATTGAGCATTGTTTAAACACCACGGCCTACCTGAGTATTGTTGCGATCATGTCCATCCCTTTATGACTACTGTATACCCATCTCCTGATGGCTCCTTCCAGCAGGATAATGCACCATGTCACAAAGATCAAATCATCTCATCACTGGTTTCTTGAACATGAAAAAGAGCTCACTGTATTCCAATGGCCTCCACAGCCACCAGATCTCAATCCAATAGAGCACCTTTGGGATGTTGTGAAACGGTGATATTTGCATCATGGATGTGCAGCCGACCACTCTGCAGCAAGTGTGTGATGCTATCATGTCACTATGGACCAAAATCTGAGGAATTTTTCCAACGCCTTGTTGAATCTATACCACGAAGAATTAGGGCAGTTCTGAAGGCAAAAGGGGGTCCAACCCGGTACTAGCAAGGCATGCCTAAAAAAGTGGCTGGTGAATTATATATATATACTGTCTATGTACAGTATGTGTCTGTGTGTTTTTGGCTTCTAGCTTTATAATACATTATAGTATTGCTTTTCTTTTATTTTTTTTATAACCCAACTAGTTTTCAACCTGGAAATTGTGTTCAGATGAGAAAGACAAAGGATTCTCAATGTAGCCTTTCAGCAGGCTTGTTGTATTACAATACAAGCACTTCTTGAATCCTCTATAAGCGTTAGTAATTTCACACAGCCTTTCAAAGTTTGTAAAGCGCTCGAGGGATGTTTTTTTACTGAGTCGTAATTAAATATTGTTATTGCTGGATAATACCGCAGTTTAACATCTCAAGAACAAAAGTTCTACTTGCTGGTAGGTGATTTAGAAATGCAGTAAACCTTGCTTCAGATCACTGTTGGGCTATTCAACCTACAGGGACACAGTAGTACATCAATGAATCGTGGTCAGATAATTAATGTTTGACTTAGAGAACCCTGTTTTACTGCACCACTTTACATTTGTGAAAACATTTAAATAAAACTAATAAAATAGTAACTCTTACTTCTTATCATGAATATCAGAATGTGTTTAAAGCAAAAGGACATTCTCTCTAAATGCAGCTTCCTGGCATTGATGGTACTGAGTTCTTTAGCATCTCATGGTCCTTGAGAGGGTGTTGGAATAGGTTGGTAAGAGCACAGCCAATGGAAAATGTCAACATTGGATTTAATAAAAGGCATAAATTGTAGCGCTTATGATAATAAAAAGTCTGCATAAATTTTAAAAGGAAATGTCCTTTAAAATCCACATAAATAGCAGATATCCACGTGTTGATTAACGATGACCTCCACCAACACTCCCACGAAAGACCAGGTGACACAGAACCACAACCAATAGAGGCATATTAAATACCCTTACCAGATCTCAAAATCTTAAAGGCAGTATGTATCAGCTGATATCAGCAGGCACAGAACATCCTCCCAGTAGATATCCTTAATCAATCGTACTCCAAAAGCTGTTTATCCCCTGTGAACATGGTTCTCAAAGACACAAAGGGAGCCTCTCAGTGCAATATATCCAAAATAAACCATTTATTGTAATAAAACCAATACATTACACTCACATATTAGCAGAGTGGCAGTAGCGTTTGGTGTGTCAGCATGGATGTAGCTGTTTCAATCCAAAAAGATGGCCGCCGTCGCCCACCACTGCGCATGCGTCCGCCTCCACCAATGAGGGTCCACCAGACGTACGTTTCGTCGTACGCAATGATGTCGCAATGACGTCATCAGGGGCGTGGCCCCAAGGATACCTCTTAGCTGCAGTGCTTCAATCTTGCTTCCTTTCACATGTGGTGTTTGGCTTCTCTGTTCACCTATTGGATTTAATGCTCATTGAAGGGAGTGTGGACTATTGATAATGTGGAGGTCGTGAATGCATGACATTAGGTGAAATCTTAAATATTTAGCCACTGCTAATAGAATTTTACTTAATACCATAGTCTCTTTGTTAAAGCAGGCATTGCAAGAAAATGCAAGATCATTTCCCTGAAAGCCCCCAGCCCACCAAAACAAAATTACTCTTTGAACAC
This sequence comes from Pelophylax lessonae, assembly GCF_965119305.1. Classification (NCBI taxonomy): domain Eukaryota; kingdom Metazoa; phylum Chordata; class Amphibia; order Anura; family Ranidae; genus Pelophylax; species Pelophylax lessonae. The sequence goes on from NC_138773.1 coordinate 241,641,739, forward strand.
TAAAAAAAAAAAAAAAAAAAAAAAGAGTATAGAAAACACACACCTCGAACCCTGGATTCCGTCCCCTTTTGAAATCCCTAAATTACATTATTGTGCCTCATCGGTGCCTCCTGGAAATGCAGAGTACCCGAAATTCTTTAGAGCACAGTGCAAGAGCATGTATATTTTCCAGGGGGGCAGTGGTGAGATACAGGGATCTTACTGACTCCTTTAGGCTACGTTCACATGTGGGCGCAGCGGATCACAGGCAGAATCACCGCGATTCTGCCCGCTATCCGGAAACCATTGCAAATCGCGGGACGCCTGTGCGATGATTTGCAATGGCAGAACGCATGACACACAAAAGAAGCTCTTGTACCTTTTTCTGTTTGCGCAATGTTACCGCAATTCGGCAGGCGGAAATCGCGGCAACATCGCACAGCGTTTGGGGTGCCATTGCAAATCACGGGCATAGCACAGGCGTCCTGCGATTTGAAATGATTTGGTTAAGTTAGAACTAACTCACTAAATAATAATAACATTTTTCTGCGCTAAGTTAAGCTTTAAGGAACACAGACGTATTTATATGTATAATGATACCACAAAGATTTTAAAACGGACAATAATATTTTAATCCAGAGAATGGTTCCAACTGCTTTGTGGATTGAGGAAGCATTGTTCCTTCCTGAAAAAAGCCAAATTCATCATAAGGATGATTTGGTTTTGCTTTCCCCTGGACCACATGCAGCTTAGTAACCAATCATATTCTTTGTTTTATTGATCCAAAAAAAAAGATGAAAGCTGATCAGTTTCTTTGGGCAACAACTAAATGTTCGTGTGACTGAGGGATTTCACAGAGTACAGAGACTCAATTATCCCAAACCCAGTAATCCAAAATGCAACACCTCCAGCATCCCAAATGACCAAGCAACAGATACCCATTTTTGGAAGATGAATTGTCATAGCAGTCTTTTATTTTAACAAAACAAATGGTATTTAAAATAACACTGGAGAATAATGCAATCGATGCATAATATACAATCAGTACATTTATGCCTCGCTTCCACTGAGCGGAAAGGTTTGGGTTGGTACAGTTTGGAAGGGTTGGAATGGTCCGGCCTATTCAGGTGAGCGTTTCCACTGCAAGTCGGACTGCCAGGGGCCATGCGGGTTTTAAACCAAACGTGGTGTTCAATTTGCGCTTTTGTTTTCTCATTAACATTGATGTTTTCATGTCCGCCAATCAGTGGAATGTATCGTGTGACGCCAGTAGCTCTGCCCTAACCGTACCGTACCATTTCCTAGGAAATAGCGTACCTTACTGAACGGAGCCAAACCGATCCGCTCAGTGGAAATGAGGCATTACAGAACAGCAATTGATCCTACTAGGTTCAAGGTTTTTGAAGGCACCTTTAAACCCAACAAAAAACTGCCTGTATCTGCCACCCAGTGACAAGCCCCCAGCTGCTACTACACTGCCTCAGGGACAATAAATCACTTCTGTACTCCCAGATAAAACCCATTAAAGCTACTGTTACCAACGTAACCTATTGTTGGGAAGGGACACCCATACCTAACATGGGCCCAACCCATAATCCTCCAATATTGGAAGACAGCATTGCCTTCAAAGACCCAGAGACTTCTGCCTATTGCTTTAGCTGGCAAATATAACGACCAGTACATACCAAAAACATAAAACCCAATATGCCCTGGAAAAGGAAGATAGGAGAGACCTCGACAATGCTGGTAAAAGCTCCGACTGAAGCCCAACAAAGGTTCAGCCTCTCTCATTATCCTAAGGGACCAACCTTGATCCTCCACCCACCCAATGAAGCAACTAACATTTTCATAAATAAACCCCCAAGCCCATTGTACAACTCTGCCTCTTCTGCTCATCCCAGTCATTTTGGCCCTCCTCTTAGCTCCGCTCAGTTCCAGGACATATACCTTTTCTTCTCTCCAAGGTTATATAAATGTCCCTTATCTCAGTTCATGTACAGGCGTGGGAACATTTACATATGTAGTTTTCAGTGTTAGTAGTTTTTTTCACATAATGTATTGCTCATTTTAGATTTAGTGGTTCTTTAAAATCTGAACAAGTTGTTGCCAGGTAATGGGAATAATAACTTCTGAGAAATAGAATTGTTAAGATTTTAAAATATTTTTCCCCTACTTTGGAAACAAATGCTGAGTGTATTATGAAGATTGGCTCACATTGCATACAGCCAGCAGTGACTTGAAAAGCAATCGGCTTCACAATCTGCAGCAGTACGAAACAAAACGTGTCTTGGTATTGAATGCCATTTGAGCAGAGTGTTGTATACTTGTCTTGATTAAGGTTGCTGACTTTCCTGCCATTTCCATCTGATACTCTACACACAGTCTCAGGCTGTATATTATTTAAACAAGAGGGGACCCGACAAGTTTAAAACAAACAGACTTAACGAGGCTCCGAACGATATGCACAGACAGGCAACAGATGTTCCTTTCAGATCATTGTTAATCCTGCACAATAAAGCACTTTAAAAATTAATAGGGGGGGCCTGGTATGATTTTGTCATTGTTGCTAATGATGTTGCAGGTGTGTGATTTGCCATTTAGAGGCATGTGGGGTAAATATGCAGTGGTGATCAATGTACTAAAAAATACTTTGACACTTTGTTTAAAATAATACTCAAATATAAACAATCCGGGGAAATAACTAAGCGTGCACCACATTAACTAAAAAGATAGACCTGTTCCAGATCTATCTGTGTTGCCCACGCCAATTTCCAAAACGAGTACAGGTCTGCACCTAATTAACAGGAGTGTGGCAGTTTTTCATATAGAAAACAGCCGCAGATTGGCGCTAGGGGTGACCTGTTGTACGGGATGTAAGTTCTCTGCAGACAGCTGTAGCGCTACTCCCAAAGGGGGCCACAGGATTACTGTCCAGGTCTTCCCAAACTCCTGCCCCGCAGCCAGGCACACAACAGGCTCATTCACTCTTTAAGGACCAGTCTAGAGGATGTTGTTTTTGTGGTTTTTATTTTTGGAGAACTTAGGGTTGAGTGAGGGAAGTGGTGGGATACTCCAAAGATAAGAACTATATACAACTTAACCACTTTACCACTAGAGCCTTTTGCTGTCTTACGTCTGGGCCACTTTTTGCGATTCGGCGCTGTGCGACTTTAACTGACAATTGCGCGGTCATGCAATGCTGTACCCAAACGAAATTTACGTCCTTTTTTTCCCACAAACAGAGCTTTCTTTTGGTGGTATTTGATCACCTGTGCGATTTTTACTTTTTGCGCTATAAACAAAAAAAGAGCATTTATTTTGAAAAAATAACAATATTTTTAACATTTTTTTATATGAAATTCCCCCCAAAAAAGATGTAAAAACCATTTTTTTTTTTAAATTTTTGGCCAATTTGTTTTCTACCCATGTTTGGTAAAAAAATCGCAATAAGCGTATTTTGTTTGGTTTGCGCAAAAGTTATTGCGTTTACTAACTAAGGGAAAGATTTCTGTCATTTTTGGTGTTTTTTTTTTTTAACGAGTAATGGCGGCAATCTGCGATTTTTTTTGCAGGACTGCGACATTGCGGCGGACAGATCGGACCCTTGACTGACATTTTTTACACTTTTGGGGGTACCAGTGACATTACTGCAGTAATCAGTGCTATAAATATGCACTGTTACTGTAAAAATGACACTGGCAGGGAAGGGGTTAATTTTATTGGAGAGGGAGGGGTTAATGTATGCCTGGTGCTTAATGACGTGTGGGGGGGGGGGGTGACTGAGTGAGCCAGGGACAGATCGGATGTTCAGCTATGCTGAACACTCTGATCTGTCACTCCCTGTCACTTAGGAGATCCGCCCGCTCTGTTTACACAGGCGGGCGGATCTCCAAACTGGGTTCCCCGACGATCGGGCAGAGCAGCGGCGATCGCCGCCGCTCCTCCCCTGGCCTGACTCCCGTTGTGAATGAAAACAGCGGGCGCTGCCTACAGGGGGAGGAGTCCAGCGACGTAGGTCTACGTCGCTGGACGATAACGAGCCACTGTGCCGCAGTAGCAGCACAGTGGCTAGTGGTAAAGTGGTTAAGGACTAGATATTCCTTTCTGAGCAAGCTATAATGAAGTCAGGGCTTGTAACTAACAGTACACTTCAGCCTTAAAGCGGAGTTCCAGCCTAACCGCACACTCACCTGTCCCACGGTCCAGCGATGCGCCGTCTTCTCCCTCTCTGCTCCGAGGCGCCGGCATCACTGATGTGGGCACCCAGCTGTGACAGTTTGCGGCTTCACAGCCGGGTACGCACTGCGCATGCGTGAGTTGCGCTATGCGTCGTGATTGGCCGGCAATCTTCTGGGACCTCTGACATGTCCCAGAAGATTGCAGGGAGGGAGGGAGAGAGGAGAACTTCCGCTCAGGGCGCCGCGGCGCTCCGAGCGGAAGTGGGAGCGGGTACATGTCAAAACTAGGTACCCGCTCCCCCCCCAAAAAATGACATGCCAAATGTGGCATGTCAGGGGGTTAGGACTATTTAAAGCGGAAGTTCCACTTTTGGGTGGAACTCCGCTTTAAGTTGAAGTAAACCCTCCTATCGTTTTCAGCCAAGGAAGCTGCCATCTTGGCCTCTGTTTATCCTTCAACTGCCATGATGCTGCACATGTGAGCAGTTATGACACCAGCCATTGGATAGTATGACAGTTTGGTTGAGAGCACAACAAATGTGACAGTTAGCATTCCCATTCTGGCTGAAATGCTCACTGTTTTTTTAAACTGGTAAATTAATGGGTTTACTTCCTCTTAAGTAGTAATTAGAGCCACAAAAGCAAAGTCCCTTTAGGTAGGAGAATATCTAGACAAGGCTCATCAGGACACCAGCCAGTTGCCCCATTAACAGACCCACAGCTGACTATAAGGCACCAGAGGGGTAGCTGGAGCACAAGGTCCCAAAGATCTTTCAGTGTCTGTACTCACAAGGCCCAAGGACAGATAGGACAGGGACAGGTAGCCTCCTTCCAATCTTCCAAGCGACACCTTCCAGTGATACCAGACAGGTCTTTGCCAGACAGCTCCCCTGAGTCAACTTTTCTTTAGCATCTGGGTCTCAGCATTTCTTCCCTCAGGTCACCCACCTGAGGCCTAACCAACAGCAGATCCACGCTTGGAGGGCAGCATGCCCCCCAGGCTGGACTAATCCACTCTCAAAATATATGCAGTCTCCCAGCATGCCATCAGAGCCTGCCTCTGTGGGATAGGCTAGGGCTGTATCCATATTTATGCTGCCATCTCCTTAACTCCAAAACTATCATCCCAAAACTTCTCAAGTTACCTGGTTACAGAGGGAGTTATCCATCAGACTGGCAGAAGCAGAGCACACAGAGTAGACCTACTGTAACTAAACAATCACAGCTCATTTAGTGCAGTGAGCCAAACTATGCTTTTATCTTACCCAAAACTATAGCCACTTTGTCTTCAATGTGGCAGCTAAATTACATTAACACACTAACACTTACCTAACTATCCTAGCACCTACCTAGGAGGGTGCTACACAGCTCATATCCCTCTCTCTGCCTGTACAGTGATTACATTACATAAACAGAGTCTGAAAGTTACAACTTATCTCCTCCCTTCTGCTCTGAGCTGAGCAGGGACAAGGACATGCAGAGAGATTGGAGCATGCAGCGCCCGCTCTCCTGTTCTCTGTGCAGTGTCTGTCACAGCCACAGAACAGAGAATTGATCCCTGTGCTCTATTGCCGGTGCCTTTTTTTAATTAGAAGCAGAATCTGCTCCATTTTTATGTGTAGAAGAGTTGGCCAAGCATTCCTTGGAATTAACTAAAGGTGGCCATACATGGATCGTTTTTTCTTTTTTTCATCAGCCAGCGGACTGATGAGAAAAAAAATGGATTCCCCCATCCACACATTAAAAATGGATGAGGGAATCCTCCCCACTATGCTTTTTTATTGAAATAAACCAAGGGGTGATTTTATAAATCACGTGTCCGCGCCTAGGAAGTGCTAATAAATAATAAATTATACTAGTGATAATTATAAACGGTGGGCTGCTAGTCCTAAAAACACCATGTGTTTGATAATAGTGAAAACAAGGGGGGGAGGACAGCGCTCACAAATAAATAAATATTGAATTAATTCAAGTTTTTTACAAATTAATAGTTAAATAATCAAACCAAAAGTGACAGTGCACAGTGCAAATATCGCAATAAAGTAACAATGCATGAACCTTAAATATATATGGTGACAACACTTATGTGCAACAAATGCAAATGCAATATTTGCAACAAGAACAAAAAGTGCTGACTGAAGGTGCTTTTATATTAAAGAGGGGCCATTTCCCCTTATTCGCAATTTGTGCTATATGCAAAAACAGTCCTTATGTGCAAAATGCAAATGCAATGTTAATAACTCAAATTAGTCCTTGTGAATTATAAAGTGCTCGGTGCTGTGAATAAAGGTGTCTTCTTATGGTGAGGTAGCAAGAGGGAAAGAGATCCACCATCAGATAAACAACACACTTAACAGATGACCCCTTGGGGTCTAGCCTTGGTAAGTGGTATACTGTAGGAGGTCTCAGATAGGATGGACTTCCGCCACAACTTCTTATGGTAGTCTTAACCACCTAAAGAGACTGGTAGATTCTTCCTTCACTGCTTTGACAAACAGCAGACCGATTTCTAGGAGTAATGTCAGTTACAAAGCCAGGTTAAAAAGACAGGGATCCATCAAGTTAAATCCTCAGAACACTGGTCCAAGGTCATACAGAGGGAAATCCAATCTAGCAGAGCAGACAGACATGGTGCTTGGCCAACGTGTTACAAAGGCAATCTCTCAAGCCCAATGCTTTTTTATTGACAGTGGGACTCCTTCGCTATCAGAATACACTGATCTGGACTGCAGCCGATTGATTGCATGAGCCGTAATTTTACCGGTAGCCCTGTTTGAGAGAAGTCGATCACTAGATCAACTAATCTCAAATGGATTACTTGGATCTAGATCAGTAGTTCTCAACTCCTGTCCTCAGGCCAAATTTTAAGTATTACCTTGGGGACATTCAGACTAGAATACTGCAATCACTGAGCAGCAAATGATATCACCTGTGATGTATTTCAGTTATCTTGCAAACCTGGCTTGTTATTGGGTCCTGAGGACAGGAGTTGAGAACCACTGATCTAGATGGATCGAAACTCTGCGAATTTCACGTGTGGTTGCACATTTTTATGTGCGTCATGGTGCATTGATGGCCATCATGATGTCCAATGATGCATACTTTAATGCATTCATTGATGTGTTTTGATTTCAATGGAAAATGCCTCAAGCAAACATGCAAAGACCTGAAAACTGAATTGTCAGCACCCCTTGGATGTATTTTCTTTTTTCTGCAGTGATGAAAGGCTAGCAGGCACATTTATAAAGCAGTGAGGGCCAATTCACACTTAACCGTTCTGTTGTGATGTGTTAATGCATAAGTGCAATAAGACACACATTAATGTGCATTGTCTTAAGGCAGCCCTTTCAATATAAATGGGCTGCCGATGCACAGCAACATATAAAAAAACATCATTTACCCTTTTTAAAAAATGCAGCACACCACAATGCACGGTACTGTATATAGTATGTGTTGTGGTGTACTGCAGTGTGTTGTGCATCTGGCTCTTCTACAGGGGTTGATTTACTAAAGGCAAATCCACTGTGCACTGCAGGTGCACTTGGAAGTGTGGTCACTGTGGATCTGAGGGGAAGATCTGAAATGAGGGGAAGCATCCAATCATGTGCAAGCAAAAATGCTGTTTTTTGTTGTCCTTGCATGCCCCCTCACATCTACAGCGACTGCACTTCCAAGTGCACTTGAAGTGCACAGTGGATTTGCCTTTACTAAATAACCCCCAATATGTTGGGATGCCGTTCACAATGAATGGCACTACACATCAAGCAGGTCCATTTCCATGAATCACGGTAACAAATGTTAAAGCATAGGTGAATGGGCTCTTAATGTGACATTTACCAAATATTCACTGCAGGTGAATCTTCCTAGTGCATGTATTTTAAGTTACAGAGAATGATTAACCACTTGTGAATGCTTGGTGAATGTCAAATGCATTACTTTATAACGATATACCCCCTAAGGGCTTGTCCACACAAGCAAGGGGGGTGATAAAAATGGACAGCTGGGCTATAGTTTTACCCCCCACCCTAAAGAAGGGCATGCAGCCACTCAGATGCTTTGCATTACAGCCACGGCAAAAATTAAACCCCATATAGTGTTTGTCGGGGCAGCACCGCAACTGCCCTGCATTGCAGGCGGTTGTGACGTGGTGGTTTAGCCTCTGCAGGATTAAGACAGATAGTGAGGAGATTACATATCTCCCACCTGCCTCTCGTCTGAAAGAGGCCTTATTATAGCAGGGCCAAGTATAGTGCTGAAATGTTACCCCCAGCTTTGTGCAGACTCCTGGGAGGGTCAATGCAATTAGCAAGGAAATACATTTTTGGGGCGTTCTGCACTGCCGTCATTGTTTCATATATCTTGAAGGCCAAATGATTTATGAAGTAGGAAAACAAATAATAGCACAAGTTGTGACTGTTTCTCTTTGTTTGTACTGTGGTTTTGGTTTGCAAGGAGAATTTCAACATTTTTAGCTTGAGGTGGTTGCACTACAACTTGGTGTATTAGTACTGCTTGGACCTTGAAGCGGGGGCACATCTTAAAAGCTTGTGCTGAAAATTTGGATGTTAGTGCAACTAAAAAGTATCACGAACAGTACTCTTTTTTTTTTTTTTTTTTAACAAAACTGTTTTTTTCCCTTTACATGAAAACCTGTGCATTCATTGTGTGTTGTTATTGTTCAAATGCATTAGATGTATTACCAAAGCTTTGTACAGATGTGTATTGAGAGAGGAGGATTATGGACGTGTTACTTAAAGTGTTAACTGGTATAGCTGAGAGGGGGTGGATGGAGCTAGTAAAGGTGAGGGGGTAATGGATGGAGCTGGTATAGGTGAAGGGGGATGGATGGAGCTGGTATAGATGAGGGGGGGGGGATGGAGCTGGTATAGTCAAGAGAGGGTTGGATGGAGTTGGAATAGTTAAGAGTCTATGGATGGAGCTGGTATAGGCGAGGGGGGATAGATGGGGCTGGTATAGATGAGTGGGGATGGATGGAGCCGGTATCGGTGAGGGGGGGATGGATGGAGCATGGAGCTGGTATAGGTGAGGGGGGGGTGGATGAAGCTGGTATAGGTGAGGGGGGGTGGATGGAGCTGGTATAGGTATGGGGGGGTGGATGGAGCTGGTATAGATGAGGGGGGGATGGATGGAGCTGGTATAGGTGAGGGGGGATGGATGGAGCTGGTATAGGTGAGGGGGGGGGGGGGTTGAATGGAGCTGGTGTAGGTGAGGGGGAATGAATGGAGCTGGTATAGATGAGAGGGGTGGATGGAGCTGGTAAATGTGAGGGGGGGCGGATGGAGCTGGTATAGGTGAGGGGGGTGAAGCTGGTATAGGTGAGGGGGGATGGATCAAGGGGAAGGATGGAGCTGGGATGGGTGTGGGAAGATGGATGGAGCTGCTATGGGATCAGGGGAAGGAGAAGCTGGGATTGGTGGAGTTGGTATGGGATCAGGGGGAAGGATAGAGCTGGCATGGGTGTGGTGGATGGATGTAGCTGGTATAGGATCAGGGGGAAGGATGGAGCTGGGATGGGTGTGGGGGATGGATGGAGCTGATATGGGATCAGGGGGAAGGATGGAGCTGGGATGGGTGTCTGGGATGGAGCCAGATTGGATCAAGGTGGTGGATGGAGCCGGGATGGGATTGGGGTGGTGGATGCAGCCATGATGGGATCAGGGAGAATGGATGGAGCCACCCCCTGCATTCTGTACATTACACAGTCCTGTCCCCTGTATTCTGTACATTACACACTCCTGTCCCCTGCACTCTGTACATTACTTACTCCTGTCCCCTGCATTCTGTACATTATACACTCTGTAGATTACACAACTGTACAACTCAATTGAAAAACAAACTGAAATCTTTTAGGGGGGGAAGTAAAAATTAAAAACTAAAATAATGTAATTGCATAAGTGTGGACACCCTCTTATAACTGGTGATGTAGCTGTGTTCAGAATTGAGCAATCCCATTCAAACTCATGTTACATAGGAGTCAGTACACACCTGCCATCATCTAAAGCGCCTCTGATTAACCTCAAAGTTCAGCTGTTCTAGGTCTTTTCCTGACATTAGTCGCATCCTACAGCAAAAGCCATGGTCCACAGAGAGCTTCCAAAGCATCAGAGGGATCTCATTGTTAAAAGGTATCAGTCAGTAGAAGCGTACAAAATAATTTTCAAGGCATTAGATATACCATGGAACACAATGAAGACAGTCATCATCAAGTTGAGAAAATATGGCACAACAGTGACATTAACAAGAACTGGACGTCCCTCCAAAATTGATGACAAGACGAGAAGAAAACTGGTCAGGGAGGCTGCCAAGAGGCTTACAGCAACATTAATGGAGCTGCAGGAATACCTTGCAACTACTGGCTGTGGTACATGTGACAACAATCTCATATATTCTTTATATGTCTGGACTATGGGGTAGAGTGGCAAGACAGAGGCCTTTTTGTTTTAAAAATAACACTGCACATCAGCAGAAGAACACCATACCCACAGTGAAGCATGGTGGTGGCAGCATCATGCTTTGGGGCTGTTTTTCTTCAGCTGGAACAGGTAGAGGGAATTATGAACAGTTCCAAATACCAGTCAATATTGGCACAAAACCTTCAGGATTCTGCTAGAAAGCTAAACAAGAAGAGGGACTTCATATTTCAGCATGACAACGACCCAAAGCATACATCCAAATCAACAAACGAATGGCTTCACCAGAAGAAGATTATGAAGTTTTGGAATGGCGCAGCCAGAGCCCAGACCTGAATCCGATTGAAAATCTGTGAGGTGATCTGAAGAGGGCTGTGCACAGGAGATGCCCTCTCAATCTGATAGATTTTGGAGTGTTTTTGCAAAGAACAATGGGCAAATATTGCCAAGCCAAGATGTGCCATGCTGATAGACTCATACCCAAAAAGACTGAGTGCTGTAAGAAAAAAGGGTGTGCACACTTATGCACACTTATGCAAATATACTATTTTAGTTTTTTATTTCTACTTCCCTCCACCTAAAAGTTTTCAGTTTGTTGTTCAGATGAGTTGTACAGTTTATAGGTCACATTAAAGGTGGAAAAGTTCTAAAATGATTTATCTTTGTCTCATTTTTTTACATCACAGAAACCTGACATTTTACCAGGGTTGTGTAGACTTTTTATATCCACTGTATAAATACAGTGGGTACGGAAAGTATTCAGACCCCCTTAAATTTTTCACTCTTTGTTATATTGCAGCCATTTGCTAAAGTCATTTAGGTTCATTCTTCTTCCTCATGAATGTACACACAGCTCCCCATATTGACGGAAAAACACAGAATTGTTGACATTGTTGCAGATTTATTAAAAAAGAAAAACTGAAATATCACATGGTCCTAAGTATTCAGACCCTTTGCTGTGACACTCATATATTTAACTCAGGTGCTTTCCATTTCTTCTGATTCTCCTTGAGATGGTTCTACACCTTCATTTGAGTCCAGCTGTGTTTGATTATACTGATTGGACTTGATTAGGAAAGCCACACACCTGTCTATATAAGACCTTCCAGATCACAATGCATGTCAGAGCAAATGAGAATCATGAGGTCAAAGGAACTGCCTGAAGAGCTCAGAGACAGAATTGTGACAAGGCACAGATCTGGCCAAGGTTACAAAAAGATTTCTGCTGCACAGTGGCCTCCATAATCCTCAAATGGAAGACGTTTGGGACAACCAGAACCCTTCCTAGAGCTGGCTGTCCGGCCAATCTGAGCTATCGGAGGAGAAGAGCCTTGGGGAGAGAGGTAAAGAAGAACCCAAAGATCACTGTGGCTGAGCTCCAGAGATGCAGTCAGGAGATGGGAGAAAGTTGTAGAAAGTCAACCATCACTGCAGCCCTCCACCAGTCGGGGCTTTATGGCAGAGTGGCCCGACGGAAGCCTCTCCACAGTGTAAGACACATGAAAGCCCACATGGAGTTTGCTAAAAAACACCTGAAGGACTCCAAGATGGTGAGAAATAAGATTCTCTGGTCTGATGAGACCAAAATAGAACTTTTTGGCCTTAATTCTAAGCGGTATGTGTGGAGAAAACCAGGCACTGCTTATCACCTGTCCAATACAGTCCCAACAGTGAAGCATGGTGGTGGCAGCATCATGCTGTGGGGGTGTTTTTCAGCTGCAGGGACAGGACGACTGGTTGCAATCGAGGGAAAGATGAATGCGGCCAAGTACAGGGATATCCTGGACAAAAACCTTCTCCAGAGTGCTCTGGACCTCAGACTGGGCCGAAGGTTTACCTTCCAACAAGACAATGACCCTAAGCACACAGCTAAAATAACGAAGGAGTGGCTTCACAACAACTCCGTGACTGTTCTTGAATGGCCCAGCCAGAGCCCTGACTTAAACCCAATTGAGCATCTCTGGAGAGACCTAAAAATGGCTGTCCACCAACGTTTACCATCCAACCTGACAGAACTGGAGAGGATCTGCAAGGAGGAATGGCAGAGGATTCCCAAATCCAGGTGTGAAAGACTTGTTGCATCTTTCCCAAAAAGACTCCTGGCTGTATTAGATCAAAAGGGGGCTTCTACTAAATACTGAGCAAAGGGTCTGAATACTTAGGACCATGTGATATTTCAGTTTTTCTTTTTTAATAAATCTGCAACAATGTCAACAATTCTGTGTTTTTCTGTCAGTATGGGGTGCTATGTGTACATTCATGAGGAAGAAGAATGAACTTAAATGATTTTAGCAAATGGCTGCAATATAACAAAGAGTGAAAAATTTAAGGGGGTCTGAATACTTTCCGTACCCACTGTATATGCACCCACATACATATATACACATACAATCCTTTATATTCACAATCCTTAACCCACAGTTGATCCAGAGGAAGGCAAAAAACCCCAATAAAGCATGATTACATTTTCTCCAGCAGGATAACAAAATTACTTCCTGATCCCCCAAGAGGCAATCGGATGTTCCTCAGATCAACTTTACCTATAAATATTAGTATCCAGTTATATTATGTGTGTCTAGGAAAGAATCCAGGACTTTCTTAAAACAATCTACTGAGCTGGCCAGTACCAGTTCTTGAGGGAGTCTATTCCACATTTTCACAGCTCTTAAGGCCCGTACACACGTACCGATCGTCGGCATACAAACGTCGGTGGACGAAGGATCTGCCGATTGTACGCGTGTTAGTATGGTGCCTCCGACAGATGTCTGCGCACAATCCGCGGACAAAAGTCTTTCTTGCAAACATGAAAATATTTGTATGCCGACACCAGAACGGACGATTGTTCGCCTGTCAGTACACAATTCTGCCGACACACAGCTACAAATCCCAACACGCATGATCAAACCAAATGAGTTCCTGGAAGAATTTTCTCTAGTAAACTCAACATTTTATTCAGAAAGAACTTTCGGCTCGCGGAAGTCCAAGAAATAGGTGAAATGCGGAGCACATGCTCATCTTGATAAATGTGAGAAGAAGGAAGATGCTGCTCATAATGCCATACTTTTCTAATAAAAAGGCATGTGTTCTGTTATGATGAAGATAATGTTTGTCTATTCTATCTGTTCTATCAAATTTTAGAATTAAATAATTTGAACTCTTCACCATTATTTTTGTATTTTCACACCAAAGATCTAACTATTGATATGACCCTTTATTCTTTTATGAATTAATGTCTAAAACATATTTTTCAGGTTATGCACAATATTAAACATGTTAACAAATTCAGATAGGCCATTTTTTATTTTCAATTTTCTTTATTTTTTGGATCTCAGCAAAAAAAAAACAAAGCAAACATCAATACTTTCCGTATAATAAACTAAACATAAAAAAGGTCCATTTGGACAAAATTAAACTAGAAACTGGCAAACAGGGGTAAAATAAATAATAGGGGGTTACAAAAATTAAAGTTGCTGGTAACTGAAATCAGGTTGCCATGAGGGCAGGTTTGGATCCTGCTGGCCATATTGCCACTGGCCATGTGGCATTTGGCGAGGTGGTGGGTGTTGTGGAGGTGGAGGTGGAGGGCACGGGTGCTCCTGGCATGCGTGGCTGTGCTCAGTAAGTATGCCGTTTTCTGCGTTTTGCAGCACATCCAGAATAATTTTTCTGGCATACTGACACTGCCTGAGGTCCACCTTATCTAAAATTTTTGCCGTCATGTTGCCGAAGGACTCATTGGCCTCCGGTTTCCGACGTAGGGCTATGGTGGCCTCCTGGATAAACTCGTCTGTGATATCATCCACGTGCTTCCTCTTTTGCCTCCGTTTGGCAGGAGGAGGTGGTGGTGGAAAGAGTTCCGCAGGCTCCTCAGGCTCCGCAGGCTCCCCAGGCTCCTGGCTGCAACCTGGCTCCTCCTCAGTGACACTTCCCTGTTGATGAAATGAACAATTGATTAGAATGTTATAGTGTATATAAAAATGCATGTTTGTTATATTATTGTGAACAAATAGCAGACTTTACATACAGTGGCATATCTAGGGTCTCCAGTGCCCTTGTTGAGGAGCTGTATTTGGCAACAACCCCCCCCCCCCCAAGATCAATGTAAAACTGTAACCCACCCCCCCAAAAAAAAATTAAAGGGCATTAAAAGTTTCTAATTTGCCCCTTGTTTGCCCAGTGTAGAGCTCTCTAGTGGGCAATCATTGTCTCAGGTGTGAAAAAGAAAGAGAGGGTTGAGAGCTAGAGAGAGGGAGAGAAAGAGGGGGTGTGAGAGAGAGAGGAGGGGGTTGCAGAGAGAGAGGGGCCTGAACTTGCAGAGGGCTTGATGTAGGGCATTGAGGGTGAAGCAGTGCAGGGAAACATGAATAAGGAAGCCACCTGCCTTGCTGACCCAGAGTGAGAGACCAGAGACATGGAAGCAAGGATGGATGGATCATTTGCAGGAGCTGTTAGTTTTGTATTAAAAAAGGTTGAGCCAGAGGAATGCTGAGGCTACAGCAGTGTTTGTTAGGACCAGAGGTGTGCTGGGGATGCAGCAGTGTTTGTAAGACCAGAGGTGTGCTGGGGATGCAGTGAGAGGCAGTCTCAGTCTCCTGGTCTTTTGGCTCAGCTGCTCTCAATGTTTTACACCTGCATGAAGCAGCTCTCAATGTTTTACACCTGCATGAAGCTGCTCTCAATGTTTTACACCTGCATGAATCCGCCTGCAAACTGGGGGTTCTGGGGTGTGCAGGCTGAGTGGATTGTTAAAATAAACAATAAAACAATGCCAATGTTTTTGTGACCCACCCCCCTTGGCCTGCGCCCCTGGCGGTTGCCTGTCATGCCAACCCCTTGCTATGCCCGTTTACCTAAAGGGTCAATTATGGTTTAGCTTATAATTTTGTTACATGATTACATTTTAGCAGACAATATATTGTGAAATGCCATACCTGAGTAAAACTCTCCTCCAGGAAATCCTCATCCTGGCTTGGATCTACCGACACTGAGCCCTCTGCCGAAGTAGAAGGCAGTGTTGAAATTGACGGCCTGGATTCCATGGTGTCTGCCAGGAACCGCATGTTATCAAAGTACCACAGCCGTGGTACATATACATTCCGTGCCCCTGCTCCAGACTGGGTGGACTCCTCTATTTTTTTTTAACTCCCGCCTGTAGGCAGTGCGAATACTGTTTATTTTTTTGCGGATATAAGTAAAATTTGCCCCAGGACAGACGGGCTTGTAGAAGGCCACCAAATGTTCCATGGCCTGTTTTCTGAGTTTTCGATTTTTATAATCTGCGGACTTGACTTGCCACAAACAGGGCAGTTGCCTGAACTCATCAATAAAACTTATTAAAAAGTTGTGGGTGGTGAAATTGTCCACCATATTGCAGGACAGTATATGCCTGCAAGACACAAAACAACACAAAACATATTAAAATAGCATGTATTTTGGCACATAATAAAGATATTCCTAATAAAAGCTGTATAGGGCCCAAAACACACACTTTCTATTAAAAGAGTCGTACCTTTGTTTGTGGGGAAAAGTCGTGATTCGCCGCTCGATCGTGCTCCAACTCTCGATATGTCCGCTAGCGAATCGTCGGCCGAACGATCTGGCGTCCTTTAAATACAGCGCAGGCGTCAACTCCTCCTCCAGTGGCGGGCTTGTGCAGGGGTGTGTACGTGCCGAAGATCAGGCCTACATGCGACACTCACACCTGAGGCAGTGGAATAATCATTGTTTAATTAGGAACCATGTCTCAACAATCTGGGAGCTCAATTAGTGGGGGCCGAAGTGATTGGGCCACCCGAAAATCAAGGGCTACACCCATGTCAAAGCCAGAAATGGTGGAGATGGTCTCCATTTTAGAAAAAATGGATTACGATGGAAAGTTGGCAAATTACGATCGGCCCAATGCCAGGAAAGATGGCATCATGGACAAGGTGGTGGCCTGTTTGGTCAAAAAATTCGGTGTCGAGCGATCGAAAGATCAGATTCGGAAACGGTGGTCTGACCTCAAACACCGTGAGCAGGATCAGCTGGGCCAAATCCATCGGATTTTGAAAAAAAGTAAGTTTTATTTTTTCTTTATTTTTTTAATCATGCAATATGTTTTTTATAATTTTGTGTATGTTGTATTAACATGTCTAGATTATAATGTCTATGTAAAAAGTTAGATTACTCATTTTAGTTGTCATGTCGTGATTTGATCGATCTATTGTTGATGTTTTAGTATATGACATTAAAAGTCAGGAAGCCATAGTTAAAAATATATGTATTGTGTTGCAACGAACGTTCTTTCCTGCACGAATCTTCTCAGCAAACATTCCTATTAATCACAGATTATTATTCAAACCTTTAAATAGGAGAAAAACGTAAACTCCGTGCCAAACTATGGGAAAGGAGGAGGAGAGGTCTGGCAGCTCCATCGGCAGTTGCCGAACAAGATGAGGACATGGGCACAGAAGGTGGCACAGATTCCACTAAAGGTAATTGGTTCCTATGCACTGTCAAACATTAATGTACCATATTTTTCGTAGATAACCATGTACATGTCTTCATATTTGTTACTAAAAGAGCTATCAAGCAGGGCACCATGTCCTAACAAATGTACCTCTTGTGACTTTTATGATATGGCCAATGTTTTGTATTATGTAGATGAAGACATTATTCCGGAAATAATCCTGGTGGAGCCAACAAGTGATGAGACACCAGAGCAACAAGAAGGTTGGTAGTCACAGATTTTTGTGTAGTGGTATCATAGAAATATGTGTATTTGCAATGATTGTTTAACCTTATATTCTTGTATTCCCTTACAAATTTACATTGCAGATGTTGCATCATGCCAGGATGTGGCATCCCCAGCCAGGTCAGAAGCCCGATCTCCTGGCAACTTGCCAAGCAGCATGGAAGCCAGTTCCGAAACTGTGGAGGAACCAGGACCAAGTGTCCAAGAGCCAATTGTGTGCCCACGTAGGTTTTTTCAGAATGATTTTTATCAGTGTTATTTTTAGCCTCCAATTTACAACACTAGTTCCCTATGGGAGCCTCTTTATTTGAATGGAAGTCGCACCGTAAGTCGGATCAGGATGCTCTGACTTGCGGGGCCACTTGCGTTGTGAAGATTTTTGAGGGGGAACTACACCCAAAAATTGAACAACCCACCGTGGGTGTCCCCCCAAGTTCACAACCAGGCCTTTTGTGTGTGGTATTGAGTTTGAGGGTATGCCCACAACAAAAAGACAGCGTGGGTTACCCCCAAAACCCCTACCAGACCCTTATACAAGCATGCAGCTTGTCAGGCCAGGAAAGAGAACGAGCAAGCGGACCAAACACCCCCTGGACCACAGCAGGACACATGCCCTCAACATGGGGGGGTTTTGTTGCTTTGGGCCAGGGGGCCTCTGCACCGCACACCCAAAAGCACCTTACTCCCATGTAGAGGAGGACAAGAGCCTCATCCCCACAACCCTGTCTGGTGGTTTTGGGGGGTCATGCGGCCAGGGGGTTCCTAGGACTTTGGAAGCAACCTTTAACAAAGGGTGGCCCCCAGATCCCAGACCCCAATCACTATGTGAATGGGTATGGGGTACATAGTACCCCTACACATTAACCACATAAATGGAAGTGTATGTGAATAACGACAGGAGACGTTTATGAAATGTTCTTAAATATCTTCATCCGGTCTTCTCCACTCTGCTCTTTGGATCTTCTCCTCTCCACTCTTCTGCTGTCCAATCTTCTGCTCTTATGTTGTCTGCTCTTTTGCCCTAGGCTCTTCTTCTTCCTCCTGTCCTCCTCCAATGCTGTTGCCGTGCATTCTGCCCGTCTCTGGTCTCTGCATCTTAATATATATACATTACAACCATGCCCTCACAATGACGTCATCATGCGTTCACACCCCTAATGAATATATAGTAAGCTCAGGAGACCGGCAGAATCATCAGCAACAGCATCGGAGGAGGACAGGAGGAAGAAGAAGAGCCTAGGGCAAAAGAGCATAAGAACAGGGTAGGTATTAACTCGAGAGGAATTTAAGATTACCTGGACACCAAATGTTTCTCTATTATTATGACCTCATGTAGGTGATTCACATTGACTCATTTTTTTTTAATTTTTACAGACCATGTTTTACATAGTTGCACATTAGCCAAATTGACCCGTGAGGCTCTCCAATGCTGCGCAGACCTGGAACAAATAAAGGAGACTGCAACGGCATTACAAATCAAAATGCGCAATTTTGTGGACATGATTGGCAAATTTTAAGCCACAATTTTACTAGGTTTTTAATGTTTGTATTGGGATGTTCCTGATGTTACAATTTTTTTATAATGTTTTAGGGCATTTTAATTACACTCAGATGTTAAAGAGTGTACCCAAGTTTGGGAAAAGCACTTTACAACACCCTAACCCTAACCCTAACCCTAACCCTAACCCTGTGAATGTTTGATACTAAAACGTTTTTACATTCAACAATGTGTGTTCAATTCTTTATTAGACTTTCGTTGGGGGGTCGAGGTCTAAAGCTGTGTAAAGAAGCACTAAATGTATGATGGCTGTCCTATTCCCATATTTACATGTTAATGAAAGCATTTTGGTCACTGCCATATGCGAGTTGCTGGAGGTGTCAATGAAATGTTAAAGATACCCCCAGTTTTAACGCATATCACAGTGCGATCTGACATTTCACACAGGATCGGATCACACAAGTTTGAACGATTGTGCGATCCTATCCTGATGCGGCTGAATAAATGCATCATGTGCGACTTTTGTGCGAGTGCAGTGCGAATTGAGCCATACAAACTGTATAGCTGATTTTCGCATGAACATCTGATCGCATGTAATAAAGGAGCAGTGCGCTACGATATTACATGCCATCAGATGTGCAGTGTGAATTGAGACATACACTTTGTATGGCTACATTCGCACTGAACACGCATACAAGTCGCACATGACCCTTTATTTCTGATGTATCTGGATTGGATCGCACAGTGCTTAACACTTGTGGAATACAATCCTGTGGAAAAAGTAAGTGGCGGGTCACCCTTATGCAATGCTGGAAGGCTGCAAAGTCGCAGACTTCCCGCATCGCATAAGTGTGACTCAACACTCAAGGTACTAGCAGTCCTAGGATTCAATATGGCATTGATATTGCCAGTAGCAATCAGTGTAGGGAGATCAGTGTAATCTATAGTGTATTGCTTGTTCGTTGCTCTAGTTCACTTTCCATTACCTATATATATAACACTTTGAGATGAACAATGATCAAGTTTCACATAACACTGACATATCCTAACATTGGTGGGCAGTGAGAAGGATGTCATAAATGAACACAACATAACAGGTGTAGGTACTTTGTTAATACCCTAATGTATTATATGAAATATATAGTATGGGCAACTTCTGGACAATGAACACCAATGTAAGGTGACATTAGATGAACCTTGGGTGTGACCTAGTTCTCAATGTGACAGGGTTTGTGTACATTTTGTGGGGTGCAGAAGGCCCTTGTATTTACACCACTGGCTAAAAAATAACACATGGCCATCATCACTTTGGATCAGCTGGTGAGAGACTACAGTCAAGAAACACACTGATGAATGTATTAACCCTTCCAAAGTCACACATATATAACACATGATTAACCCAAATAATTGTGTTTGGCATATGTGCCCAAATGATTATAATCCACAATACAGAATCATTGCAATTTTTGTTTAATGTGTTGAAAAATAATATATCTCTGACATTTATCTTGTGTGTCCAATCTTTAACAAGATTAATGGGTGTGTGACAGTGATTGCTGCCAGGACACAGCTCCTCTCCCCACGAAATAGTCCAGATATTCCTGGCGGATCTGACGGGCCCTGTGTGATGCCAATGCTGACCGTCCAACTTCCATTGACGTCATGGACTCCACTTGGTTAGAAGGTTGGGCCTCTCCACTTGTACCTGGCATAGCAGGGTCAGTATCCAGTTGCTGCAATACATAATTTTGTGCATTCCTGCGTAGGAAGTTGTGCAAAATGCAGCAACACAAGACCACATTATCCACTTTGTACAGTGCCAGGTTTATGGACGTCAGGAATATCCGGAACCGGTTGGCCATTATCCCGAAGGCATTCTCCACAACTCTGCGAGCTCTGGACAACCGGTAGTTGTAAATCCTTTGGTCTGGGGTGAGGTTCCTCTGAGGGTAGGGCTTCATGAGATGCTCCCCAAGCGCAAAAGCCTCATCTGCGATAAACACAAAGCTCATACCCTCAACAGTTTGCTCCCTGGATGGCAGGTTCAGAGTGCCGTTCTTTAGACGACGAGCGAACTCCGTCTGATCAATAACTCCCCCATCCGAATTGCGGCCATTTTTGCCAATATCCAAAAAAATAAACTCATAGTTTGCATTAACTATGGCTAGCATGACTATACTAAAAAAAACCTTTATAATTATAATAAAATGTGCCGGAATTCGGAGGGGGGACAATGCGGACGTGCTTCCCATCAATAGCACCCCCACAATTGGGAAAATTCCACTTCTCCAGAAATTGATCAGAAATCTCCAGCCATTGCTCTGCGTTTGAAGGAAACTGTGGGGAAAAAAAAAAAAATAAAAAAAAAAATAAAATTAGTGCTTGAGCACATCACATTATTAATTACACACACAGTTGTCTGTTAAATGCTTATGCAACTTGCTAAAAAAATATACAACAGGAAGGCAAAGGTTTGGATATGGGGATGTAACATCTACATACATTTCTTTTCAACCTCCTATTGTTCTTATATTGTAAAGGGCCATACACACTAGAAGATTCTCTGAAGACTTTTTCGTGCAGATTTAACTTTTCTATGTAGTGCAAGGGCCTACCAGATTGCATAGGATTTGAAAGTGTTTGTTGGACCTCATATTATTTGGTTTTGGTAAATCGGAAGGATAAATTGTTCTGACAATCTTCTAGTGTGTATGGCCCATTATACTCACCAGCTAGAGCTGAGATTTACAAACTACGGCCCTCCAGCTGTTGCAGAACTACACATCCCATGAGGCCTTGTAATTCTCTGACATTCACAGACATGACTAGGCATGATGGAAATTGAAGTTCGTGAACAACTGGTGGGCCATAGTTTGAAGACCTCTGAACTTGAGCTTTGGTATATGCTGACTTTGAGATTTAGCATGTGGGTGGGGGATGGGTAAGTAAAACTGGGCATTTATACATCAATTAGGGCTTGTGGTCAGTGAAGGTTTTAACATCATTACATAAACATACAGAATCATAGGTGGGAATGGATGGACTGATGTATTTTAGATAAATCATTAACTAGGTACTAAAACATTGGCCAAGGAATAATTGTTTGAGGGAAAGCAATAAAATGACCCAAATTCAAAATACTGTTAACAGGCAATGCGTTTAGGGACACATAGGAGAGAATGGTGGGGTGGTTAGTGGGTAATTTTACAAATGGTTAAAGATAATCTACATCTTTACTACTATGTGCATGCGGACAGAGGGTAGTTTACAAATAATGGCCTGTGTCAATTGCTGTACATCCAAAAACATCATAATTCAGGTGAAACTAGTAATACATGTAATGTAATGTAAAAAATCAAACATACCTTGATATAGTCCTTCTGCAAGACCTTGATGATGGCAGAGCAGGTCTCAGGGATGATGACTCCAAGAGCTTGGGGGGAGATGCCTGTGGTGAACTTCAGATCCTGCAGGCTTCTCCCTGTTGCAAGATACCTCAACGTCGCAATTAACCTTTGCTCAGGAGTAATTGCAAGCCGCATACAAGTATCCTGCTTCAGAATATAGGGGGACACCAGGGCAAGAAGACGGTAAAAGATGGGATCCGTCATCCTCAAATAATTCCTGAAGTCATCAGGATTATTTTCCTGGAGCTCCCTCAGCAAGGACATATGAGAAAATTGATCACGGTTAAGCAACCAATTTTTCGTCCAGGAGGTCCGCTTCTTCTTCCTATTGCTCGTACGTCGTCTCAGAGCCAAAACTCCAACACTAACGACAGCAACGGACGAATTCACGGTCGCCATAATAAATTCTCGAACGATGTCTCGGAAAATAGCGAAATGTCGTCAACCAAACAAATGCTACCGAAATCAGCGCGAGATGCCCAGAAGGGTCACGGCCAAACACTCACTTCCTCTTTTGTAGCGGCGAACGTGCGTGGAACGTAGTGACGTCATTTTCTGTCGGAAGACAAATGTCCTGGGCAAGTTTGGAGCACTTTTCAACAGACAAACAACAAACACACCAGCCGCGAACATTTGTAGGACGTTCCGTCGGCCGACGATCGGTACGTGTGTACGGGGCTTTACTGTGAAGAATCCTTTCCGTATTTGGAGATTAAATCTCTTTTCCTCCAGACGTGCCCCCTTGTCCTCTATGATGGCCTTAAAGGGAATAACGCAACACCAAGTTCACTATATGGACCACTTACAGTATGTCACAAAAGTGAGTACACCCCTCACATTTTTGTAAATATTTTATTATATCTTTTCATGTGACAACACTGAAGAAATGACACTTTGCTACAATGTAAAGTAGTGAGTGTACAGCTTGTAGCAAAGTGTAATTTCTTCAGTGTTGTCACATGAAAAGATATAATGAAAAGATATAATAAAATATTTTTCAAAAATGTTTGGGGTGGGCGGGTGCCCGGGGAGAGTGATGATGAGGACTGGAGTGAGGTGTTGGAAGTGGGCAAGTTGGTGTCTCCCAAAATGTCAGACAGACTCACACAAACCTATATCCTTCATAGGGCCTATCTTACGCCAGTCAGACTGGCTAAGTTTGATCCTTCCAGGAGCCCGGATTGCCCCAAGTGCCTATTATCTGCTGGAACCTTTGCGCACCTCCTCTGGCGCTGCCCTCGTGTCAATTGCTTCTGGGAACAAGTGATACAGTTCCTGCACGACCAAATGGGCTCCCCGGTTTCACTGGATCCTCGGCAATGTCTCTTGGGTCTGTTTCCGGACCTGGAGTTGGATAAGTGTTCGCTAAAATTTATACATGAAATGCTATTTAGTGCCAGGAAGGTGCTGGCTCGGAGCTGGATGCAGTCCTCGCCTCCGGCTCTGGCTGCTTGGCTCTGGCTGCTTGGATTGCTGAGGTGAATGCCTCTTTGCTGTATAAGAGACTCATTTATAGTAACAGGGGGTGCCCTAATAAATATAATAAAATTTGGGACCGGTGGCTGCAGTCATCTCAGACATGCTATTCGTGATGGCTCCATCCCCTCGTCTGACGCTACGGCTGGGGCCTACCATTATTTCTGTAGCGCTCAGGGGCTGTGTGTGTGTGTGTGTGTGTGTGTGTGTGTGTTTTCTTTGTTTTTTTTTCTCTGGAGTACTTCACTTTTTTTATTTTTTAGGTATACAGTTGTCAAATATGGCTTTATGTATTCTCATGCATCCCATACTATTTGGTTGGGACCACACAGGATATTTGGGGACCCTTTTTTTTTCTTTTCTTTCATTTCGTTTGTTGTGTGTTTTGCTGACCTCCTATTGTTGGCACTGGACTGTACTTGCTGTTGTGTATATGCTTTTGACCTGTGTTGCACCCCTTATAGTACATGTTGTACTTTGCACAGTTTAATAAACGTTGTTTCTGATTAAAAAAATGTTAGGGGTGTACTCACTTTTGTGAGATACTGTGTGTATTTTTACATGTTGATCATATTCCCCTTAAGCTCCTCTTCTCAAGAGAGAATAAATTCAGCATATACTTATACATATACACATATACATATACGCATAGTTAGGAAGAAAGGGGAAACAATGTTTCTAAGCAGCCTAAACTTCTACTTTAAAGCAGAGTTCCGGCCTATTTTGCAACTTTAGTGATTCCTGGAGTGCTCACTATGCTGATCAACAATTGAGCATTTTCAATTTTTTTCAGGGGTCCCTTACCTTATTTTCAGGGCATTTTTGATTGTACTTCCTCCTCCTCCCCCCTCTGTGGCTGCGGCCATGGACATCACTTCCGCCTTTGCATTGCATCCTGGGAGCTGTTTGTCATCACTCCCAGGAGGCTGGAGTCAGGAAGAATTCCCAGAACACTCCCTGGAATCAGGAAGAAGGACACAGCAGATTACACTGCCCACATCCAAGATGGCCACGCTCAGACAGCATTTTTAAAAGTAAGATTTTGACTAAAATCCAATACTGTACACCTTGTAAGTATGAGAATAGCGGTTCTGTAAAGGGCGATGGATTAGTATTATAGGGGCATTTTTAATTAAAAAAGGTATTTGAGGCCGGAACTCCACTTTAAAATTGGTTTAATCTGAGATTGGTGTATAATCTGCTTTCCTGCTTTACCAGCCACAGCACAGGCTATTCACAACATAGTAGTAAATCAACTTTCTGCTTGGTAAAAGCCACCTTATTTACTCAATGGTGTTAATTTACTACAACCAGACAGTTTAAAATCTGGTGCCGCTCTGCATAGAAACCAATCACCCATTTTTTTCTGGTCAAAGCTTAATTTAAAAGCTGAAGTTAGAAGCTGATTGGCTACCATGCACAGCTGCACCAGATTTTACACTCTCCAGTTTGTCAGTGGACACACAGAGCCAGTTTGGGAGTGAGCACGTACAAGTGCCCCCAGAGCAAGCAGCTTGCTATGTTGAAATTGGGGGCACTCGGCAGGGGGGAGGAGCCAGGAGCACCTGCGGGGGACCCGAAAAGAGGAGGATCAGGGCTGCTCTGTGCAAAACTACAAAGCAGGTAAGTATGCAATGGTTGTTATTTTTTAACCACTTGCCGGCCAGTCACGTTGACTGTACTGCGGCAAAGTGGTTCGTTATCGTCTGGTGACGTAGACCTACGTCACCAGACATTCCCCTCTCGCCCGCTGTATTCAGTTACAGCGGGAGTTGGGCCAGGGGAGGAGCGGCGCCGCTCTTCCCCGATCGTCGGAGAATCGAGTGTGGAGATCCGCCCGCTTATGTAAACAAAGCATACATTAACCCCTTGATCACCAATAAAAATTAACCCCTTCCCTGCCAGTGTAATTTTTACAGTAGCAGTGCATATGTATAGCACTGATTACTGTAGTAATGTCACTGGTACCCCCAAAAGTGTCAAAAATGTCAGTCAAGGGTCCGATCTGTCCGCCGCAATGTCGCAGTCCTGCAAAAAAAATCGCAGATCGCCGCCATTACTCGTTAAAAAAAAAAAAAAAAAATTAAAGAAATCTTTCCCTTCGTTAGTAAACGCAATAACTTTTGCGCAAACCAATCAAAATACGCTTATTGCGATTTTTTTTTTTTTTTTTTTTACCAAACATATGTAGCAGAAAACAAATTGGCCAAAAATGATAAAAAATTTTGATTTTTACATTTTTTTTGGGGGGAATTTCATATAAAAAAATGTGAAAAATATTGTTATGTTTTCAAAATTGTTGCTCTTTTTTTGTTTATAGCGCAAAAAGTAAAAATCGCACAGGTGATCAAATACCACCAAATGAAAGCTCTGTTTGTGGGAAAAAAAGGGACATAAATTTCGTTTAGGTAGGGCGTTGCATGACCGCGCAATTGTCAGTTAAAGTCGCACAGTGCCGAATCGCAAAAAGTGGCCTGGACGTAGGACAGCAAAATCCTCCGGTGGTAAAGTGGTTAAAAATGCCTTTGGAATCACTTTAAGAAAATATTTGCTTTTTCCGGAATTTATATTTAAAATTTGTCCATTTTTTGTGTTTATTATTTTATGTGTGCCTGAACATACTATAACTGCAGTATATTATAGCTTTCACAACATATTTTTTTAGGTTCTTATTTTTATAAAGAAAGAGCAAATGAAAAGACAATTATGACTTAAAATGCCTTACTACAAGGTTTCCTTTTTGCTGTATTTGATCTCGGAGAGGGGATTCCAAACATTTTCTGTACACAGAGAGCATTAATAATGAGCCTAGAAGAACATGTCTTTGCTGCAGCTTGAGCTGTTCTACGGCTTTGTATCTGGTGATGCTTATTTTTAATATTGCTGCTTCCCTTTGTACTTAGCTTTCATTAACATTCCCAGGAATAGATTGAAATGGCAGAATAGGGCCAACAACAAGCAAAAAAAAGAGGTTTGCTTATTTCTATTTAGACATTTTTGGAGGCAGCAGACGTGCTGGAGAACAGATGTAATCTGTGATCCGTCATCCTCTGGATGTTTCCTGAACTGTACAGTAAATCGTGACTCTTTTAACAGATCATCTAATGATTGACTAATTTATTACTCTTTTTTAATGAAGTAATGTGAAAGGAAAGGAACGTATGCAGGCATTTATACATGTGCCTGTGTTGTATTGCTATAGGTTGTCAGGGCCGCTGATAGGGGCGGACCACCAGTCCTCCTGTAGGGGGGCCCCAACAGCGCGGGGAATCAATGCGGTCGGGCGTAGGGCATACTTGCCAACTGTCCCTTTTTTCCTGGGACAGTCCCTGCAAATAGGAGCCTATCCCAGGTAATTTATATTGTCCCTGGAAGCACCTGTTAATCGGGCTGCCCGTAAATGTTATGCAGAAGTAGTGCAGCTGAATGGGAGAATTATTCCAACTCTGCTACTGTGGCCTTACGTTTGAAATTCCCTTTTTTAATTTCCTGTAATTCTCTCTATATTGAGTAGACCCAATAATCTGATAAGTATGCGAGATTAATTATGCAGAGTGGGCGGAGCTTCGTGGAAGTGGGTGTGGTAATTGATAACTGTGCTGCAAAGTGTCCCTGGAAATTTTTTTTAAATGTTGGCAACTATGGCGTAGGGGCAAGAAGGAAGCCATGTGCGGCGCTCTGCAGCAGCTAAAAGCCCGTTTTTCCCCCTCCTGCCAGCTTTCAGCTGCTGCCAAGAGAGACATAGACACAGGGCATCGTTCCTGTAATTGCTTCTCCAACACTGATCCCTCTTCCTGTTCTGCCTGCTTCTGATCCCCCCCCCCTTCTTGTGTGCCGCCTTTCACTGTGCCCCCCCCCCCCCGCCCACAGGACTGCAGGCTTCCCTGTTCTGTAAAAAAAATAACAATAGAACTGTGTGAAGGTGCCTGGTCGTTGATTTATCTATAAAACAACAATGACCTGCTGCCCCTTTAAATGTGTAAATTACACAAATATAGACAAATCAAAATATAAAACTATATAAAACATTTATAAATCTCTATCAAATACTATTTGTTTCATAGTAACATATTGTTTCCGTTTTTGTAAACACGATTGTCCCTTGGAAGATTAGTTAGATCAGGCATG
The DNA here is from genome assembly GCF_965119305.1 of Pelophylax lessonae. Taxonomy (NCBI): domain Eukaryota; kingdom Metazoa; phylum Chordata; class Amphibia; order Anura; family Ranidae; genus Pelophylax; species Pelophylax lessonae. Next base: position 241,669,569 of record NC_138773.1, read on the forward strand.
TCCAACATGCGGCCCAGAACCTCAGGTAATGCGGCCCACTGCCCCCTGACAATTTTTTTTTTTTTTTGCTGGGGAGGAAGGAAGTCGAGTTGGGGACATGGCCACAGAGGCAGCCTTGGAGGGGATCATCCACTAGTTGTGTTAAATTAGTGCTGGGGGGGTGGGCGCGGCAACACGGAAAGGGCGCGGCGGCGTTTTATTACTTATATACCTTAACTATAGTATATATTTTATATGCGGCCCGAGACATCTTCTCTATACTCAATGTGGCCCAGAGAAGCCAAAAGGTTGGACACCCATGAGTTAGATCATTGTTCACTTGGATCGTTCATTTACAGCATTCAATTATTTTACAATTATTTTACATCTCTTTGCTATTTTGGGATATTTTATTGCACTGATTATTCACTTGTACTGATATTGGATTTGTTTATCAGTTTCGCAATTATTTTGAAGTATCTCACTCGTCACAGTTTACTACAGATTTGTCCACCTACATGAACTTATGCGGATTTGTTAATCCTTCACCATTTTTTTACCTGCACGAATATCATAGATTTTTTAGGAATATCTATATTTGCACATATTTTTTTGATCAAGTCTTCCATATTAATTAGCGCCGATTTTTATGCTGATGTTGATTCACCCCATCTGAACTATAATTTGCCATCTATATATTTACTCTTGTTTTTGGGAGTTCATAAGATTTTCTTTTGAATTAGCGCCGATTTTTGTTTATACCATACACATCACTATTTTACGGTGGGGACACCGATTAAAATTGGCAGCTTTTCTTACCTTTTCTTTTATTTTAATACCTATATTTATTTTTATCGGCTTGCTCCTATCAAACTCCTCTCGGTAGCGCATTGATCCTCATTTGCATTTATTCAAAATGTAAAACTACTTCAATAATATCAACCTAATATGAGTGTGTCTGTCTTAATTCCTTTAAATAAATCCAATAATCAATAAATTGTATGTGAATGTGAAAAAAAAAATAACAATGTATATATAAAAAAAAAAGAAAAACTTTTTTTAACATTTTTTAATAAATAATTAAAAAAAATTGTAAAATAAAATAATTGTTTTGCATTGTATTTAAAAAATAAAATAAAAATTTTATGTAAAAAAAACAATTAAAAAGGACTAATTCAGGTTCTCTGTTATGTTTGTGTCAGCTAATAATGATTTTAGTGCATTTCTAGTGAAAATATTGTCTTGGTATATTTGGGGGGGGGCCTGCTTGGTAGGCTGTATGGGGCCCTGTGATGTCTAACAGCAGCCCTGGATGTTGTAGCAAAGAGCAAGTGCAGCAAAATGTAAACATTCCTTTTTTGGGGGCTTTTGTACGCGGGTCGGCTGAGCCAGTTTGGTGTAACTGCAGCCTTGTTTCCTCCACCCGGGCAGCCAGGTGTAGCATATTGGCTGTCATACGCTACACCTGGCTGCGTGTCGCTGTACTCATGTATACAGCGCTTTGGCAAACACAAGTACAGCGTGCTAGTGTTGGCATTAAATAGAACATTTTCTATGTTTTGCAAATGTTTGTACGCTGTACCTCGTCCTATGAACAAGTACAAGGGTGCACAACCGTTCGTGTTAATGACAGGCGATACGCCGCACCTGGCTGAAGGAAGTACGGCTTGAGTTACACTGAACAGGCTCAGCCAGGCTTGCGCTGGAATCCTTGTTCACCAGGGGGAAGTTGTAATATACAGTGGGTGTAGAAAAAAACACCCCCCTTTAAAATAATCACATTTTGTTGCTTTGCAGCCTAAAATGAAGACAAACACAGTTTTTGTTTCATCCATCTGTATTTACTCAGTGCAACTTATAACATCCAAGTGAAAGATATAACACCAACATTTAAAAAAAAGAATAAAAAACAGAATCACTGAGTTATAAAAAGGATCACCCCCTTGTGTCACCTAAACGCGTGTGAAAATGCTTCATAGGACACTTTTTAGTTACTTTTTTCTGCCCCCAGTTTTGCCATTTTTTTCTGCTGCCTTCAGTTTGCATATCTGGCGCAGATGATCAGGAACCACTCTGATTGTTTTACTATTATTAGTAGGAATGAAAGCTGTCAGTGACAGCTGGGTTTGACAGCTAACAGCCATGCAAGGTGTCAACTCTAATAACTCAACAAATTATGTTTATTTATGTCTCCTCAGTGTGCTTAGGAACATTTAGATACAAATTGCAGGTTGAGGATATGTTAGTATGTCTAGGTATTCCTTACCTGAAAACCTTAAACAAAGCTGTTTACTCTTGGTTTAACGACGACAGGGCAGTCTATAACATAAAAATGTCAGGTATATAAATATACATGTGCAATATGAAATGCGTTGTGCAAATAGACACTGTTATATAAATACCTGTAATTAATAAATGAGTAAATAATTTAGAATTGATTCTTTCCAAATTTTTTAAAACATCACTATATATATATATATATATATATATATATATATTTATATTAATTGTAAATTGGTTTTAATTTCCAGTGTATATTTTAGCATATATACATATTGATTGTTATTGTTTATATGGAAATTCAGTTTATCCATTTTATTTATTTATTTATTTATTTATATTTCCACCTCAGCTCCAGAAGGTTTTAGCCCCTTCATGACCAAGCCATTTTTTGCTATTTAACACTGGGCTACTTTAACTGGTAATTGTGTGGTCATGCAACACTGTACCCAAATGAAATCTATATAATTTTTTTTTTCACACAAATAGAGCTTTCGTTTGGTGGGATTTTTACACTACTAGGTTTTTTTTTTTATTGTATAAACAAGAAAAGACCAAAAATGTAGAAAAAAAAAACAATATTTTTTACACTCTGCTATAAAACATATGGAATAACATTTTTTTAAAAAATCAAATTTCTTCAGGAATTTTGGCCAACATGTATTCTGCTACACACTATATGGTAAAGAAATCCCTAAAGTTTGATTAGTTTGTGTGAAAGTTATGGTGTCTATAAACTACGGTATATATATATTGGAATTTTTATGTATTTCGTTTTTTTTATACTACTAATGGCAGTGATCAGCGACTTATAATAGGACTGCGATAGTTCGGCGGATAGTCTAATACTAACTAGGGGGTCGAATTGACTGACTGTCACCGACATCCCCAATGACACTAGTACAATGATCAGCAATATTACTATACATTACCACTGTACTAATGACACAGGCTGGGAAGGGGTTAACATCTAGGGCGATGGATGGGTTAAATAGGTGCCTTACAATGTGTAATGTGTGCTGAATTATATTAGTGCATTTGTTTCTCATCCGTGCTTCTTCCCTCTGTACAGAGCCCTGTGTTGATGGTCAACACAGGGCTCTGGGCTGTGATTGGACACAGCCAATCAGCAGGTCCTGGCCATGAATAAGGTGAGGCATGCAGTGCAGACATGCATGTGTGCTGCCTAAACCTGAAAACAGGCAGCAACGTGCATATGCATCACTTTGCCTGTACGGGCTGCCTATCTACAGTACATTGCGGATGGGCGGTCCTTAAGTGGATATATCTTTATTTATTGCTATATCCATTTATTTGATTTGTGCATGCAATTGGAACATATATTATTGACTCTTTTAAATGTAATTTTGTTCTAAATAAATTATTTGAATTTATCATGAATTTATAAAACATTTGTGAAGAAAGACAGAGTGGGGAAGAGTTAGAACCTCTGTCAGGTTTTTATTGCTGCTTGTGTTTATAGTGGGGAAATGTCTTCTGTCACAGACATGACTGCCAGTGGGGAGAAATCCTCCCACAGTGAGGGGAAATCTTCACAGATATCACTTGAACAGGTGATAACATTTATAAATTTCTATCACTTTCTGTCCTGATGACAATGGTCACAAGTTCAGTGGGAACCAACGTTCCCAACAGGGACTCACAGCTTTAAAAAACCTTACAGAGGTTCTAACCCTCCCTCACTTTACTGAAAGCTAGAAAAAAAAGACCTCTGCTTAATTGGCAATACCGGTTATGAGTTGCAATTCTGCTTTTATATGTGTTATATGATTTTATTCATTTCGGAGGGTCCTAGCTGCACTGTCATCTTTATATTGTTTATATAACCTACTAATACAATATGGCTACACTTTTAAAATTATTGCTCAGTTTTGTTGTTTGTTTGTTTTTTGTTTTTGTTTTTTTGCATAGTTTTAAATTAAAGTGAAAGTTTATTGGGAATTAGACCATTTTTTAAATGTTTAAAAAAAACAAAAAAACAACTGTTTGATACAGGGTTTAGAATTCCAGAGCACTATTGATTAGCTAAAGAGACAGCACAGTGGTAATCATATACTGCACATTACTGCAATTCATGGTCATTCAGGACTGCGTTTAGAATTAGCTTGAGCTACTGATCTCTGGAAACAACAGGAAGGTAAAACAGATATTACCTTATGAAAAGGAACTTAAAGTTCAAACCTGCTGGCACAAAAAATAACACAAAGTATTCACAGGGATTTTTTTTATATTTAGCTCACTAGAAAAAAATATACAATTTTGTCATTAAAATATTTAACATTTATATAAAATATGTACAAACACACTCTGCATTCCCTTTATTTGAATAGTAATTCAATTTTTTATATGCATGTTCTATGACTCTTGAAGGATCTGTTTTTTTTTTTCTGTCTTTCCTAATACTGTATATGAATTTTATTTAAGTTTATGGAAAATTGACTGTATACATATCTTTTTACTAATATTTATATAAAGTTACATACATCCTATGGTAATAGCACTTAATTATATGTAGACTGTACATGAATATTTAAACAAATAGGAAATGAAAACAGCCAGTGGGCAGTATTATTCCTGCCAAACTTTGGGAACCCCGGGCAAAGCCTGTGTGCTCTGTGTATCTTTACACAGCTTTTATTTACTTCTTTAACTGGTAGACATTGTGCTGCATTAACCCCTTAACCATCAACATCGATCGCTTGCAATATGAGATATATTACATATGTCTGTGTTTCCAATTACTTGCTTCAAGACACCTGCAAAAAACGCCTGAAAAAAGCCCAAAAAAACGCCCGAAAAAAGCCCATAAAAACGCCTAAAAACGATACGCTCAGGTGTGAATGGAGCAAGCTGACCTGGCCTAAAACATTTCTAAAGCAAGTACAGTACTGAAGTACCGGCACTTTATGGTGCTGGCAAGTATCCATGTTAAGCTGGCCATACACGGCCTGAATTTTGGCTACCGTATATACTCGAGTATAAACCGAGTTTTTCAGCATGTTTTTTTTATGCTGAAAGTGCCCCCTCGGCTTATACTCGAGTCACTGGCTTCACTGTGTCTTTAAAAATGGCGCCGCTCGGCGCCAACATGTCACTGCGCATGTGCGGTATGCCTGGGAATAGCCGAACGTGTTCGGGTTTTCCCGAGCATCGGCGGCGCATTTGCGGTGACGTAGTATTGGCACCGGGCGGCACGATTTTTAAATCGAAAGCGGCTCACCGACAGTTAAGTGAGACTCCTCCACAGCCCCTGCATTTCTTCATGCAGTGCTGCGGGCATGGTACAGGATATTCTCCTGTACCATGCCCGCAGCACTGCATCTCCTGTGCCATGCCTGTACTTACTGTGCCATGCCTATACCTACTGTGCCATGCCTGTACATACTGTGCCATGCGTGTACTTACTGTGCCATGCCTATACCATCACCTGTGCTATGCCTATACCATCACCTGTGCCATCCCTATACCATCTCCTGTGCCATGACCTGTGCCATGCCTGTACCATGACATGTGCAATGCCTGTACCATGACCTGTGCCATGCCTGTACCATGACCTGTTCCCTGACCTGTGCCATGCCCTTACCATGACCTGTGCAATGCCTATACTATGACCTGCGCCATCTCCTGTACCATGCCCGCAGCCCCTGTTTTGTGTCTTGTAGTGGTCCAGTTGGGTCCAGTAGCTGCTGCATTTCCCACCCTAGGCTTATACTCGAGTCAATAAGTTTTCCCACTTTTTTGTGGTAAAATTAGGGGTCTCGGCTTATATTCGGGTCGGCTTATACTCAAGTATATACGGTAATTCCTGTGAATTTACTAAACAAATGCATCTCACAGTGCATTCCTAATGGGAAATAAATTTAAAAGAGCCAAAGCCAAACCTGGCTGGCTTTGCCGTAATGTAAAGAACCTTATTAGAGAAAAGATAATGGCCTTCAAGATATATAAATCGGAGGGGACGTTATTGGCTTTCAAACAATACAAGGAATTATATAAGAAATGTAAATAGAAATCAAAAGGGCTAAAATCAACTTCGAGACACAAATAGCAGAGGATAGTAAAAAAGAACCCTAAGAAATTCTTTAAATATATCAACAGCAAAAAAAACGAGGTCAGAGCATGTTGCACACATAATTAACGATGAGGGGAGGATGGTTACAGACGACACGGAAAAGGCAACTGTGCTTAATGCTTTCTTTTCCTCAGTCTTTACACAGGAAAAGGAGGGGTACACCGACCATTACTGTATGGTTAGCAATACTTCACAGGACTTTCCGCTATGGATAACAGAGGGTGAAATCAGGGAAAGGCTGGATAAAATTAACACAAGTAAATCACCAGGCCCGGATGGCGTATATCCGAGAGTACTCAAAGAACTCAGTAAAGTTATATCTAGACCACTGTTCCTCATCTTTGCTGACAGTATTATGACAGAAACTGTACGAGGTGACTGGAGAAAAGCTAACGTGATACCGATATTCAAAAAAGGGCAGAGGCATGTCCCAGGTAATTATAGGCCATTCAGCCTGACGTCAATAGTATGTAAACTTCTAGAGGGGATGATAAGGGACTATCCAAGAGTTTGCTAAAATCAATAATATCATCAGCAGTAATCAGCACTGGTTTACAAAGGGGCGTTCCTGTCAAACCAATCTGTTAACATTCTACAAGGAGGTTAGCTGTGAGCTAGACAGTGGGAAACCTGTGGATGTGGTGTACCTGGATTTTGCTAAGGCATTTGATACAGTTCCCCACAAAAGGTTGATTTTATAAATTAAGGTCTACAGGAATCGACCACAGGGTTTGCTCTTGGATACGGAACTGGTTAAAGGGGCGTGTACAAAGGGTGGTAGTAAATAATGCTTATTCGGATTGGTCTGAGGTGGTAAGTGGGGTCCCCCAAGGCTCAGTTCTGGGTCCATTTTTGTTTAATTTATTCATTAATAGCGTTGAGGATGGGGTCAGTAGCTCGATCTGAGTTTTTGCAGATGACACAAAATTGAGCAAGGCAATAACTTCACATCGGGAGGCAGAAATCTTGCAGAATGACCTGAACAAAATAACAGAGTGGGCAACTACATGGCAAATGAGGTTTAATGTGGATAATTGCAAGGTATTGCACTTAGGGACTAATAACGTAAAAGCAAAATGCAAGCTAGGGTGGGAACCTCTGGGGGTATCAAAAATGGAGAAAGATCTGGGAGTCTTAGTAGAAGATAGACTTAGCAACAGTATGCAATGTCAAGCTGCGGCTGCCAAAGCCGGCACAATATTAGCATTCATAAGGAGGGGGATGTATTCCAGAGACAAAACTATAATCCTTCCACTTTATAAATCATTGGTCCGACCACATCTGGAGTATTCAGAGAAGATAAATTCGAATTCTGTGTTTTAAACCTGGGATCTTGCCAACATCCCTGATGAATATGGAACAACAATAACCCCTGAGGATTGGGACTTTCAACGGCAAGAATCAGGACTTGAGTATGAAAAAATATAAATTTTATTCCACATATATTAAAGATAAATTGTACATAATCACATCTCAAGTATATAATAAAAACAAGGTCATAGATACGTCTTGGAACCAGAAGGGTCTGAGGTGTCTGGATCGGACTAGACGCGTTTCGGTCCAAATGCCTTTCTCAATGGTCCACAAAACACCCCAAACGCCCCATCGTACGCCAACCTGTACCTGGGGGAATGGGAACGCTCTTTCCTCTCCGAGGAACAACATTCGAAATACACTCAGCACATATTGGCTTGGCATAGGTACATTGACGATGTACTCATTGTCTGGACAGGCAATGAGGAATCGCTTCTAGAATGTGTTCATTCTATGAACAGAAACAACTTTAACCTCTCATTCACCCTCAGTTATAATAGCAATTCCATTGACTTTCTGGACATCACAATCAATAAAAATCAATTAGGAAACATTACTACCACACTATTTAGAAAACCCACCGCCGCCAATACAGTACTTTACGCAACTAGTGCTCATCCAGCTCCTCTAATAAAGTCTATCCCCTACGGGCAATATTTGCGACTTAGACGCAATTGCTCTGAAGACCACATTTTCAAGTTGGAAGCAGACAAACTTAGAAAAAGATTGACCTCTAGAGGCTACACACAAACTTGCCTCAAAAAGGCCTATCGTAGGGCCAAATCGCAACAACGACAAGACCTCATATTCAAAAAATCGATCAAAACTTCACGTGACAACAATCAGATTCAACATCAGGCACGTATTATAACCTCGTACACGAAACAATATGACAGAGTCTATAATGTCCTTAACAAATACTGGCATTTACTCACATGTGATCCACACCTTAATCCCTTTGTTACTGACCAACCGGCGATAACTTATCGCAAGACCCGTTCACTCAAGGACAAGTTAGTTAAAAGTGAATACACAGGTGAATTTCGCCAAGATCCATGTAAACGCCTAGGAACTTTTAAGTGTGGAGGGTGCAATATATGCCAATACATTTGTACAGACCCCAATATAATCTTGCCTAATGGCTCCCCATATAGACCTCTACATTTTTCCAATTGTCAAACGATAGGAGTGGTCTATCTCCTCCTCTGCTGCTGTGGGTGCTTTTATGTCGGGAAGACAAAAAATGAATTCCATAAACGAGCTCAACGACATATTACATGTATGCGCCAACGCAATCCTGATCTCCCTCTTGGGAGACATGTTCTGACCACACACAGCGGTATTTTCCCACGCTGTTTTTTTGTCATCCTTGACCGTGTGCACCCCAGCAGCAGAGGAGGAGATTGGGACAAAACCCTTCTACAGAGGGAATCCAGATGGATTCACAACCTGAGAGCTACCATCCCCCCAGGACTCAACGAAAACATTAGTTTCAAGCCCTTCCTTGAAGGGTTTTCATCAGGGGGATGGGATCCATAATCTATCTGTGGTTAAATGACAACACTACGCGATAATGCTCCTCTGTGCAATATCTGTTTCATTCTAAAATTACCAAAAGTCAATACTCAAAACATATGTGATAGGATTTCTTTTTTCCTTCCCATTTATATATATAGAACTAATCAATTTTTCCACATCACTCAATATACAAGCACCACTTGGTGGTCACTCAATATACCCTCCTTGCAGTAGCTTTTTTGCTCTGATTTTTCATTTGAGTGCTATTTCAAAGTATTCAATATCAATCCACATCTTTCTTTTATATTTGCCCTCTTTTATGTAAATATGTGGCCATTCAATACACCTTTCCTGCAGTGGTTTTTTTGTTTTTTTTTTTGCTTCTGTCCCTATTGAATGTTATTGCAAAATATCCATTACTAATTGATATCCGCCTTTTCATTTTTGTATCTTTATGTAAACATAGAGTTTGCCTTGTTTATATGTCTATAGTCTTGACTTTGTCCCCTTAGTTGCAGCTTAGTATCAGTGACACTACATGCTCCCCGCACAGATTCTCCCCCCGGCGCACATGGGGGCGTTCCCCCGCCCCGTCACCGGTCACCTGATCCCGCCATTGGCGGAATTCAGACCCGGACATTGTGCGTCGGCGTGCCCGGAACGCACGCCGCGGCCAACCCTGTGTGGGCGGCGTCGGTGCGCTCCAGACACGGGGGACCTCTATTGGTCCGCACTCGCCCTGGGAGGAGACTGGACGGAGGCTCCGGCGCATGCGCCGGCGTACTTAATGGCGGACCGCGCTCTATTCAGAGCGCGCCGCCATTACTCTTATGCACAGACCTATACAGGTAAGTTACTTTCTCCCTGGATTTTCGAAAATTGCCCATAGGACCCGCTTTTGTTATAACACTCTTACCAATACTTATTCTTGGCATTTGGGCACCCTTTGAAACTTTTACTACTGGGACTATTTTCCTTTCACTTAGCCATTTCTATCTCTGATTCCTAGGATATCTGTTTTCTGCCATTGAATTCTGGCTAATATTCATTCCGATACCTGTGCACCCTTTGATACTCCTATTAGCACCACTTTTTCTCCTATTTAGTAACTTCTTTTCCATCCCCTTGTATTTACTCCTTATCTATTCCATTCCATTGTATTTACTCCTTATCTATTTACCCTCTGATATCCCTCATGATTTCAGGCTTGACATATTCCATGTCAACAGGGATGCATGGCTGGACACGTTCCAGCATCATAAATCCATCGGGGGACATACCTACCCTACTACTATTTTACAGGTATTCTGTACCCACAATATTCTGTCCTACTCTCCCCTTTTATTTTCCATGATAGACAGACTTCATTGAATTTTTCTTCTATATCTTTTCATAACTTTTTAGATGACCTGTGCGTTTCTGACCTCATTCTGGAGATCCTCGTGGGATTTTCTGTCCGTGGAGCTCTTTTCTCACTGTCATTTGCCATACCACTGTGTATTTGGCCTATAAATATTGAATTCTCCCCTGGAAAACCCATACAAATATTAACATATTGCTTTAGTCTATCCTGCATAGACCTAATTTGATTAGCATATACCCTTGGCGGCCATAGTCAATTGAAGGCCTTTTTCTCATCCACCAAGGCCCATCTTTTTGGTCTCACGTCCTGGATTTCACAGAGGTCTTACATATCTGGTACGTAATTATAGAGGCATTTTTTGCCCCCCCTTTTTGTTACATTTAAATACGACAAACACTATGTATAATGAATTTTGTGTTATATCGCTCTTAACATTGTTTAATACATGTTAAATTTAACCTTATACCCATTTTTTGTATTATACTCATTGTTACCTTTTATGCTCCTAGTCTGAGCTCTGGTGTTTTGTGGACCATTGAGAAAGGCATTTGGACCGAAACGCGTCTAGTCCGATCCAGACACCTCAGACCCTTCTGGTTCCAAGACGTATCTATGACCTTGTTTTTATTATATACTTGAGATGTGATTATGTACAATTTATCTTTAATATATGTGGAATAAAATTTATATTTTTTCATACTCAAGTCCTGATTCTTGCCGTTGAAAGTCCCAATCCTCAGGGGTTATTGTTGTTCCATCTGGAGTATTCTGTCCAGTTCTGGTCGCCAGTCCTCAGAAGGGATGTGTTGGAGCTGGAGAGAGTGCAGAGAAGGGCAACAAAATTTATTAGGGGATTAGAGGACCTTAATTACGAAGAGCGTTTGGAGGTACCTAATTTATTCTCCCTGGAGAAGAGACGCCTGAGAGGGGACATGATAGCAATTTACAAATACCTCAACGGTAATCAGAGCATAGAAAAAAAACTATTCAGTCGCAAGGAATGCATGAGGACATGAGGCCATACAATACGATTAGAGGAGAAGCGTTTTAACCTCAGGCTATGGAGGGGGTTCTTTACAGTAAGGGCTACAAGACTGTGGAATTCTCTGCCACAAATGGCAGTAACTGCAGGGAGTATGGCTACTTTTAAAAGACTCTTGGACATACATCTCAAGGACATTAATACTCAGGGGTATGGGAAATGATTCACACCGACACATGTTCAACTGGATGGACTATTGTCTTTTTTTAACCTCAACTACTATGTAACTATAATACAAAAAAGCTGTGCTAAAAATTTAAAAGACTGTGTATATATTAGGTACAATAGTCCTTGTAAAGTCCCATAATAAATATTAGGAAAAGGAACAAATAGTGTCCAAATAATCTGTATATAATATGTGCATCCAACTGATGTGCTGCTCTTCAATATGGGATTGACACTAGATGTATAAACTGCTTACCAGAAACAGCAAATTCCTGATAAGATGATGAATAACTCTCCAGATCCACCGTATGACCAAGGATTGAGGAAGACCCTAAGACCTGACAAAACTGCCTTAAAAAACAACTGCTTGAAAACGATACCCTCATGTGTGAATGGAGCCTAACTCTTAAGCTAGCCATTTAGAAAATTGCATGTAATGCAGCTGGACAGGCATTTTTTTCCCCCAAATTTATTATCTTCATGTCAATTTCCTTTCTTTTTATTGCTTCAATATCTGTTATAGAGTTGGATACTACCAATATGTCTTGGCCCCCCCCTCTGTCTATGGTCTGTATATATATATATATATATATATATATATATATATATATATATATATAGTTGCTGTGGATGAAAGATGGGCTGGTGGCGGCATGCTCTCATAGGAGATTTTACACACAGTAGCCCCAGGAATTCCCTTGTTTTCCTACTACGACTTGGTGGCTGCATGAATTATCTTTATTTTCTTTATTAGACTTTTTTGTTATTTTATTTTTACCTAGTGATCTGGTTAGTAACACATTTCTTGTTAAAGGATGTCTACGCTCAGTCCTTTACTGTATCTATGGAGGAGCAACGTAACCTCCCTTGAACAGCAGCATAGACAACCTTTAGTGAGGATAGTTTTAGATGGACTGGTAGATTGAGGCTACATTCACACTAATGCAATTTTTCATGCTTTTTGCAGGAACGCATTTCATTTTTTTAACATGGGTTCCTATGGAACTTATTCACATCAATGCATTTTTGTGCCTCTGCATTTTTTGGAAAGGATCGTGGACTTTTTTCTTCCGTATAGACTTCAATGGGCATGCATTAAAAAATGCAAGTCCTGCATTTTTGATGCGTTTTTGGGGCATTATTTAATCTTCCCAACAACAAATTGGCCAAATAAAAAGAAACAAAGAATCAAAAATGCATCAAAAACAAATAAAAGAAAACTTGTCGAAAATGCGTTTGAAATTACGGAAAGCACAGCAAAAAGCACTGCTGAAACGCTCAAAATCAATATGCATAGGTGTGAATTGAGCTTAGATGGAAATTATATAAGTGACTAATAACCTAAAACCCAGCTCCAGCTAATGCTTTTTAACAGTTGCAGCAACAGGTTTTTCTTTTGGGATAAAAGTTTTAATAAAAGCTAACTATTGTAAGCACCACCGTGTTAAATGGCTTGTCTCACCCCTCTGGTTTCCTGCATAGCTTGGTCTGATAAAGGCATTTGAAAAACAACCGGTTTACTGAAAGGATCAGCAGGTAATAAAATTATGTTGGAGGGGGGGCTCGGAAAAACAAAGACTCCTGTGTTAATGCTACTGGCAGACTACATCATACATCATTTTGTAATTTTAAATTTTGACCACAAGATCCTTTAACATAAATAATTATTTTTCTGATCCTTTGCAATGACTGAAATCAATTCAGCACGTCTTCACTGTCCTTTAGTAGTTCAGTGAATAAGACATTTACATAGCTATACAGGGGCAGCGACAGATCTAAAGCCTAGTACACATGATGAGATTATCGCACGATTGATCATCTGTTTTTTTTTTTTTTGCATGCTAGTCTCCATATCAACAATGAATAGGTTAGTAAAGCATGAAAATTATCATACGACAGAATAAAAATTCGGAAGTGATGTGTAATGTATTTGTATTGTATTTTTGGACGAAAACTGTACTGATTAAACGAAAATCGTACAATCTGGTATTGTACAAGAAAAAAATTCTTGTGTTTGTTCCTTCGGAAAATTTTGTACGAAAGCTTTGTTGTAATGATCAGATAAACATATGATCGCTTTGAAAGCTTTATTTTTTTCCTGCGATATTCTAATCGTGTGTATGTGGCTTAAACATTGCCTGCATACACTGTGAGGTTAATTTACTAAAACTGGAGTGTGAAAAATCTGGGACAGCTCTGCATAGAAACCAATCAGCTTCCAGGTTTTATTGTCAAAACTTAAAGTGTAACTCCACTTTTGTTGAGAAAAAAACATTCCCCTCTGGGTGATCTCTGTACATTACAAGGATTTTAAAAATCTTTGTTGCAGATTCTTAACCTTTGTTATTCTCAAGAAATCCCTGTTTGTTTCTCTGTGCCCCTGTGAAGAGTGGGAGTGGTTTAATAATTATCTATCAGCTGTGGCAGTTGCAGGGCTCTAATGAGGAAAGCTGCTGGGCCTGCATCCCTTTAGACGTGTTCCTATTGGGAGTATCTCACCAAAAAATGTCATTTTTGTTGCAGGGGATGCCAGAAATCTGACGTGTATCTTCTTAGAAGTCTTATCTTCCCAGACTTCTGGGAAAATTGGTGAGCCAATCATACAAGCAGGAAATTATGTTTCTGGGGTATGGTCAGTATACATTCTGTGTACAGAACAGCTTTAGGTAGCCATATTGCATTGTATTTTCAGAAAATACAACAATTGTAGATTGAAAAGGAAAGGTAATTTTTAATAACATTCAATTACAATATGTGTCGCTCTTGTTTACGCTATATTGTTTTTTCTTTATTTGCAATTTTTATCCCCACAAAAGTGGAGTTACCCTTTAATGCAGGGGTGGGTAACCTCTGGCCCGCGGGCCGCATGTGGCCCGCACGATCATTCTGTCCGCCCCCCCCCCCTCCCTGTGCCTCTTTTTTCCAGAAGAGCGATGGCTCCATTCTGACACTGTGAATCTCCGAAAAAGGGTGGACCCGAGGCGCAGAGCAGTGTGCCTCAAGTCCGCCCATTTGTTTGACAATAGCGAATGAAAATTCGCTACTGTCTCACGGATCCTCCTCCTCCTTGGCCAATGCCATTGGGCGAGGAGGAGGCGGGACACGGGAGGACTCGAAGAGAAGCGGGGACTGAAGAGAGGAAGCCGCCGCTTCAACATGTAAGTCAAGTGCACTGGGGCTTGGCATGCTGTTCACTCTGCATTGTGGTCAATCAGTCTGCATTAAAATTTGGCACGCTGTGGTCAGTCTGAATTAAAAGGGGGCACACTGTGGTCAGTCTATATTAAAAGGGGGCACGCTGTGGTCAGTCTGCATTGAAAGGGGGCACGCTGTGGTCAGTCTGCATTGAAAGGGGGCACGCAGTGGTCAGTCTGCATTGAAAGGGGGCACGCTGTGGTCACTCTGCATTGAAAGGGGGCACGCAGTGGTCAGTCTGCATTAAAATTGGGCACGCAGTGGTCAGTCTGCATTAAAAGGGGGCACGCTGTGGTCAGTCTGGATTGAAAGGGGGCACACTGTGGTCAGTCTGCATTGAAAGGGGGCATGCTGTGGTCAGTCTGCATTGAAAGGGGGCACGCTGTGGTCTCTCCGCATTGAAAGGGGGCACGCTGTGGTCAGTCTGCATTAAAAGGGGGCACGCTGTGGTCAGTCTCCATTGAAAGGGGGCACACTGTGGTCAGTCTGCATTGAAAGGGGGCATGCTGTGGTCAGTCTGCATTGAAAGGGGGCACGCTGTGGTCAGTCTGCATTGAAAGGGGGCACGCTGTGGTCAGTCTGCATTGAAAGGGGGCACACTGTGGTCTCTCTGCATTGAAAGGGGGCACGCTGTGGTCAGTCTGCATTGAAAGGGGGCACGCTCTGGGCACTCTGCATTGAAAGGGGGCATGCTGTGGTCACTCTGCATTGAAACGGGGCCCGCTGTGGTCACTCTGCATTGAAAGGGGGCACGCTGTGGTCACTCTGCATTGAAAGGGGGCATGCTGGGGTCACTTTGCATTGAAAGGGGGCACGCTGTGGTCACTCTGCATTGAAAGGGGGCACGCTGTGGTCACTCTGCATTGAAAGGGGGCACGCTCTGGGCACTCTGCATTGAAAGGGGGCATGCTGTGGTCACTCTGCATTGAAACGGGGCACCCTGTGGTCACTCTGCATTGAACGGGGGCACGCTGTGGTCACTCTGCATTGAAAAGGGGCATGCTGGGGTCACTTTGCATTGAAAGGGGGCACGCTGTGGTCACTCTGCATTGAAAGGGGGCACGCTGTGGTCACTCTGCATTGAAAGGGGGCACACTGTGGTCACTCTGCATTGAAAGGGGGCACGCTGTGGTCACTCTGCATTGATGGGGGCACGCTGTGGTCACTCTGAATTGATGGGGGCACGCTGTGGTCACTCTGCATTGATGGGAGCACGCTGTGGTCACTCTGCATTGAAAGGGGGCACGCTGTGGTCACTCTGCATTGATGGGGGCACGCTGTGGTCACTCTGCATTGATGGGGGCACGCTGTGGTCACTCTGCATTGATGGGGGCACGCTGTGGTCACTCTGCATTGATGGGGGCATGCTGTGGTCACTCTGCACTGATGGGGGCATGCTGTGGTCACTCTGCATTGAAAGGGGGCACGCAGTGGTCAGTCTGCATTGAAAGGGGGCACACTGTGGTCAGTCTGCATTGAAAGGGGGCACGCAGTGGTCAGTCTGCATTGAAAGGGTGCACACTGTGGTCAGTCTGCATTGAAAGGGGGCACACTATACCTTGATTACTGAAGGCCCCTTTCACACTTTTGTGATCTCAAAGTCACGCAATTTTTTACAGCGTTTTTTGCCGCAAAGCAATGCCTATTACATTTATGCATACATTTTGTATGGCCCCCGAATGATGTTACAAAAATCCAAATGGCCTTTGGCAGAAAAAAGGTTCACCACCTCTGCTTTAATGGAACAAGCTGAATTTAGAATCTGATTGACTACCATGTAGAACTGCACCAGATTTTACACTCTCCAGTTTTAGTAAACCAACCCATATATGTGAACAGCAGCAGCTGTCAGCAGTGGTTGTCAGATTTGTATTCTGTAAAAATCAATGGCCGGCGGATGTTTGCGTGTAACCTGCTCATCTGATGCAATGTGTGTCGAGGCTGCGAAGTTTTGGTCCAACACAAACTGGACACAGATAATCGGCCAGTTTGAATGCAGTCATAGAACAGGGTGTTGCTGTATCCATAGGTGGCATTTAACACCTATGGCTAAAAGCAGCTTTGTGCCCATGGCCAGGCATATGAATGTACCTGTAGCCGTTTTCAGCAATCTGAAGACCGTGTTTCAGTCCTGATATGACAAGACTATAAAACATACTGGATTTGAGATTAATACACTTGATTATGAATGAAGTTGTTATTAAATGGGATAGATCACTGGGTACATAATCCTGCCCTTTTTCAGTCTCAAAGGCAAGCTATATGTAAATATGTGATTTGAGTGTTAGCCAAAAAGGAGAAGTAATTAAAAAATGTTTTATAGTTCAATGCAGTATTATATTACCATTTATTCAAAGTATTCTACTGAGCTATGGAAGCACTCCTTCATGGTGGACAACTAGAATGTTCTAGATTGGGGAAAAGAGAAAATTCAATCGTTCTTGCCCTGCAGTATCTATTCATATTAGAGAAAAAACTCACAAGGTAAATAATAATAATTGTGGAAATCAAATTAAAACAGCGCTAACATAGTGAATGAATTAATTGTTGTTGAATAGTAATCAACTTCTAAAGTGCAAAGTGATCAAGATAGTGTACAAGATCTGTGCAGCTGCTGTGCATCCAAGCAAATCTTGGAGAAAATGTGTAAAATAAAGTTAAAACAGCGCTAGCATCACATGAAAAATCACTAGTGAATATAATAAAAATTTGTTAAAGTGCAAAGTGATCAATATAAATAATGTAGAAAATATATAAAAAATGTGAACCAGCAATAAATTATAATGAATCACAATAAATATTCTTAAAATAGTCCTTAAATCTTGATGTGATCAAATAAAGTGCTCAGGTGCATAAGCCGTCCGATCAAGCAGTGCTCAGGTGAGTGGCCCGACCCTCCAGGTCCCCTACTCACCACAGGTATGTGTCACAAAAGCTTGATAGGATCGTATATGGCTTAGGCAACCAGGTATTTCAGTATGGATAGCTCCAGGAAAGGGAATGCTTTAGTATAGGATCGCTCCAAAGGTCTCCATGATTCCCAGATAAAAGAAAAGAAGGGGGCCAATAGCGTAATACGTTTTTATAAATTTTATTCCCCCAAAGTATAAATTGTACTTACAGAATGAACGAAAACAACTCGCATTAGATATTAACAGACATGAGGAGCGCCACTGACGGCGTGCATTCCACTGGTTCCAGGAAGTAAAACCGGATGTGACGATGCGTACCCACTTGCCGGAAATTACGTCAACGCGTTTCACCCGTAAAGTGGGCGTTTTCAAAGACATCATTTCCGGGCAGTGTTGATCTATTTATATTCCGCACGGACAATCGTAATATCCCGTGCAGTAAATGTATCCGGTTTACTACTTTATTTCTTATATTGAATAATAATATAGGTCAATCCTTTCTGGACATGTTAATAATAATAAGCTACAAAAGAAAATGTTATGATTAGGAATCAGGAATGTTTGATATGTACTGTAAAAACCATGTGGCATACTAGATTTTCCCCTTTATGTGTGTGAAGCCCACATAAACATCAACTAGTTTGATTCAATCCACCACTTCAATCCACCTAGTGCATTATCCTCCACAAAGGTTTTATTTAAAAAAAGGTATAAAAATACTCACAAATGAGTTCTTGGTACATGCATATCAAATTAGTATATTGGCGTCAGCATCAGAACCGGAAGATGTACCGTCCTCTAAAGCTTGAAAAGGCTCTCCTTTAATGATCAGACTTGTCCTGGCAAGCCCCCACAGCACAGCCTTTCACTGGGAAGCTCAGTCTACTACTGCTTCTCCTCCACCAGCTCTTATGCAACTATGAGAACAGAGGGAATGTGATCACTTATAAAAAAAAGGGGATAAAAGGTATTTACAGTATAATTGTTTTTTTTTTTATATCTACACACAAATGTTTTGCATTTAATTTCTATTTTAAACTGAATCGGTTATTTTACAAGGTAATCGTTTACAATAACTTTAAGGGCCGGTTCACACTGTAGCGATGTCAGACATCGCATGTGATTCGCAGCACACTGCTGTGCAAATCGCATGCGATATCTGTGCAATGCAAATTCAGCCATACAGTTTGTATGGCTGAATTCGCATTGCATTCGGATCAAACTCGTGCAGGCCCTTTTTTTTGGTCTGCACCAGAATTGGATCGCATGGATGTTCACACCCAAGGGAACCAAATTCCTGTTCGAATTGACAGTTCGCACTGCGATGTGCGAACTGATCTGGGGGTGTCATTAACTTTGTATTGACACTCCCAGAGGTTATATAGGGCAGTGTGAACTGCCTGCGAGTCAGGTGTGATGCTGGAACCCGCAGTGGATTCGCAGGTTTCCCCCATCGCACCAATGTGAACCGAGCCTAAGTCCTAGCTTCTACAACTTTTTATGAAAACATTATGTTGAACTGTATCAAATGCTTTGCTGAAATCAAGATAATCTATGTCCACAGTACCACCCTGGTTCCAAATATTTGTGATATAGTCAACAAATTCAATAAGATTAGTCTTACATGATCAGATCTCAGTAAGGGCCCTTTCACACGGGCGCTCCGTATGTCCGCAAATCATCCTATTTTTTTGCGGATGATTTACGGACATAATGTAAGTCAATGGCATTGCGGATGTCAGCGGAATACCATCCGCTGACATCCGATTTTCTTCCTTTCAGTTCTGTTCCGTTTTTTGGAACGGAACAGAACCCTATTTTTCCTCCGTTCAAAAAACGGAAAGGAAGCAAAATCGGATGTCAGCGCTGTCATCCGCTGACATCCGCAATGCCCATAGACTTACATTATGTCCGTATATCATCCGCAAACGGATGGGATGATATGCGGACATACGGAGTGGATGACACAAGTGTCATCCGCTCCGTGAAAAAAAAAAGTGCCGGAGCGGATCGCAACGCGGTCCGCTATGTGTGAAAGAGCCCTAAAGCCATGCTGCTTTCGATTCCTGCAAGTTGTGAGTTTCTAATTGATCATTAAACCCTCTATTTAGAAGAAAATCCATTAAAGTGGTTGTTAACCCACTATTGTATAAGCATGTCACCCCCTATGTTTTATAACGCTATGTGTCCCTATGCCTGTGCTGTATAAAAAAAGTCAATTATACATTATCTCAGAGTGTCTTCCACACTCACGTGACTCCTTGGCTCTCTCCTCTGGTGGGGAAGAGAGAGGAGAGAGATCCGAGGAGTCACTTGAGAGCATGGGGGACGCTCTGAAATAAGGTATAATCTGCATCTTTTTCATACAGCACAGGGACAGGGACACATAGCGTTATACAACAGAGCTTATACTATAGCTATGAGAACAGCAGGGGGGAGAGAGGAAATCTGAGGATGACGGAGGCAAAAAAACTGACCACGGTGACAGGGCTCAGCAGCCATGATAAACCGTGGTCAGTTTACAAGGGGGAGGCAGAACCAGGCAGGATCAACCAAGTATTTCAGGTGATATAGAGGGCCAAATCACACAGCACAAGCACTGTGCTATATAACATGCTTTCAGGGAACAGGACCCATTTTTTTTTTTTTTGGGTAACAAACACTTTTATTTTACTACTACAGATGTTAAACTCATGAACCTCTAGTTGCCAGCTTCTCAGGGATAGGTACAATATGCCAGTCATGGGGAACATTTGTTTGAACAGATTGATTAAAATGATCAATTAATGATTCAACAACTTTATCAAAGTTCTCTTAGAAGTCTGAAATGAATACCAACAGGACCTATTGGTTTATTAAAGTGATTGTAATAGTAATTTTTTTTTTAAATAACAAACATGTCTATACTTACCTGCTCTGTGCAATAGAATTGTCTATACTTACCTGCTCTGTGCAATTGCACAGAGCAGCCGGGAAACCTCCTCATGCGTGCTCACACCCAAGCCCCACTGCTGCATCTATTGACACAGACAGCGGGACTCGGCCCCGCCCCCTGCTCCCTTGTCACTGGCTTTGATTGACAGTATTGGGAGCCAATGGCTTCCAGTGCCCCAGCAAAACCAGTGAGACCTGGAAGTGAGGGGAGAGAAGAGCTGCAGACGTGCATGGCGCTGGATTGGATGAGGGCTCGGGAAAGTAAAACTGGGGGGGGGGGGGGATACTGACACCCAAACATTTTTACCTTAATGCAAGGAATACATTAAGGTTAAAAAATGTGTAGGCTTTACAACCACTTTAGGCAAGTCATTTTGTCCACTACCCTTGCCTCTAGAAAGCCTGGAAATTAACCTTCACCACTAGGACCAGTATGATCCCCCAGGTTGTTTTTTTTTTTTGGAGAGAACTGAAAATAAGAAATTGTTTAGATGGTTTACAATATCCAGGTCTTTCTCAGAAGTGTTAACCGCAGTTTTCTTACTTGCAACACCATAGTAGCTTTTCTTCCTGTCACTGATATACAGAAATAATGTTTTGTCTCTGATCTTAAAGTGATAGTAAATCATAGAATTGTGTTTTTATCTTCAGGCAAACCTTTAATAAAGCTTACCTGTAGGTAAAATGAATATCTCTTAAATGTGCATCATTTAGGAGATATTCTTATGAGCAGCAGCCGGTGAGGTCACTGACGCATGAGCTCTGAAGGATCAGTATTCCCATGCCGTCCCTTCAGAGTTTTGTGCCGCAGCCGAGACTCCCCCATGCTTGTGCGTGAGTGACATCATTGCAGGTTGGCCAATCAGATGGATTTACCTGACCCAATCCCTCGCGCCGGTGGGACTGAACATTGAATTGGACATTAATTGTTTCATTAGTGACTCTTAGTTTATTAGTTTAGTATTATTTTTTGACTGTAACCTTCAGGAGATATATACCATCATCCCCATTCTGTATCCAAGATTATCTAGAATAACACTATACCACTTCAGTATATATCTAATATATAGTGAAGCATTTTAATATCTGATTGTGGTATTTGTTTTAAATATTTTATTATTGGATTTGATATCTGATTTTTAATTTCTCAGCAATGTGTTTTCTGTTACATTTTATTATGCTTATGAGATTACATGCTTTGTTGGTCCGCATAAGTGTGTCATATATGTAGGTTGCACCTCTGTTATTGGGGTTTATAGCAATCTACAGTACTGTGTGCTAGTGATAGTGCGTCGTAACACCAGCTGATGGTTATTTACATGTTGAATGACCTTCGGCGGTGCTCGATGGGATGGGAGCAACAGGTCACTGGATCAGACTGGACGCCTCTATGGGACGGCCCGGGGTGGGATTACAAATAGGATCTGTTCCCACTGTTTTGGTGTCTGCAGAGGCGGTGTAAGAGTAGCTCCCGACAGGAAGTTCCCAGTCTGTGTTTACCTTCCGGGTTAATGAGGTGAGATGTCCTTCCGGGTGACCTGGCTGCTTTACCATTGGTTGCAATGCCTTGATGCGAAGCATAAATAGATCGGGAGCGCTTGTCTGGCCGCGCCCCCAGTTGAAGTCAGGAAGTGACGAAACGCGTCGGGGCATGGCCAGACGATGCACCCAATCGCGGATCACGGCAGCGGAGGACTTCCGGGACTACCCGATCTGGCGTGGAGCCACATCAGAGTAGGAGTGGAGGACCCGAACCTGCCATTTATACGAGATAAGCTTTTACTAATTTTATCACAAATGAGTGCGATGTATGCTGTGCTTTTATTTCAATAAATCTGTATCAGACGTATTGCACTAGTGGAGAATGTTTTTTGTTTTCCACGTACATGGGAGTAAGAGAGGAAGAGAGTCACTGAACCAATCTTGGAATTAACCCTTGCTGATATCTACTTATGTGGGCATCTATTATATACATGCGAGGTGTTCTCATTTATGAGAGTAAGTGAGCATCGTGATCTGGTGAGTGGCCATTTCCTACTATCCCCCTGCACTTGGCGGTGGATTAGCGGTGACCCCTTTTGGACTACACAAATGATTTGTGTCTTGTGAATTGTTGAAGTTTTGGAGTCTAAAGGGACTGATGTTCATATGTACCATCTTCAATAAGCTTGTGGGACTATTTTCCAAATGCCGGGAGGAGTTTATCACTAACCAGACTGGCATTTTGGGGGATCTCTATGGTTTATTTTAAGAGACTTTTATATATTGTTTCAAGCGCTACTACTATTCTGTTCTACTTTGTTATCAATATACCCTATATTTGTTTAAGTAGCTGCTCTATTGGTATAAACCTTTACCAGCTGTGTGCTGGTGCATCCTGGAGCGCGGAGATTATTTCACAGTTTAGGCGTAAGGCTGAGAAATAGTTCACTTGTAATGCTTTATGCATTGATGCAGTAATTCATGCAAAAGAAGCCCTGACAAAGTATTCAGTACTATATTGTACATGGACATATTTTTAGTAAGCCAACATTTTTTTATTGGTCTTATGTAATATTCTAATTTTCTAAAATACTGAATTTTGGGTTTTCACTAGCTGTAAGCCATAATAATCAAAATTGAAAAAAAGAAATTCTTCAAATATATCACTGTGTGTAACGCATCTATAAAAAATATGAGTTTTACTTTTTGAATTGAATTACTGAAATAAATGAATTTTTTGATGATATAAAATTTTTTGAGATACACCTGTATTTGCTTATTTTGGCAAAATGTGTCCTTTCTGTGCACTTTGTCGTATGTTCTGGAAACTACAAGTGTGTAAGGTCAAGGAGGAAAAAAATATTTGGTTTAACACTTTTAAAATTAGAAGCAAGATAATGTTGCAGCTATATCAGCTGTGAAGTATTGCAGTGAATTTTTACAGATATTTGAATTTGCAAGTACATTTTTTTTTTTTTTTGCTGTTTGCACAGAGACAATGCTAATTGGAAACATTAGGTGTTTGTTAATTCAGAATATTGATACAGTCTGTAGTTGTTTTCCTTTTTCAATGGTTTTTATTGAAATTTTCAAGACAGAAAAACTTATAAGAGATTTAACAATATTACATAGATCTGCATCATCGTACAATGAACATTTTGGAAAGAGTATTTTAACATCTTCTAATCTGCACTTCTATTACTGCTCATTACTCGACGAGCCATATCAGAGAAAAAGAAGAAAGACTAAGATAACATTCCTGTAACATGTAAGTAACAAAAGGTTGCTTTTGGTTTCCCCGTCGCTTTCCAAGAGCTATATGAGGAGGAGAGGGGAGGACCATAATATTATGACCGTAAGGCCGGTGTCCTCTTTCCCAAATATGGTGGAATCAAAGAGATCTAGTAAGACAAACCATAAAGTATACCTCTGAACGGGGTGCCGGAGCCTCCCCTTCAGTTTTTCGTTCACTACTATGAATTTAGCAACGCCTGTCTCCCTGGCACTACAGGGAGAATATAAGGAAAGGAGTAAGCTAAGAAATGGAAGAAAAAGAAAGGGAGAAGAGAGAGTATCAAGAGAAAGAAAGTGCACTCCATGATATGTACCCAGAGTTGTATAAAGTACTCGAAACCCATACTTGAGTAAAAGTACAAGTGCTCGATCAAAAAGTGACTTGAGTAGAAGTAGAAGTGCTCAATCAAAAAGTGACTTGAGTAGAAGTACTAAAGTGTTCAACATTTTTTGTACTTAAGTATTGCAAGTAGTTTTTTTTAAAAAATTTGCTACTCAAGTACTGAAAGTTAAAGTACCAGTATTTTTGAAAAAAAAATGCTACTCAAGTACTGAAAGTAAAAGTACAAGTACTGTGTTATGTAGTTATTAAAGAAAGAAGTCAAAAGTTTGAACATCATATTGTTTTTTATTATTTCAAATGCAGCTTTTATTTATGCATACAGTAGCATTTATTTTCGTATGCACTGATAATACACATGTTTTGATCTTCATGAAACCTGCCATCTACTGTTCTGGCAGTGGTAATTTTTATAACTGTAACGAGTAACTATGCAGCACAAAAAAAAAAATATCGGAGTAGAAGTATTGAAATCATTGAAAAAATGTAGTGAAGTAAAAGTGGAAGTAGGAGAAAAAAATTCTACTCTAGGAAAGTACAGATACCGCCTTTCGGTACTTAAGTACAGTAGTGAAGTAGTTCTACTTAGTTACTATACATCTCTGTATGTACCTGTCTGATGCCCGACAATTTACAAGGGGGCAGACAAGTATTTGAATCAGGGTTCCCAGACTTTATCAAACACAGCTCATTTGTCTAGTAAGATTGCCGAGAGGCGTTCATTCACCATAATCCATGACAACTTGTTTTTCACCAAGTCGAAAGGGATTGTGGGTGTCCTCCAGGACCTAGCTATTGCTAACCTAGCTGATGTAAGTTTTTTTTATCTGTCTCAGTCTGCAGTTGTATTAAGCTGTTTATTATAATGTATACAATGCCTTGATTTTCATCTTCCATTAACACATGTTGATATTTAATTATACATATATTATGTCATTTTTATATTTGAGTCTGTTTAATAAAGTTTAAAAAAGGGACTCATACAGTTTGAGCCAAAACATTTGGGAGAACCGTATGTAGTAAAAATAACATCATTGTGACCAGCACTTAACATGTCTGCTTGGACAGGAAGAATTAAAGAATCCTAAAAGAAAAGAAAGAAAAGAAGGTCTTCAGAGCAGCCAAGGTGTCATTCCCTACCCCTCTGCCCCCAGATTCCCCCCCTACACCGACATATATTGTGCTCATGGTTGCCAAGTTTTGTCAAACTTAGCTTGGTTATTATGGAGGGTTTATCAATCTATCAAATACCATGATCCAATTTAGTTTTTGTTTAACATAGTCAAACTTTATTGTCAACTGGTTGCAACAACGTTCAATAGCTATCCTGGTGGCCAATATCTTAACAGAAATCAATCAGAGTTTTTTTTTTTTGGAAGAGTGCAATCTCAGGTTTTCTGGCTTTGTGCACATCTGTTACCAAGCAAATTAGATTAAACATCCTCATCCAGAATCTAGTCACTTTGGGACATTGCCACCAAATATGGACCATGGTGCCTATCTGGCTGCATTTCCTGAAACATTGGATTGTAGCCTGTGCATTCAACCTAGCTATTCTGGTGTCAGGACCTAGACTTGAACCTGGAACCTCTGCTGTGTCTGGCAATGTCACTGCTTCCTAAACCACCTGGAATGCTGGACAGTTCGCTGGACAGTTCCCTGGACAGTTCGCTGGACAGTTCCCTGGACAATTCCTTGAATGATCCTGCCCTGTATTTTAGTTTCTTCAGTTTCTGGGGTAAATTGTTTTCCAGATAGAGTAAGCATTGATCTTGAGAAAATTAAAGCAGTGGTAGATTGGCCTGTCCCTGGAAACATTAAGGAAATTCAACGATTTGTCTAGTTTGACAACTTCTACAGGAAGGTCATAGGAAACTTCTGTGAGGTGATAGCTCTGATTACACAGCTAACAAAGAAAGGGGTGCCCTTTGTGTGGTCACCTGATGCACAGGCTGCTTTTGCTAAGTTATAGACTCGTTTCACTCCTGCACCAGTATTGGTACATCCCAATCCCAAGCTACCTTTTGTAGTGGAAGTGGATGCTTCTGACATTGCTCAGGGAGCTATTCTTTCTCAACGAAGTGGTGAAAAGATGCTGCTTCCCCCACGTGACCACATGACCTCCGAGATCGTATGCCGGATGGAGCAGTATCACCCGGGTGTCACTTACGGCAAGTGGGTGAGAGACTGAGCAGTGTCGGGTGGGTGGGAGATGGAGCGGGTGAGAGACGGAGCGGTATTGAGTGGATGCCGAACGGAGCGGTATCGTCCGGGTATCACTTACGGCAAGTGGATGAGAGAGGTAGATCTGCTAATGTGGAATTGCTTATATCTTTTGTACATATGTGAGTGGCATATTCAATAACATTTCTAAATGGAATTATGCTATGTCATCATTTTACCCTTACATGGGCAATATTTGGAATATCGGTAATATCGGCCATTCTGGGGCCGATACCGATATATCGGCAAAAGTGATTATCGGCCCTCCAATAATCGGCTTTGCCAATAATTGGTCGATCCCTACTGGGTACAAGAAAGATGCCAAAAGTTCTGTAGCCTCGTGCCTGACCTCTGCATGCAATAAGACACCCCAAGCTTCTCCTTTGGGGTTGCTCCAGCCACTCCCTGTTCCATCAAGACCATTGTGGTAAATTTTTTTGGACTTTGTGGTCAATTTACCACCCTCAAAAGGAATAACCACTATCTTGGTAGTCGTTGACCGCCTCACTAAGATGGCTCACTTTATACCTGTTAAAGGGGTACCCTTTTCTGAACAAACTGCAGAGTTGATGGTTCGATAAGTCTTTAGGCTACATGGAATTCCTGAAGACGTTGTGTCAGACAGAGGAGTACAGTTTACTCCTACAGGAGTACAGTTTACAGTTTATCATCCAGTTTTTATTCCTGATCTCCCTATCACAACTCCAATTCCTGTTGTTACCAAACAGATTAACTTTTTGTTTCAGGAGATTAGGGAGAAATTGATTGAGACTTTGAGGAAGGCTATCAACCAAAAATTTGAAGGTCCATGTTTCACCTGCAAAGTTGGGACAATGTTCATGCTCCTAGATTGACAAGAGAATTTTACCAGAGGTTTCCTCTTAAACCTGTATACAATTTAGGTTGGTGGTGCGCTTCAGAAGTGGACATAAAGTAAAATAAAGTGAATGTATAAACTGACGTGGTAAAAAGTGTTCTAGTGATAAAAAGTGCTGACGCTGGATAATACAAGGTGATCAAATTATTTCATATATAAATATCATATATAAATATCAATATAAGTAAACCATTCCAGTATATCTTCTATACAATAAAGTGCTGAGTGTTTAAACTTTCCTAAGAGATGTCAATAAATATGCCGTAGACAAGATAAAAATATAAATAAACTTCAAAAAAGATCCAAAGTGCTATGTGCTATTTTGCTTCAATCAAAAATAAATAAATAAATTAGGTGCTGTGTTTATAGTGTCCATATATACAAAAATCCAGAATCAGGTGTAATTCCCTTCGATATCATCAAATAAAACAAGGTGCTCTCATGCAAAATATGGGTGTTGTGACTTGTTGCCTCCACCAGGTGTCACATCTAGGTGCTCTATATTCTCACCTCAATAAGGTGTGTATTGCGCCTGTATACAAAACTTAGCCTCCGAGTATCATATAGGCTTTTACTTATTCCGGTATCTTGTTCCAACCTCCGAGTGTTTCCTGTCCTGTCCAGTCACGTGACCTCCCGCCGCTCTGCACTACTTCCGTGCTTCGCACTCACTCCATCCACCGCCACAGGAAAGCTTACCTCTTGTCCTCTTAAACCTGGCCCTAAGACATCCAGCAGATGTCCTGGGAGGAGTAAGGACCTAGCATTGAACCTGGGACCTCTGCCGTGTCTGGCAAAGTCTCTGCTTACTGAACCACCTGGAATGCTGGACAGTTTGCTGGACAGTTCGCTGGGCAATTCCTTGAATGATCCTGCCATGAATTTTAGTTGCCTTGAACCTTGTACTCTTTGCTCATCCCATGAATTTCCTGATTTAAGCCATGTCTTGGCACTTCCTGATTGCCAGAATATTGTGCCTTCTCCAGCCAATATCTTGCTTTTATCTCTCCTGCTGCTGCCCGTATCTTCGCTATCATTCGTTACCGACATTTGGCTTGCTCCTCAACTACGCTTCTGCTTAACCCCCAACCTGCAACTATTCGTTACAGGTCTATGGCTTGTTCCTTGACTACACTTCTTCTTGATCCCTACCTTCTATATCTGCTACTGGACCCTACTAGCTTGCTTACCTCCTGGTGGGCTGATCCTGAGGACCTCGACTTGGTGCTAACACGCAGCAAAATCCATCTCCACCATCAGGAGCTCTGGTGAACACTGATTAGTACTTAGATACCAGACCTCAGCTGAGCCTGTGTCATCTGCCAGGGTGACCTGCCTGTGTTCCCATCTTGCTGGTTCCTGTGTGAGCTTCCACTGCTATAGCAACTGGTCTTCGAACCTGACCCCTGATCGTGACATCTGATTTGGACAATTTACTATCATAGTAATGTTTGTAGTTAGATTCTACAAGAGCTGTGTTAAAAGATATCTTGGAGAAATTGTTTGCAATATCCTGCCACTCTGGTAGGTCCCATGTGACATTCAGATCTTCCTCCCAATGTTCCATATTGGGAAGCTTACAATCTGAATCTATTAGGTAACTGATATTACTGCATGCCTTTTTATTGATATATGCTGCATCATGAGCATGGGAACACATAGTGTTCAAAAATTTATGGGACTTTTTATGAGGTGTGGTCAGTGTACACATAATGATATAATGGTAATAATATACATCTGCTGGTAAGCGTGGAGAAGTATATAGTTAACATCACGTGTTTATTAACATATCCATAGCGGTTAACATCAATACAATAAGTACACAACCAGTAAAGGGGGACATATAAAGTATATAAATATAGGTAACATGATAGGACCATAATAAATAATAAAAACAATGACAGAATTAACCAAAAAACGTAGAGGGTAGGTAAAAAATAATAGTTGGATGCATGATGAGATTGAAAAATTATTTTGAATGGCCTTCTTGGCTTAACGCGTTTCGTGAAAAGGATTTCACTTTATCAGGAGCAGACACGATTCTGGTTTCTAAAAGAACACATATACATGAACAGTATTGCATCCAATGGAAGGGTGTACTTAAAAAAAATGAAGAATATGACTTACAATAAGGTATTGACTATCAATGAGGCTGTGGGTAACCCAGGTATACGTCCAAAATGGGAACTGAGGGGGCAAAATCCCCGCACAAGGCTGAAGCACAAGGTCCATAAACATAATGTGGATCTCCATAATGGGTCTCAAACTTGGTGGTCAGGTAAGGCTCTAATGAGGTATATCAAAACGATAATAAGTATATATGAAGACCATATGGGTATGTAGATAGGATAAATGAGCCCAAGACCAAGATGACAAAAGAGAGAAACAAGATCTGTACAGCTGTGCATCAAATAGTGCAGATAAATGAAGTGTAGGTGGACAGTATAGAAGCGTCACAACCAAGATGAGTATATATCATAGTGTGCCAGAGAGCAGTGCTAAAAGTGCAATCAAAAGGAAAGGTGACTAAACACCAAGATGCTGTTAGAGAGAAAAAATCCCAAAAAGAATAAGTGGAAAAGTGTGACCAGAAATGTAGAAAGGAAAGGCATCTAATATAAAAATATAAAGATACTGGAATGCTAAAGGGTGTGACCCTAATAATATCATGGGTGATGTGCATTGAGAGGTGAGAATAGAGAAGAATGGACCTACACAATAGCAAAGACAGGGACAGCTCCCAGCGTCACAAGCTGTTCAAGATGCAGGAAAACCATGCATTAGGGATGGAGACTCAATTGCATGAGTCTCATTTAAAGTCCCGTCTCCCTACTTTCCCTCCCTCGTTTGTTCCCTTCCCCTCCCTTTCCTTTTCCACTTATTATATGCTGCATCATATAGGATGTGAGTATGTCTGTTTTTAAAAGGAAAACCATTGAAATGATGGAAAGAGTGAAAAGAGAGTGTAAGGGATAGAGCAAGTCACGGGTCTAGGAAGGTGTTGTTCTTTTAATATATGCTTAAAGTGGAGTTCCACCCTAAAATTTTACTTTTGTCCATCTTCTTGTCCCTGGTCACCTGTAAAACAAATGGATACTCGCAATTTTTTTTTTTTAATTCACTTACCTTGTTTTAGAAGAACATATACTCACCTTACTTCCTCTTCCTCCCTTGGTGGCCACGGCCCGTCGTCACTTCCTGGCTTGCAATGATTCCTGGGAGCTGAACGTCATCGCTCCCAGGAATCAATGCGCCTGCACCGGCCCCGACGTCTGTTCCGGTGCAGGCACCGTCATGCCTTGCTAAACAGCTTCTGGGCATGCCCAGAAGCTGTGCAGGGATGACGCTGCAGCCCCGGAAGTGACGGCGGGGCCAGCGCAGTGCATCGTGGGACCGAAGAGGACGGAAGAAGACGGCGGAAGAAGATGCAGAAGAGGATTGCGCTGGCTTCAAGCTGCCCACACCTGAGATGGCAGCGCTTGAGAAGACATTTTCAAGGTAAGTATTTCTTCTTGCAGGTAAGTGCAACCCGGGACAGTTCAGAGGCTATCCATTGTGGAATGCACTATCCCTGACTGTCCCGGGGGTATTTTTATGTATTTTTTTTTTTTAGGTGGAACTCCGCTTTAAGTTTACAAAATACATTGCACACTGACTGTACAATCTTTGTTCAGTCTCCTTTAGATTTGCCTACACCATGTAATATGAAGACCTACCTTAAAGTGTATTTCCACTTTTGCAGTCAAATTTGAGAAAAGGTTTTGAGGTATCATGGCTGACTGCAAGGTTTTTCAAACAATGTTAGATTGAGCCAGTCCCAAGCCCGTCCTCTTTACCAAACAATACAAGAAGCCCAGCATCTATACTTTTAAACCTTTGTTAGAACAGCCAGTGTTCAAATCTAGATACAATTGATAATGAAGATCTGCCTGGACAGTACAGATAGGGTTAATTAAGACAAACTCAGCTCCCTAGCCCCCTCATAAACAACAAGAACTACCTAGTAGTTTTCCTAACTGGAGGGTATAGAATAGAGCATCTAAAAAAGTAAGCTGCAATTTTTTTTATTTTGCTATGCTCCGTGAATGGGGACATATTGCAAATATAAACTAGGTGTTATCCCAATATGGCTGCAAAGGTAGAAATACTTTTTAACTATGCAATCAATTTGTATCCAGTCGGCCAGGCATTGCACTACATATTTTATGGTAGATATAAAGGAGATACTACAGCCAGGTTGTAAAAAGTGTGGTGAGCTTTAGACTTGTAGAAGCCCCCCTCTCTCATAAGCCGAGATATCAGATGCCCCCTGTAGTTTAAGCATAACCAATATACCCTCTGTTACTTAGATAAATGTGTTTGCCAGAATCTGAAAGAAAGATAAATGTTGAAAAGAGCACTGTGAGTCGAACAGGATACAGCATGAAATTAAACATAGCACAAATACCACTAAAAGTAACAAATCTTTTATGAGACTTGGGTTACACTGCCACATAGACCGAGAATGGAGAGCATGGCAGACATGAGTACAGTATAATGCTCAGGGGTAACTAGGACTGGCAAAATCAGGACTAGAAACAAAAGGGCAAGGTGGAGGTTCATTGACAAAATTGCAGGCAACAACAGAGTACATAAAACACAAGAGTAGAAATATGAACACAAAAAAATTAATTTAGGGGGAAAGATGCAAAACAGGCAAGAAAAAGATGGACAAAACAAAGCCAGAGGGCAAGGACTACGCAGCATGCAAACACAAGCAGGGAACAAACTGTCAAGGCTGAGATCCAACAAGTCAACAAATGTGTGTTCCAGCAGTCTTATTAAAAATAATACGTGGTGCACTCTGTCTAAAATTGAAAGTACAACCAAAGAGCAGGCGCCACAAATTGTCTCAACTTATTTAACCCTGTTTGTATCTTGTGACATTATTTTCATTTTCCTATAGAGGTCTTGATTTGGGGGAATAAGCCTAACTGACCAATGTCACCGTCAATATGCATTATCTTTTCTACATTGTGATTGCCATATTGAACAGCAAGGCATTCTCATTGGACAAACTTGCGATCAGGCAGGGCTTAGGCACCAAGTTGAAGCCACCATCGCAAGCTGAAAGTACCTTCTAAACACCCAGTAAAATTGACAAACAAGACAGGAGTTGTAGAGCCATCAGAACAGCCAAGGTATTGGTTTCAGTTGTCTGGTGTACATGGAAAAAAGGTATTGTTGACATTATATGGGACACTGCACAACTTTTACATACTATGTCGCAATGTGCATGTTACCCTTCCATGACTTTGCATATCCTTGCCACCATTTTTAATCTGTTACTACCATAAAACCATGTTGTCATAGTAATACACTGGTACCATAGTTGGTGAGTCCATGCTCCCACGTTAGTGCTGTAAAAACATGTTATTCTCTGCTTTTTAAATGAGATTGTCAAAGGAAAACAAACCTTGGCTAAATATTAATATAGTCTATAACTGCTACACAAACTATTTTGAAGATTAATGCTCATAAAAACATTATCTATTCCATTTCCTTCTCATTCCATTCTTTAGCTAAATATGATTTTCTAAAACTCCTGAAAAATGTTAGAATATTGCTTTCTTGCAACCAAAGCCTTCCCAGACATCAGCACATAAAAACAGGAAAGACATGTATTAGGTTATTAATTAGTGTTGAGATATTTTTAAAAAATCTTTCAGAATAAAAGCATGGGCCTATAACATTGCTGATAATGCTCAGGTGAATAAATTAAGGTATATCCTGTGAAATGGCAATCGGAAAGGTAGGAAACTGCAATAGAGTTAGCTAAAATTCTCGCAAAATATATAGTTAAACTAAAGATCAGGTAACCCTTTAGTAGGTAGAACAAATATATTAAACACAAAATGGGAACTGTAACTATGGTTATCCAATGTTCAAACACAGCTGCTTAGTGCCGCATGTACTATTTTTGAAAGCAGACCTTGCACAATTTTTGTTGGCTGAACTGGATGGACTTGTGTCTTTTTCCAACCAGATTAGCTATAACTATGTAACTAAAAATGCGCAGTCTACTCTTATACCATACTAGGGAAACAAAAAAAAAAAAAAAAACTGTGGATAAAAAAAAAAAAAAAAAAAAATGATAATGACATCAGCGCCCTTCTTGCAAGATCCCATGGAATGCAGAGCAGTCCAGAGAACATGAACCTGCATTGTGCATTCCCTTGGATCTCATTTAGCGCACTGTTTTGTCATGAGGAGTGTGGACCCTTAGTAAATAAGCAGACCTTGCTTTTAGTGTAAGCTTCTGTCAGGGCTGGGCTCGCAGCAGCTCTCTTCTATGCGTTCAGGCTGCTCAGCTGTTGGATAGTTGTCAGCACTCATTGTTTCCTCAGTGGCTCACCTGGTTATCCTTATCTGCTCGTCAGTCCCACCTACAGCCAGCCCCTTCTTGTTTTTTAAGCTGCCTTGTTCATTCATTTCCTGCCTTCGCCTTGTCAACATATCTGAAGTTTCCCTGCTGTGTTCCTGTGAAAGACTTTGCCCGGCTGATGTCCCTTCTGATTCCTGATCCTGTTCCTCTGCCTCCGACTATGCTGATTTCTGGTTTTCTGATACTTGGCTTGTCTGACTTCCCGTTTTTACTTCTGATCCCTGGCTTGTGTCTTGACTACTGTTCTGTACCATTTTTTTTCCATTATATTAAAGGTGTGATGTTTACTGCATTTTCTGTCTCAGCCTGATTCACTGTTCCTGACAGCTTCACTTTAAAGAGGAGTTTAACCCAAAAGTGGAAGTTCCGCTTTAAGGACTCCTGACCCCCTGACATGCCATATTTGGCATATAATGTTTTTTGGGGGGGAGAGTGGGTACCTAGTTTTGACAGGTACCTGCTCCCACTTCAGCTCGGGCCCTCTCCCCCCCCCCCCCCTGCAATCTTCTGGGACACAGCACAGGTCCCAGAAGATTGCCCGGATATTCAGGACACGCAGAACGACTCACCCATGCGCAGTGCGCTCCCAGCTGTGAAGC